>NW_026962013.1:24999380-25306737 GCF_032445375.1 Bacillus rossius redtenbacheri | reverse complement strand
GGTTTCATTTCCAACTTCAGATCACGACTCATATGTATGAGCATCGATTTGATACTCGTATGGTTTAAAGCCCGCTACAGGAATATTGGAGGCACATTCGCCCTAATGCTACATGTACAAACGTGACACGTAAAACCCGTAACTTGATTTTACTATCCTCGAAATATTTCTAAGAGAAACACAATCTCTGTACTACCTATCGCCTCTTTGCGTGTTTAAATTCTATCGTCACGAAACATTAAATGAATTTCTGGTCTCTAACAAAGATATTTTTGCCTAACAGTTGCATTCCAAGGAGCTGAAAGAAGACATTTGAGTTCTAATCGAGGTACAAAATTAAATTAAGTTTATTTTCTCGTATGATTAATTAAAGTTTACTCGTATACCCTCAACTATGATATAACTTACATGTTCAGTAGCCTGTGTGAAACGTGTTATGAATCAACAACAAATAAAGCTCTTTTCATATGTCGCAAGATGTCAATAAACTTAGTACATGAAGTAAGAAATTGCTTTCGATCACGTCTAAGGAATTTTGTGATTTTAAAACATTCAAGATAAGATTCATTTTGTTATTTAATATAAACTTTATTCTTCCTTTTCACACAAAGATACGGAAGTTAAAAGTAACAGACAGTTAGCTTATTACTTTTATATATGAGTCATGATCACAAACTCTTGATAATCAGCCATGAACTATAAATAAGGAAACGTTATTCCGTGGTATATAGAATATACCAAGTAAAAACTATAATTTCCTTTGTATTTTTCTTAGTGGATTATTCATATATTTTTATCTGGAGGGAGCATGAATATCTTGCAGAGAACATTTTATTTTTGATAAATTATTGCTTATAAAAATTTTGGGCACAATATGAATTTATTTACGTTATCATTTTTGAAATTTCAATATTCCTTAGAGGTTTACTCTCTCAATCGTGATTTCAATGCATGTTTCTCAAATGAACGTGTACGTGTATTCCTTTTATATTTTTTTATATTCTCGAAGAAATTGTCAAGTTCACGTAGACTTATGAATATTGTTTTAAATAAAGCTAAGCGAATTTGAATATCAATAGTAAAGATATATTAAAATATATATTTTCACATTATTCCAAGAGAAGTTATTAAATACTACGGTATCCATTACGTAGGGGACGGCATTTTTCGCGAAAAAATCTGACCGCATGTTAGACTGCAACAAGGTATAGATATCCGCACCAGCGGTTTCTTCCTTGTGATTGATGGCCGTCTGTGAGAGAAGTCGTTTCGTTATTTGACCGAGCCACTCAGGACGCGTTTGCTTCTGCACCGAATTACTGTGATTGGTGTTGTAACAGTCGACATGTACCTGAAAGAAACTCACCCAATCAAGAAACACAGACAATGCTACCGTGTTTTGACTTTCAGCTAGTCTCGAAATCTTTTCGCGAAATATGCATGCCCCTACCCATTAGTAAGTAAACGTTAGTTTGTACACATTTAGAATTATTAAACTCGTCAGAAGATATGGGTACAAATTGAGCTTCATTTATTGAACTGATAAGAGACTTGTAGTACGAAAAGAAAGATTGTCTTGGATCATATCTGATCTAAAAATCAATCAATCAACGCAAGAGAAGAAATGAAGTGAAGAGGAAAAATAACTCAAATACAAGAAAGACTAACCCATAATGGCTGTCTTAATCCTAATAGAACCTACTGATCTTAAAGCTAGGTTAGAAATCCGAGAAAATTGTACTTATATGATTTTAATGATCTGCGTCATGGGGTTTTCCACAATTGGTTTTAGTGACAAGACCTTCAAATAAATAGTTGAACGATTCGTTCCTGGTGTCTAATTTGACATTTCATAACTGGATTGATACCTCTATCATAATATTAAACAAACTAAAGTAAGTAAAAAACAAAAAAAAATCTGACTCGTATCAATCAGTGTTCCCCGTCTGAGACAGAGATGATGGAAGTCTGCCCGAGAGACATACTTTTCGTTTCTTGTCAGCCCGAAGAACGGATTAAGTGTAATGAATGGAAAGTTTGAAGAGTTGCAGTATGAGGTTAGTATGAGAGTGAATGATTGTATACATGAAAACTCTGACGAAGCCTGTAGGTATGCCTATAGGAGATTAATATAGGATACTTTTTAAAGTTTCAGTTCGATTTGTTCACGGATTTCGTAGGCTACAAGCCTTGAATTACTAAATAAGTTTTTTCGTAGACTGAGAAAACATCTGTCATGTTTGGTAAACAGTGTTGTTGCTTAATATTTCTACATCAAAATATCGCATTAAGTCGTGAAAAAATGGTGAATCCAAAATAAGGGGGTGGGTTAGTGTGAAAGGGAATTTAGGTACTAGTCCCCCCCCCCCTTTATTACCTGTGACCAAAACTTACAAGGTATGAAATGTATTTTTTGAAGGGAACAAATACCGGTAAATGTTTCTAAATGAAAGATCTCTCCCCCACTCTTTTTTCCAACCTTTTTAACAAACTTTTGGATCCACTGCTGCCCATGAACTCAAACACGGAAACACTTGGAGATAAGACGAGTAGTCTGGCCACTGCCTTACAGTTGTTTAATCTTAATTTCAATCATGGGCTTTATTATAATAAAATTTCTACTTTATGTGTGATCATTTCCTGCTAAATAAATACTACCGAAATTCTCCACCGTATGAATTAAAAACTTTAAAAAAATTTCAAAACTACATTAGATGAAAGAAAAGTACTGAACTTTTACACTGTAGCACATTTCTCCATTGTACTTTGCTCGTAATCACTGGCTAACTTAAGTTAGTTTATATTGTAAAGCCTTTTATACCATGCACAATGAATATATAGTCCACCGCATGAGGGAAAAAGTGTTCGATAAAACTTCATCCACATTTCTCAGGTTCATAAAAAATTATTATTAAGTTTGCTGCAGCTAATCTCTAAAGCAAATCTCGGAAGAAATAATTTTTTTTAGTACATATTTTTAAAGCTAGTCCCAAAAACCGTTTTACAATTCATAATTGCATTTCTTATAATTTTTCATGTTCGATTTTTTTTAACTAGGCTTTTTTAAGTTGTCTTAAATGTATAATCATTTCAAGACATAAGATGTTATCTTATTCATATAAATAAGTAAATAGTATGATTTCATTTCCGAATGAAATGTCTAAAGACTAAACGTTTTATAGCAAATAAATAAATTTTAGAATGTTAGTAAAAAACTTTTTTGCCAACGAAAAATGGAGTAGGTTTACGTGAAATTTTATATGACTGACCTTATTCACGTAGACATTGAGTCCGTATTCTTAAATCCTTGTACTTGTAGTTTTTTTCACGAATGTTTTCATTTTTACAGCCATCTCGCCGGGTAGTAGAACAAAGTTTTTTTTTTTTTTTTTTTTTACGAACTTTGCCCGCGCCGCTGCTAGCGGGCAGCGACGAGTTGGTTTCTACGTGCACGCGACCGGGGTTTGAATTGAAAAAAAAAAAAAATAACTTTCCCTCGCGGGTGTATAGGCAACCCGCCCGACGACCACCGCCAGACACCCGAGCTCCCCCCAAGGCCTGCGTCAGCGCTCGTCGAGAGACGTCGGCCGACTGCGCGGGTTCGGGAGGGCGGTGTGGTTCGTGCCGCCGCCGCCGCGCGGCGCTGCGGTCGCGCGACACCTCCCCTCCCCTCTTCGACCCCCTGTCATCTTCCAGCCGCCCACGCCCAGCCACTACTCCCCCCCTTTCTCCCGCGGGGACCATTTCCTCCCTCCCCGCACCATCCCGACGGCGCGGCCCCTTGACCAACCTCACCGGGACTTTGCGGTCGATGGCCACCCGCCACGGCGCGGCGCTAGTGTCTGCGGCCGACACTCTTGCCCTCGACCGAGACGCGTAGGGGAATTGCAAAAAAAAAATTATATATACATATGTACGCACACGCACGCATTTTATGCTTATTTTCAGCAGGGGCATTAATTTAGGAGCACCTGGAATTAATGCGAACCACATCGCCGCTCGGCGGAGGTGGAAGAGAATTTTTTTTTTTTTTTGGCCAACATTGCCTTGCACAGATGGTTTCAAAAACATTGGTCTCATTACGCGCCGTCACAAACCCAAAAACAAAAAAAAAATGTCCGCGTGGATGTTACGTTTCTGTAATACACTTGAAAAGATAAGACCGAACAGTATAGCACACTAAATAACATCACGTCTACTAACAATGTGAGCAGCTATGGGGGACGGCCTGAGTGTTTGTCGCCATGTTTTCCAGCGGGCTGTGTCAGCAGGACGAGTGCGTCGCAGTTGAGTCAGCAGCTTAACTAAAAAAAAAAATCAGCGCCGTAGAGTCGCTTCACTGACGCTAGCCCGATATTCAGGAGTGGGGCGTTCAATGTGTCCCCCTCCCCACCTCAGCTTTTAATTACGCTCCGATGACTCATCAATCATCTCGACTTACCCTACTGGATGTGAAGACGTTTGGCTTTCTAAATGTCACGTGTGGAACACGAGCTCGCGGGTTTCCGTAATAGAAAAACCGCGAAATGAAATGAACGCCCATCACGGATGGTTTGGGCAACGGTACGACGTTGGCATGGGTGGATTAGTGCTCTGCCACACCTTCTCCACGAACCGCTGTTAGACATTTAAAAATTATAGATCAGCAAAAAATATATTATTTGCATGATTCCCGAGGAAATCAGGCACAAAAGTTACCCAATAGGCTGTAAGAAAGATCTTGTAACGGCAAAATATCCAATGCATTTGCTCGCACTACGGAAATTATGTAATCACATTATGGCTGACCGAACGAAGCTAGGTCAAAGCGATGTTTACCGGAAATGACCATAGATGACAGTAGCTAGATGTACCTACATACTAACAGAAAATTTCTTGCACCTTGGTGCAAAACAATGTCTAAACACTGGTTCTGTTCCAAAACAATATTTACTTTATACTTTAGCAAAACAATATTAATTAAGTTTTTCAAAGTTTTTACAGTTATTTTGGAATCTCGATGTGCTTCACAATATTGACCAAATCTGCTTAACTGTTTTAGATTTTAAAAAAAGCAGAAATTTTAAATAAAGTTTTTAACATTACATAACTGAAACATTGAATATTAATCAAGTAAATAAACTTACATTTTACATAAATATAAAGGAATTACCCAGAAAAATCATTGACACATAGGAAATATGGCGTCCAGTTTGCCATGAAGAAACATTAACACAAAAGGTTAAGCAAAATTGAGCACATGTTGTGCAGTGTCACTGTGCCACGGAAACTCCCACTTGATTATGGGCTATTCCCCTTAACTTTCACAAACTTTAAACTTTTTTTTCAAGCAAATCGCCATGTATAGCCGTCGTTTCAGTTCCACGGTCGCTGACGCAGTTACGGTGGAACCCTCCTGAGAGTAAAACAAGTACATAGTGAATTTAAGGAGGGATAAGAATCAAAATAATTTTTAGGAAACAAATAATTTTCTATGACTTGATTTTAAAAAATTGGCTTTGTTAAGAAAACAGTATAAAACATAACAGAATGTATTAACGGCTGCTGCAAATAGTTACCTCTGTGAAGTCATATAGGCGTTAAGACTTGAATTAATTTTCGGGGAATGACTGTGTAACATTTACGCCCAAGGTTGTCGTGCAATTCTGTGTTTTTTTTATCTCCGTCTGTGATCTTTGTAAAAATCTCCACTTAAAATATATTCTACATATTGTGTGAGAATATCTCTGGATGTAAATAGGAGGAAATTTACAAACTAAATTATGAACATAATAATTTCATTAACAACTCTGAAAAACAGTTTATTATTTGAAATATTCAGAATCATTGTAATGAGTTTTTTCTTTAACACTGTCAAAATATGCTACGTAAATGTGTAAAATTTCCATTCAAAATTAATTTTATAGTCTGATAGTAGCAATGTAAAATTTAAGAATGTGCCACATGTATCAATCGGCAAATTACTTGTGCCGCTTAGGTAGAAAGAAATAATTTACATTAAATAGCCGTTAAATTCTCAGGGAAAAATTTGTGAAAATCATTTATTATTGTTTTCAAGTACATTTAAATTCGTGGAGATGAAAGTTTTTATCTCTACCTCTGTACGCGGAAAAAAAAAAACCAATGTCACTGTCATAAAAACAAACGTAAACACTTAATTAGGTCTTTGTTTGATTTAGAAGTGTTTTTGGTGCCTGTGTGTGTTGCGAGGGTAGCTTTAACTCGTCGGCGTCACTAAAAAGTGTACTCAGTGACTTACCAAAACGGCCAAAATGTCCGATGAAAACTGATGTAAACTTAGTTTAGCCAAATAAAAAGAACGTAAAATGATGTACTGTCCAAACAAATTAGCACAACTCACTTTATGTGTCTTCGGGCACAAGTCACACGCAATAATCGTCTCGCGGATTACACAAATTTTCACTTTAAAAATGTCGATTGCGACTGGTATAACTTAAGTCGTCGTTCAATAATTCACTTCAGTTCCATTACCCAGCATACCGATGGCTTAGTATTCAAGTATCTCAACAGTCTAGGCTAGGCCTAGAAAGATTGAATATTGAACAGCGCACTGTGTTGACACCTCGTAATACGCGCGGTGGTTTTAAGTAAAACTTGAAATATGAAATTATATAAATAAGGAATTATGGACTGTAAATAAACCTAAACAAAACTGTAAAACATAATAATTATTTACGTAATACGGACATTAAATTAAATAAAACCAAACAAAATATTGGCAAACAAACAGTTGATTGAAGTCAGTATTAAATAAAATAAAAACTGTACTGTCAAACGTACTCTGTAAAATTGTGTTTGTACAACTGCAATTATAATAGCTAATGCTCTCAATAAACAATATTTCATTTTCATTGTAAATCTGAAAGTGTGGTGTTTACCTTTGCTATGGTATAAAAACTATTAACACCAATATGTCGACTTATGGTTCATATTTACTCCCTCTTAAAGATTTACAGAGACAGCCAGCGTAAAAGACCTCGCATTACCTAAAACTGATATGCCATATTGATTATATTACCTACGAAATATACAGGATGTGTCTGAACTATCGACACACTTCTCCTGCATGTTCATCACGAATATAATAAGTTGAAAACACACACACACACTTAAACTCGGACTGTAGTTCACATGAAGCCACCTACACTTACCAACCCTCTTGCTGAGTCGGAACATATTTGTGTGTGTGTGTGTGACTTGTGGCCCAATGCTGGTATGCGCTTTTACAGTATTACTATAAATAATTGATTGCTTGTAAGTTACTTAGGTGTTTGGTGTGGCTGTGTAAGTTTGTAAGTAGTATAGTCATCAAGGCTGCATCAAGCAGAGGCTAAAATTAGCAATTACATTTTCAGGTGTTTTACAGAAGCAGTATTGAATAATACAAATAAACTGAGGGTTATATGCAATGAAGGAATAGTTGAATTATCCAACTATTCGTTTATTTTATTCGTGGATTTCAAAGTGCTCAAACGGTTGTACGTCAGTGACGTAGTGGCCGTCAGGAGAGGGCTTTGCGGAGGAATCACTCGAGACTCCTTATCCTCGGTAAACAAGGACGTGGCGTCTAATCCAGGTTGATTGAAATTGTTAATTACCTTACTTCCATTATTTACCGTCAGCGGGTAAGCACCCCTGGATTTTCCGCAACACCCGACCCCCTTGTTTTTTCTCTCTTTCGCCATCCCCTCTCCGCCACACCCTTTACCAACTTGACCGCGTCACACTTTGAGATATTAAACGCGCCGCGCTGTTCGCTGGGCGGGATCAATTCGCCCTCGCAATAAATACAGAGGCGACGCGCGGCCTGTCCACTGACAGCGATCCATTATCATTTAACCGCGAAAAACCTATTTTTGTCTGTCATCCGTCATTCATTACTCCCCTCCTCTCCTCCTCCCCTCCCCCCCACCCTGCCCTAACCGAAAGAAACCTTTCGCGTTTGGCGCTGGAACAGCGGGGAGGGGGTCCGGCATAGCGAACGACGTGTCGCACGTGCGAAAGTGCATCAGCTCAGTGGCCCGCGCAGCCCGCAGCGACGTTTCAAACAAAAACGAACGTAAGCTGCTTTCCCGAATGTAGAACCGATTGCGCGCAAAGCGAAGTCGTTTTCACTCCCGCTGCAAATATTTACTACCGATGTAATGCACACTGGTCGCGAAACTATGCGAGTTGGTTGCGAGTGATAAACGAGATAGTATATATATATATATATATATATATATATGCGTGGTTACAAATATCCTGTAAAACCCATCGCTCAGCCACAATTGCTTCTAAGGGAAACAAACTCCAGCGAATTAGGCGCTGTATGTGCTCTGAAGTCTGGTGTAGCAGATTCGCATTGCTAGAAGTGCATTTGTAAGACCTGGCTGGCAGTGAATTATGCTCACCAACATTAATAGTGTTCTAAATGAAGAATATAAATATAAACATGTGAAACCAAATTCGCTATAAACGAAAACAGTAAACAGAAACTTATAAAATACATAAAATATATAAATAATTATTTTTCATTTGTTACGAACTTCAATATTTGAGTACCAAGCTTTTTATAATGAATATTACATTATATATATACGTATATACACTCTAATAACCAATTCTTTTCAGGGAAAAATCATAGAATGTTTAAATGTGTAGAGTGTTCTGTGCTAAAGCAGCCACGTTTATGTTTCTGTGTAAATATATAATTTACACACCCCTGTTGGTAAGCAGAAAAATATTAAAATTTTTCGCCATCAATTAATTTTTATAAACCATACTTAAACTGAATTGATTTCAAATATAAATGTGTTAATAAAATATTGCATTTTATTTAAAATAATCTCCATTTAGTGAATGTTCAAAATATTTAAAAAAATTCTACTTAACTTTACTTAAATATATTGAACCTAAATGAAAACAAATACAATAAACTCCCGCTGCCCAAAACGATATGTTTTTGATCTTATTGCTTACCGTTTTGCGAGAAACCAGCTTAATTTAGCATAAATTTATGTACTTACCGGATATTTGAAAACTAAACTTTTTGTATGCGAGCTACAATGTGAAAAATAATGAAAGTAATCTTTGAAAAAATTGAACTTTATCACCTAAAAAATATGTTTAAAGAAATTAATTTTAATTTTTTGAATTTAAAATACTGAAAAATAAGAACACGAAAATATGGGGGAGTAATATCTGCTATATAAGTTAAGTAAGTTGAAATATTAATGAAATTTTAACTGTTTATTAATATAGTGATTTTTAAAATCTTCAGGGGATATGTGCAATGGACAAATATTGAATTACCTATGGAACAATTCATCTTCATATTTGTGCATGTTTTACGTTACAAGTTAAATAGTTATTTTTTTAAGTTCTAATCACATATATTATTTCCTGAAATATCGTAGCAATTATTTTCTGAAAAAAACAAAGTTGAAGTTTCTGCAGAATAATATTATTTTATTACAGTGGTTTATAGACTAATTGTATTTTCAATAGATATTGGCAACACTGGAGAAACGAAACATGTTTTCTATAATGTTTCTCATTCAAATAAAATTGCACGTTATATTGTTTGAATGTTTTAGTAATTTTCTCGCTCTTTTTTCTTTTGTAAGCAGCTGGCACCTTCAACAGAACTTTTTGTACTAATTATAGTTTTGGTTTTGATGTTCAAAACGCATTTCTCACTTGTTATCGGGGCGCATCGAGGTAGTTCCGTGGCAGTGAATGCCACAACGCAACCTGATGTGTTCGCAGCAGGGGGAATCTGCAGTGGCTCGGCTGCCTTCCGCATTATGAAGGCCAGTGTTGGACACAACTCCCGCAGTAATGAACCCAGGGAAGGAAATTTTGTGGAAACCCCAAAAGCCAGCAGAAATAAAATAAACGATATTAGTACTACTAGCATGAGCAAAGGAAATGAATGAACGAATGATGCTTTACACGTTTCTTAGAGTCATAAGTGCTATTTTATCGGGAATATTTTGTTTAAATAACATTTAAAACTAAACTTTCTGGTATAATGTAATATTCATTATAAAAAGCTTGGTACTCAAATATTAAAGTTCATAACAAACGAAAAATAATTGTTTATATCTTTTATGTATTTTATAAGTTGCGGTTTACTGTTTTCGTTTATAGCGAATTTGGTTTCACATGTTCGTCATATTTATATTCTTCATTTAGAACACAATTAATGTTTGGTGAGTATAATTCACTACCAGCCAGGTCTTACAAATGCGCTTCTAGTAATGCGAATCTGCTACACCAGACTTCAGAGCAAATACAGCGCCTAATTCGCTAGAGTTTGTTTCCCTTAGAGGCAATTGTGGCTGAGCGATGGGTTTTACAGGATATTTGTAACCACGCATGAAGCGACACCAAGAATTCTCGAAATGTGTTTCAGCGTGGATGGCACCACGATTATTTTTTCCCCCGCTTTTGAAATTTATCGATGTGCCAGCTGAACTTCAATATTTGTCTAATCAATATGTTGCCTGCGCATACATCATCCGTGGATTTGTGCAAACGGATACGGCAATAATCTGTGTGTTCGTGCAGAAATTGCTTCAGACGAGAGTAAAAACGAATTTTTCTTTTTTTTGGGCTTGATTACTATTAGTCCTAAACCAAACCAAGAATACAATTTTATTTAATCAAACGATATATTTGTCTGCAACAAGCGTTTCAAATTAACAGTATGAGTTAATATTCGTGTATCTTTAGTATTGTTTTATACAAAGCATAAATGGGTAAGAATGAAAACATTGGTGTTCTCATTTGAGTTTGACAATGCTGGAAACACAAATTACTGCGATACAATGTTCAAACGGTATTCCATTATTTAATTTTATTACGCTTAACGTTAGTTTTAGTGTAATTTATATTTTAATTGTTTGTTTACTGCGTAAATTATATGACAAAAAGGCCTATTCCTTTTTCTGCCTAAAATTTGAAGGTATTTAAAAAGATGATTGCGAGTTAGGTCAGTTAAATCTCTTTGCAAACTGTTGAATGTGACGCCATTCTCTACTTAATACACGTGACGTATGCTATAAATACTAATTTATAATTTTCTTGCACATGTTACTCTATAGTAAGTAAATATATCGTAAGCTTTACAGATAAATTCAAATTTTGCTGACACACTGCGCCACAATTAAAGGTACGTAAATCTTTGTAGTTAAATTGTTGTTAATCTATCTCAGAATGCTAGGTAAGGAGTTGTAACAGTGGAGCTTTGCCTTTATATTGTATATATTTCAAATTGTTTCGCGCGTTCTTGCAATAGAGCTTTTATCGTCAAAAGACTGGGCAGCCAATTATCCTCGTGACTCAACAATAAATTAGCATGGAAAACACATGTTCTTTGGAGTGAAGTATTTTTTTTTTCATTCCACGTCTGAAAAAGGAAATTATTTTTTGCACACATTAATATGTGATGATCAGTGAGGACAGTGATAAAACTTAAAAATCATAATAGATTTACCATATAAATCGATCAATTAAGAAAATAATACGTAATTTACTTGGCGCTAGAAGTTGTGCCACTCTGTTTTATCTATTATCGTTTTATTAGACTTTCCCTGCTAAATGATCTGCAGTATCACCTTGTTTCCCTTTATTTTTTTTGACACAGTTCTATCGCAGCAGCCTTTGTAAGTATGTAACTTATCGCTAAATTTATTTGCGAAATGTCGTTGCGCTGCCCATACAATTGACCATTGGGAAAAAAAAATAAAACATCACATAACCAACCAAAATGGTATGAGGTATTCAGATATCCAGAAATTTGCCTTATTTTTGGTATCGGTGCCAATAAATTTCAAATTTTATTGGGAAGAAATATTAGCCGGTACCGATGACAGTCTTTCTTTGCGTCTTCTTTGCGGCAGGGCAACTTGCCAGACATTTCAACGGTATCAACTTGCCAGACATTTCAACGGTATCAACTTCCCGAAAGCTGTTGTTGAGTTGTTGATGGAAAATAATTTCCTCCCTCGCGGCTGGAAACTTCGGTGCGGGCCGTTTCGTCGACGGTTAATACGCGCAGAGAAAACTCGTTGGTATCGCCGGATACTACCCACCGTCGCCGCTGACTCTGAGTTTCAGCGCATCATCGCCCAAGTTTTAAACGTGGAGTCGGGCTCTCAAAAGAGCCAGTTCTCAGCACCGCTGGGGATGGTAGGACGGAGCGGCGATAAGCGAGGGCGGATAACGAGATGTTTGTTTGTTTGTCTGTCCTCAGACGAGGCTAGAAAACAGCCTCATAAAGGGGATGGTACTCACTTCACCCGTTGACAAGGAAGGGGGGGGGGGGAGTTTCCTCGGGCAAGTGGCGTCTGAAAACACTAAAGCCTAATTACGATTGGATGGTACGTGAATTCTTTGGATGAGAAAAAAAAGTGCAATAATCTCAGTAAGTTGGACAGTTGTTGATACAGAGACATAACAAGAACAGTTTTGTAGCCGCCACGAAACATACAGAAAGTCACTAAAAGAATGTCCATAAAAGAATGCCCCAGTTTTAATAGTATACTATAAAAGTTCAATTTAAACTCTTTACAAAAAATCACATCAACTTGAAGGAACCGTTAGTGAACCTTTCGTTATACGGCACACATCCAACCTAAAGTCCAATTCTTCCCACACATTGGTTAACAAGTATACGGAGTACTGGAAGCAATAGCCTCTTCAGATCTGTGTCCCAACATTGGAAAATTATTAGGTAACGGCGGCATATAGACACGATCTTTTATAAAAGCCCGAAAGGAAAAACATTGCACGGCTTTATGTCAGGTAAACGTGGAGGCCAGCGAGAAAGAGCTCTGTAATCGCGGCCATCGGCGGATTTTTTTTTTTGCTTCAATAAGGATCACAATTAAACTTTAAAAGAAACGTACGTCGAACTGAAAAAATAACAAATTCACTCTTAACAAAATTGCAGAACACAAAATGCATTACGGTCAGGAGTCGCCATTTTGCGTAGGTTTTTTCCGCTGCAAGCGAGAAAACAGCAATGCATGCGCTTATCTTAAACTGTTTGAGTTATAATTTGATTTATTTGTTGGCAACTCGTTTCCAAAGGAATATTTTGTAAAAGCACAGAAAAAAAATTCTGTGTGCCCTGTGGTGGAAGGTGGTATAATCTCCACTTTAAAAACAGCTGTGGGATGGTGTGTAGTCGGAGGAGGCTATGTAAGAGCTTGAATACGGCAGCCCACCCCGTCGCCACTCGGAAACCAAGGATCGCCGGCGAAAAGCCTCCCTCGCAGGGCAGTCTCGAATTGGAAACACGCGATCTTAAACTGACTTATTCGGAGATTCGTCAACCCTGCCTTGTTTTCGATTCCCGGCTATTATTCATATTAGGAGGTTGTAAGACGCCTAAGACACCCGTTAAAAAAAAATTGGTTGTCTGTAAAGTCGGTTTACGGACGATAGTTTAACGTGACAACGTCATAACAAAACATTAATGAAATGATTGCATACTTTATGAATAAAATTGAATCATTTTTATTTTAATAATAAAAGAATAAATACTTGAAGTTATACTAGTAATCAGATTTTTAAAATGCAAGAATAATTAACCTTTATTGCCGAAATTGTTGTTGTAATAAGCAATGAAAACCACATCAACTATTCACTTCACTTTATAAACAGTCGATTGGAAGAGAGATAGATGCGGCGCAAGCGTGCAATGGGCGTAATGGGACACAGCGTAACGGAACTATGTGCGTAACGGGACACTTTTTCGTACGTGCAGCCGGCGTTCATCGATTTATTAGACGTTGTCACGTCAAAAATTACGAATATACGAAACACTTTAATTTAATATAAACGAAATTTTTATTTAATTTCTTATAATATTGTGCAATTTTTATAATGGATGTTACGGCGACTCGAAGTTTCATTGTGAACAAATGTCAAATCCTTCAATTATTTGTCTAAAGTGAAGGATTTAGTTTCTCAACGTTAAAAAAAACTAATTGATAAACAGTACCAGCCAAATCATTTTTTGTTAAGTAACAGAAAAAAAACTTTTTTATTACCTTCCTTAACATTTTATTAGATTTTGCTTTGAATGATATTACACCACATGATTTTTATCTTTTAAATAATTAGCCACTGTTTGCAATTCTATTATGTAATTTAATTCTTTGTTTCCACAAATTACACGACATAACTTTGGAACCTTATTCAAAACAATCTTCGCAACTTACTGTAGCTGTTACATTAACGGCAGCCAGTCATGTAAAATGATCAGTGATTTCTTCCTTATAATGATATGCTGGAGGCTTGTACATTGATACAAGACTATAAATGTTGTAGGAAAACATCATAATATTTTTATTGCTTGTCGAGCTAATTATTATGAAAAATATTTTAGAATAAGAAATGGGGGAAAATGTCATAAATTCCAATATGGTGATGTATGTTTCCCCTGAAAAATCCAACTTTACCTCTTGACGTAGTTCAGAAGTACAGTTACTTGGCTCGCACTATACTTGAACTGGTCACTTTAAACGTATTTCACAGGCTTACAAATACGAATCATTTCCTGATTGAATTATTCCGTAGTATTTGCCCATTCGCTCGCCACGAACACTCAAGCAGCTTTTGGTAAATTGTTAGGAACGTTTTTCTTAGAGCAAACAAAATATATACCAGGCTTTGGTCCCTTCTTCTTGCATCAAAACACCAGCTTAAAGATTTGCCAATATTCTTATTTTTCTTTTTCTTAACTGACAATGAAGTGTTATTTGATACATTCCGCATAGCACAATGAATTAATTTATATATATTGCTTAATATATTATATAGTCAACACAATGTTGCACAGAAATATAAATTGGCTCAAAAATTTAAGAACTAAATTTTAGTAGCTATTCATTATGTAATAATTTTACTAAAGTGTTTAAAATTTTCCAGTTTGGGTTTTGTTAACTTCATATTTACACGGAAGAGTCATGGGCGAAGATTTGTTATTTTTGGTAAATGATAAATCGTCATAAGCTATATCTTATAACATTGCTTCAAATAATTTTTCGTTTAAACGATCTAAAATCTGAAGAAGAACGTTACGTTCAGTAATTTTCAGGTAATGTTCGTATTGAAGTGACGTAATGTCATTATATATATATATATATATATATATATGTATATATATATATACATATATTCAGAACTATTAAGTTTCATTGCCAGAAAAGAAAAATACACGTTGTCCAACATTGCGCCCTTTGTTTTTGGAAAATTTCTGCGCGCTCATTTCCGGTTTTATTTCCGTTCCAGTCGTTGAAATGCTAGATTCGGAACGAAAGGCTTGTAACTAGATGTTTCGGTTTTTTTGCTTTCGGGCTTGTCGTTGCCTGCTGTGACTCGGAGGACAGGAGACGATACAGGAAGAAAGGGAAAATAAAAACCAACGCCGTTAAATTTAATTTCCAACTTGTCGTGTCTCGTCGTGAACTCGCCTCCAGAATTTCGCACGCCGCAGCGCCAAAGAGAATTTCGAAATGGTGCGTGCTGCCGACCTGCGTGATTTCAGGACGCAAAAGGCGAGGGGTAAAAAAAAAAAACAAATCTTTTGTAGAGCGGAAGCAGGGAGAAAGATAAGCATCGTGGTCTCCGCTACCGAAGCCGGGCCCGAACGGGTAGCTAAATCGAATTTTAACGGAATGAATCGATAAGTTTTTGAATAAATGAATGAATTATCTCTTCAGAGATTTTATACAGTCTCATCTCTAGTGATGACAATCTTTTGTAATTTTCATATAAAATTGAGTGGTGACAATTTGGTTTTTCTCGCACAAGTAAAAACTAAAATTCTTTGAGGTATTTATTCATTATTTTTGTTATGGTGACGATGAATATATTTTCATTTAACAAATTTACGAAAGCGTTCAATTTTGTTGTTGTGATTTTCAGTTAGCTTGAAAGTAATTATTTCCAAAGAAAACTAATAACGTATATAGTCACATCAATGAAACTTGTTCAGGGTATAGAAAACTGCTAGCAAGTTTCGCGTGGGTGTCCTCCCAGCCCATGCTTTATTGTGTACGTTCCGTGCTCAAAGCAATCGCCCTTAAACATACACAACACTCCACGGGTCTCACTGACATCAGGGTAACTAGCTAAACGATGTGCGGTGATGAGACGAGAGCGGAACATTGATGGAATGCGAGCGTGGATGATGTATAAGTACTTCGAGAAATGTCACCGACTCGGGGCAACGCCCGCTACGTTTCCCACTTGCTAAAATTCAGGGATCAACCACGCTGCTAATCGAATACGGATCGCCATGACCGTACCCGTATTTGAAATGGTTTTGTCCAGAAAGCTATGGTCTGGTCTGCTGTGGTTTTATTTACAATAAGTTATTTGCCGGTTAACTGAAAATTGCACTATACATTAAGTAATACTATAATTTAAGGGGAATTATGCCCCGCCATCTTGGATTTTTCCATGTTTGTGCTAGAACTCTAATTTTGAAATATGTATCCCAATTTTTGGCATATCAACGCATAATTCATATCCCCCCAACTTTCTTTAACTTGTTTTAAACACATATTTATTAACAGGCTCTAGCATGCAAGCGCAATATTGACATAACTTCTTATTTCACGTGGATGACTACAACTATCATGATAATCACACCAGTACACAAGTGTTTATTTCAACAAGCAGCTAAAGCTAAGTCCTATGCCCTGCCAAAAAAAAAATACTACGGAAGTTTAGTTGCAACCAGTAGGTATCGAATAATTTAAAATTGCAAGATGGCGAAGCCTAATCCAACTTAATAACAATATTTAGCATCGCTGTAGTAAAAAAAAATCCATAGTTCATCGAATACAATATTGTAGTATACTCGATTGTGTCTAACCTGGATTTTACAAAAATGAAAAGAAAAAATATGGCGGCAGTTTATGGAAACCCTTTTCTTCCACCTATTTCATTCCATCGCCGTTCCATCCACACAGCTTCGCCTTTTTTTTCCCCGTCATACCAATAGTCTCGATGTTGCCGAGCTTCAAACACTAACTCAATTAATTGTAACGCCTCGTCAGTGATAATGCGATGGGCGGGGACATTTGGCTACGGAATCGTAACAAACAAGAACTTTGGTAGTGGACTCAAGCTAACTAAAACGTTTTCATGAGGATCATATTTCTACGTGAACTACTTTTTTTAATCAACTGTAATAATTCAAAAATTTTCACATCTAGTAATCACAAATGAATGCATCAGTGACTATCGTAAATAAGAATACTCTTCTTTTTTCGCAAGGGCTGTTGAAATAATTACATTTAATTAAGCTCGGTTTGATTTGTTCAAAGCAACAATAATTTAATTCTTCCGGAGTGTGTGCATCCCAAAAGCCTACATTAAAAAAAGTTTATAAAATAAACTAAACAGGAAATTTCTTCCGATTGGAAATACTGAAATACTACTCTCGGTGCAGGAAATGGTAATAAATATCCCTTGGAAACTTTTTGTTTTGTTTCTCCGTACCTCTATTCGCTTTCCATTTAAAACCTCCTTTTATTTTGCTTCTACCTGTATACGAGGAAAAACAAGTTGGAGCCAGGTTTAAAATTACAAAACAAATATCACGACTGTATTTTCATTTATTCGTGATGTAGAACTCTTCGTTTCTTACAGTTTGTAGGCATTATATTTTCTTTACTGAACCAGCAGTAAAACAAAAGTTAAAGGGAGAGATTTCCAAATAAGTATATTTTTAACTTACGTTTCATATGGATTCAATTTCAACCTCAGTGTCGTCATTTAATAGCACCCTGCCAAATAACAGTTGTTTGCCCGCGGTAGATGATCATGTCTTTTTTTGAGTAATGTGTCCAACATAAAATTAGTCGATTGTAGTAATATTCTTCGAAATATAAAATAAATCGCTAGTTCGCATATATCTCAGAAACACTTTAGAATAAATTAAAATTAATTAATAAGGGACATATTACACCAATTTCTCAATTACTGACTGTGTTAAGGATGCCGAAGCGTTTTGATTTATTAAATAACTAGCCAAACCCGCCCGCTTCGCTGGACGTGAAATAAGGTAACTGCATTGAAGTCAAATAATTAAGTAATGACTGTTATACGCAAGACCCCATTAAAATTCGTATAGTAGTTGTGTAGAACACCGCGTACAAACATACAGACAGAAAAAGAACTACTGTTTTATTTTAGTGAGATAAATTATTCTTACATGTTCGCATCCATGCAGTATATGAAAAATCAGCATGCATAGCCCTATACCTATAACTAAACGTAGCTGCTGCCCACGCTTTTTCCGCATGGAATTTTGTATTATCTTTCACCATTTAGAAATTTAAACATTATAACATAACAGTTGATACAGTTGTAGTAGTTTTCTTATGTTCACAAATGATAATTTTTCTCATCTCTATTTCAGTCTTTGCAATAAAAATATGTTACTACCTAAATTTTGGGTAAATATGTTTCTACTTTCAAATGTAATGTCGGGAAGACACTTCATAAAATTTCTTTGTAAACCACATTTACTGTTTTCCCGTCTTGAGCTAGAATGTTAAGATTGTCTGTCTTACTGACCCGCGAGCAAGCCACATACATCTGGCCGTGGGAAAAACAATCAGACCTTAAGTCGACACCAGCTGCCTTAAGGCTCTGACCCTGAGACTTATTATTGTCATCGCGAAACAAACTGCTATTGGAAACTGTGTGCGCTTGAACCCGAACGGGAAGTTATTCGGGATGATAGGTATGTGTGGTATGAAAACAGTTTCACCTGAGCCACATCCAGTAAGAAACTCAGCTTCGATTATATTTCGTTGTAGAGCAATTACTTTAAGTCGGGTTTCATTGCACAATTTTGGGGGAGTAAGGTTCCTATGAAGCATTATTGGAACACCGACTTTGAGAACAATTTTGTGAACAGGAAGACCACTTGCAGTGAGAGAATTCAAAAACTCAACTGGATAATTAGTGGCGTCGTTCTGATTAAGGACGTTGTTAAACGATGTATAAACCACTTCAGTCCCATTCAATTCGTTTAAAAAAAATTTCATTGATTGCAGCAGCTTGGTCATTTCTTGGAGTGAGTATGGCACGTTCACATAACCATGTATGTTCCTGATGTAGTATGTTTGACAGATCCCCGAACACCGAACGTATGAGTTCGTCTTCCGAAGATACGACTCTGCCAAGTATTTTTGGAAGCGTCACCTGACCGTGCTGCTCAGGGAGGGCACCTTCTCCAACTTTTAATAGAACACCGGAAAATTCTTGCGCATGAGAATTACCACCCAGCTGTGCTCTCATGTTAATTGTTAATTGCAGTTTTATTTATTTGAGGCCAGAGGTAATAATTCTTCAGTGAAGCTTTGATTTCATCGGCTTTAGTCCCTCGACTTACAACTGATAGAGTTTGCCGAAAATCTCCTGAAAAGAGTAGTGTGACATTCCCCATTGGCCTTTCATCGCGCCTAATGTCCCGTAGTGTCCTGTCCACAGCTTCAACTGCTTTTTTATTCGCCATCGTGCATTCATCCCAAACGATTAGAGAGCAATCTTGTAACACTTTCGCCATATCACAATTTATTGTTATCGAACATGTTGGTGATTCATTAGTGTCTTTATGAGAGCAGATTTTCATGAAATAAATCATTCAACGATAAAAGCTGTTTATTTAATTTAACTAAGCGGACGGGTTCGCTCCAAGGAGAAAATGGAAGCGGCGAGACCTCGTGGACATAGAGAAATGACACACACTCACTATTTATGTGTCTATGAAACATGATTTTTTTTTGCAATTTAAATTGTAATATACAAAAAAGGGTATTGAAAATTGAAACAAATATGGCGACACTACAAACTGTCAGGATATTTAATTTTTTATTACTCTCTACTTAGTTCCTTACAACAGCACAACCTAATGGCTTCTTATATTGATTATATTGTATGTCATAAAATTAAGATGTCTCTTCTTTCCTTGAGCCGATTTTGATGAAATAAGGCTTATATTTTTTTCTCTGCTACGCTCAAGTTAACTTGAAAACCCCATTAAAATTCGTATAGTAGTTTTGTAGAACACCGCGTACAAACAGACATACAGACAGACATACAGAAAAAAACTACTGTTTTATTATAGTATAGATAACAACCTTTATTGTCGTAGTAAAGCACTGAGTCTAGTCGCTCTCCGCTACAATCTTATTTCTGTATTTCTCTCGTAAACGAATTTTGTAAAGATTTATCATTTTATTATTTTATTTTATACAATATTGTCTCAAGATTCAGAAATGTATAATTTAAAGTGCAGAACTGTCGACACAATAAAAAAAATCCAGGATTTTACGACTACCACAATTCAGAAACGAAGTCGTGTGACAGGTCGTAAAATACTGTAAAAATGATACAGATAATATTCCGGTAGTTGTGACACGTTTTAATGTAGTGAATTGACTTTATAGTTTATACAAAGTTTTTACGCTACATCATTTAAACTTACTCTATTACCCACGTGAATAATAGACATTTCAGGTAAGGTAACTGATTTCGCGTAGCACACAGCCGCTCGTAACTGAATCATTTCTGCCTCATCTTTAGGATGACGCAGAAATGGGAATCATTCCAAGCGTGAGGCATGATATTTCCTGATTTTAATCTCAGCTTGAGATGCCAAAAAAGTTTATAAGTACCTATATTCGACTGAAATTTGTATTGGAAAAATACTAAATGCTCTCTACGTTAACCACACTTACTGCTGCCAATCTGGGTGCGAATGTTACAAAACGAATGTTTAGTAGTGTTGCTACGTTGACAAACACCACACGAAATATTTTCTGAAACAGGTCGTACGTGAATGAAGCTACGGTATCACGAAGTAAATAGGAGATTGTATTGAAATGTAAAGATTGAAGGAAAAAGTGAGAGCCCGATGTAATACTCCACCCGTTATCTTGATGCTGCACACTCAAAATACCCAACTGTAAAATCTTCTGAGGACTGAAAAAAAATTTCAAAAATTGCTTATTTTAAGAGATCGATACTATTCCAAGGTATTTTTACCACAACTTTGCCAGGCAATTCCTAGTTGGTTTCTACGTATTGTGTGATTGGACATTCGCTCTAGAGAGCCTCCAACAACGGTAACCATTTAGTCGTCGTTGGTGCTAAATCCGTGTGAATAGTGAAGACGGAGATGGGGCCCAACGCAACCAGCAACCGATTGACATTCAACCGTACCTCAAGTAAAAATAGGATCGTGGATTCTAACGTGGTGGTAAAACATGAAACGGCATGTGTAGAGATGTGCAAAATTCGCTTTATTACTTGATGATGGTCTGGAAAACATAAAATTTCACACATTAACAGCATTTTCATTAGTTCAGACAGGAAAAATCTGCGGATTTATCTTACAATACGCTGAAATTAAAAAAAAATAGACACCTCAAATATTCTTCTGGTATTGGCTCACAGCTAATATGGATGGCTCTCTGCAAATGATAGACCCTTAACTAACCATGTAGAGAATCACATGTTACGCAGCCTGAACATTTTCACAAGGCAGCAGCCAACGAGCAGGTCACATTTTCCCGAGTATGAAGAGTGTTTTTGGAGTCAATCCTAGAGGTCACTGATCCCCGAATTTTTCCGATAACTACTCATTAGTAGAGACCCGGAAATTTGACAAGTTTAAACTACAAATACTATTTTTTGTGACTTTTTTCTATTGGGTCACAGTTGTTTCGACACACCCTAAGGTGATCTAAACCAGTAACTAGGGGCACGTATTTTTCGCGAAAATATTTTGGAGACCAGCTAAGAGTTAAAACACTGTAGCAAACACTGTAGCATTGCTTGTGATTGGTTGAAAAATTTTCAGGTACATTTTAACTGTTAGTACATGAATCACAGCCATTTAGTGTGGAAGCAAACGCGTCCTGACTGGCCTGGTCGAATAAGGTAATTGCTTCTCTTGCAGATGGTCGTCAATTACAAGGCAAAAACCGCTGGCACGGGCATGCCTTATTGCAATCTAACGTGCAGTCACATTTCTTTGCGAAAAAATTCATTTCAACTGACACAATAATTCTGGTACTGTTACAGTACCAATTTTTAAGAACTTATGCCATTTATAACCGTGTAAAAATGCTACATTTCTATATGTGGCCTGTTGTGAAACATCTTTAACTAAGAGAACTGCCACTTCTTAGGGGTCCCACGTAGCGAGGGGTGACTTAGGTTTAGTGAGACATGGGTAATAAGTGCGACGCTCGCTGATGCTTCTAGCGCGGTATCGCCTCTAAGCACAAGGCTGTGAACAAGTGCGCAGCCTTCTCTTCGTGCATAGGTCAACTATGAGGTTTGAGTGATAACCACAACAATACATGGCGTATGAATGAAGCTAAAGGTATAATGCATATCCCCTGAGAGTTTTCAAGAAACTGTATCGGATGTCTCATGCCTGAAAACTACTCTGAAAACCAGCGTTTTAGCCCTTTTCACGCTCCTAAATATATGTATAGCTTAAAAACTAAATACGGAAATAGTACTAATAATTCGCCTTTAAATTTTTCTTAAATACTTATATTTACACATATCCCACTTGGATAACTTGAAAATTTGTTAAATTGCGTGGTTTTATCTGAAGCTCTGCACATCGTATGTGTGTCAAGGTGGGCGAAATCCTTAACATGTGACAGACTTGGACTAATGGACAGCCGTGCTATTATCGACAGACGGTGTGCAATAGAACAATAATAGATAATGTGGCAGTTTGGTCACGCAGCACTCTCAAAACCAACAAGATGTAAAAGTGACTCATGTCAAGTAAACCTGTACTTGAAAATTTCAAGTTTTTTTTACGAGGTTACGGACTATTTTGTGATATTAGGAATGGGTGTCACTCAGACCTTTTTAAAGGTTTGGCATTATTGTCTTAGGTGCAAAATGTATAAAATCTCAGGGGTCAATACACAAGCTATTGTATATTGAAATTAACAGCGTTGATTAATGTTTGAGCTGTTTGAATACTTGCGTCTGGAATATTAGCTCCCCCTTTCCAAACAAACTCTAAATCCGACTAAATTATTCAATTGTTTTTCACTAAAACTTCAGTCAGCCAGCGTTTTCTGACCTCGAAAAGTCGCCAACCTTCGCTGTGATTTATTCAATGAGCTTGATGTTGAGAAATTTCAGTACAAAATTAGTGGAAATCCCCACAAATCACAGGGACAGTGAGTAGGATTTTAGGATTTTGCTTTGCCAGGTGGATCAGTCATTACTCTCTGATATGAAAAAATATATATTTTTTTTTCAAATTTAGGTTGCGAAGCGCCTGCTTGGGCATAGAAACGGAACAACGCTGACGCAGCACGGTGCGCACCGAGGAGATCAACGATACACAAAGCCGCGACTAGGAGAGCTGTCATCGCGTAGCTTGCGTGTCGGCGGACCGTTTTGCTTTCGTATGGCGCGACGGTGGGGGGGGGGGGGGGGGGGGTCGGTTGCGGAGTTGTCTGTGCGGGATAAAGCCCTATGGCGAGAACTATGGAAGGGGCGGAGGGAAACTGTAATTGCCGGCAGCGAAGTTTTAATTAATGCTGACGCGACACGCCGTAATTAAGGGTTTAATTCCAGTCCGTTCCTGTTGCCACCGCGATAAACCCCTTTCTCTTCCCAGTGGGATCGTGTAGCGGTCGAACATTCCGAGCCGGCGTGTGTAGCGCTGTGTTCGTATCCCGCGCGCTGTTTTCGCGCCGATATACAGGGTGTCGCCCCCGGGGGGGACGAAGCGAAACGACGCGTTCCCGTTCGGTCATTATCATAAACCAATTTCAGGGCAGGGGGAGGTTAGTTGGGGCTCTAGAACGTTCGTCGCGCCCGGGAAATGATGTCGGATAGCGCATAACTAATTTTACGGCATGATAGCGTAAGCTTAGTTTTGGAAAAAGGAGTGGTGGGGGTTGGTGGGCCAATAGCATTCGTGCGCCGCGCCGTTATTACGACGATTTTCTCGTTCTCTGCCATATGGAGTTTAGGGCTATTTCTGTCAAATAAACACAATACCTCTCTTGAATTTGTCGTTCTCGAACAATTATTTTCAACTGAAATTACTGATAGTTTTAAAATATCACTTAAGTGGTAATAATAGCCAACACTTGCACAAATTTTTACACCCATTAAACTACATAAAGTGACTATCTGTTGAAAATATTTGTGACGGAACAACCAATACGAGAGTGGCATCGTGCTAAAAATTTACATATAAAACCTTTAGAGAAAAGTAAATGTATACAAATGGAAATTATCATCTTTCTGTGTGAGACCGAGCCTTGGGCAAGATGATTGCTTCTTGAAACTCGCGGGATGATTCTCGAGTGTGATACAAGCGCGGCGTGTTAGTTCGTCAGTTGACACTCGTGCGCTACATGGAGAACTACTTTCCTCACTCTTAAATACGTTTGTTTGCACTGCACACAATTTACGACTATTCTGAGACGTGTTTTCTAACTTACGCCTGAAAAGAACAAGCTTAAAGAATTCTAAGCAGTTTACATGCTAATATCTAGGAATTAAAATAATTCCAATAAGAATTTTTTTTAAATAAAATTAAATAATAAGCCTTTGCATAGTTTTCTAGTCTTGAAAGTGTAAAAATCCGTAAATTGCGTAAAATTGGTAATAATGTAACGAATGAGCTTATTCTGGATTTCATCATTAATTTATTAATATTATGTTTTAGGACAACTTATAAAAGTCAAGTATACATTTGTCGCCAAGAAGGTACAACAAACTGAAAAAAAATGACTACAGTCCATGGTAATAAAATAACACCCAAAATAATAATAATAATCAGCTGGCTTTATTTAAAGAGGTTAACAACCATGAATAAATTGTATCTTAATGACTTTCATTAATAACAAAAACTTCAATTTTATGTGATATTCTCTATGCATTTATTTTCAGGCGATATTAATCAAATGTTTTTTTCTGGTATTGTTTTATGGGCTCCAAAACTGGAAAAGGTACAAATTTTCAAGTATATTCTAAAGGATTTTGCTTTTAGAATTTTTACATTTAACATTTTTTATAAATAAATATTTTGAAAATATATTTTTTGTTATAATCATTTATCTCTGAAAGTACAGAACATGTAGATAATGAGATACCTTAAAGTGACTGGTGTAATTAACACAATAATAATGTTTTTAAATTCCTTTCTGATATCATACAGGTAGCATATAGCGTATTGTAAATATATGGCGATAAAAGAATATAAAACTCTTTTCTTCCTTCTCGTATACCAAACAAATCCTTTAGAATTGTCGTTTATGCTATAATGGCGTAAATTCGTAATAACACAGCGTGAAATATTCCAATATAAATATGTATCATTAATTTACAAATGGACTGACTTCCCGTAGAGTGCGATTTAA
Source organism: Bacillus rossius redtenbacheri (assembly GCF_032445375.1). Taxonomy (NCBI): domain Eukaryota; kingdom Metazoa; phylum Arthropoda; class Insecta; order Phasmatodea; family Bacillidae; genus Bacillus; species Bacillus rossius. The sequence goes on along the minus strand of NW_026962013.1, from coordinate 25,281,277 downwards.
TTGATTTCCTGGAGAATTCCATTTATAATCTAGTAGATAGTAAATAAAAACCTTACTTTGGTATAGTTTTTAATTTACTTGAATCATTTGTACATGCTAAAGTTATAATAATTTGAATTACTATGGGTGACGACAATGCCAGTGGGTTTATTTTAGTCCTTCTAGTATATAAGTAAACGTTAACTAAAATTGTATTTCGAATAATTTATTTTGTGTTAAAAATTCCAGTAAACACTTTGGGTAGTTATGGCTTATGTCAATAACGTGGGTTTAAGGATCAGTTATATAATATATCTAGGCAGCTTATGGCTATCCCAAAATTAATGCTAATGGAAGGAATGTTCATTGTAAGCAATGACAGCATATTTAGGCTAAAGAAGTTTCAACGAAGAGATACTTCGTTGTTCGAGGTAACTGTATATTCGTAGAAACCATACCGTAATCAGTCCTTGGAATTCTCTGCTCTGTTGTAAACAAGGTAAACAAACTCTTTTAATGAAGAATAGTGTTTTACTTTAGAATTGTTGAAGTCTGTGTTCACACTCCAAGGTGATTCTAGTGAATTCACGTTTAAAGTGAGTAAACCTTATATCCATAAATTTACAAAGATTTTTGTATAATTCGTAACTGGCTCTATTCGTAGGTAAATTTAATGTGAAAAATAACAACAGTGAGGTACATAATTTTGGTCTGTATAAGAGCAAAATTTTTCCTCAGCATAAAAAAACAAGGTTGACGCGCAGTAAATGGAAAATTATGTCCTAGCACGATGCTTGGCCTGGAGTGGAGGGGAGGGGGGAGGCTTTTTAACTTTGCGAGGATTAAGTTAAGGGTTTTAGCTACTTTCCAATTCATTCCAGTGGAATTAGATTGCCTGAAAGTGTAATCGCCCAGTGTAGTTAGCATGGGGGGAATTGACCGGGGGGAAAGGGGGATTGCAGTTGATGTATGGGGTTAAATGGGAAGAGAAAGTGAAAGGACGTTGTTTGGTGGATGGGAATGGGTTGGGTGTTGGGTTGATGGTCGATGACATAAAAACAGCGGGCGCCGCAGCTGTTTCCGGAACATTTTCGTTTCTCTTTACACTTTTCTGTGTGACTTTGTCCCCGATTCGCAGGTCGGGGAGATTCCACAGAGAAAAAAAACACAAAACCCTGTTTGCTTTTACTTAACCTTTTTTTTTCTGTCTCGCAAACCCTCTGCGAAGCCCAGAGTTCACTCCTCATCTGTTATTTGAATAAATCAGAAGGTTTATGCCCAACTTAACTTCGTCATCACAGAAGCTGAGAGAACTCCATTAGAAACTTGTAGGCTAATTGCTGTAGATACGTGTAGCTCACAAAACTTTACGGGTAAGATGCCATATCTAATGTGATTGGGCTTAACCAAGTAGCGCACTTTAATAAAAATTTAATACAGCTATGAGGATTATTTAGACTTACTGTAAAATTGCATTTTATCAGAACCCTGCACAAAAATTTTCTAAGAATGAGCAGATACATTAGCGAAATAATAAATTTCCTCAATAAGTTTTTTTTATTAAAATGATTTTTTCCTCAATGTTTTCCGATAGAGCACATAATATGCTATGTGCTGTCTGAAGTCAGTGACAATTCAAAATAAACTTCTTGTTTTCGGGGGACAAGTGACAAATTTGGAATTGTTTAGGTTTTTTCAAGTGAACTTTTTTTAAATCCTTATTCAACTTGCATACTTTTAAAACAAAGCAACTGTTATGCAGTACAAAATAACATTCTTTGCAAATGTTTAGAATAGTTAGCTGTTAAAGTGAGATTTATAACTTTTTTGGTACCTGAAAAATGTTCTAAAGTGAAAGCCTCCTGGTTCAAGGATTTTAAGAGATGGAACGCTAAGGTTAATTGTAGTTCGCACTTCACATGCTTCGTAAACTCTACTCACAATACACTGAGCAAGACAGCAATTATTTAGCACCTAACGCGGCTCCACAAGATTAAATATCCTTACAACATGCGGATGTATACGAAGATGGGATACACCTCCCTATAGCCTACCACTTGAAATGTAGTTTTCCAGATTTTTTAATACCAATAATATACTTGAGGACAAAAATGTTCTAGATATTTTGCTGAATAATATTCATTATAATAAAATCAAACTAGCGTCGGATTGTTGATATCTTAAAATTTCTTAGTTTCAAATTTCTAATAGGTCTTATTTTTTCTGTGCATCAGGTTGCGGTTCAAGCAGGAAACAAACGTAACAGAATAAACTTTTTCTTGCAGTGGTTCAGCGCAGTATTGACAACGTCCGCGGCTAAAATTATATTTATATATATATATATATATATATATATATATATATGCCGGAACAGCAGTAAACAAGCTGCCCACACTTTCTCTGGGGAAGTATAGAAGGATAATTAGCCCGTAGCGTCGGTCTGCACAATTTTTCATTGTTTTTTTTTTCTTTTTATGAATTAAACAATCCGGGTGGTTTTGTCTCCTCGTTTAACTTGTTAATGAGCGAATCCTGTTCCCGAGCGCACTGTTGGGAATATGCTGAAATAAATACAAGCCCTCCCTTCGCCCCTTCTCCGCAAAAACCACCGAGCACGCTCCGTTGACTGAAGGTCGTCGCCAACTGGATCCGCTCAATCTAGGTTGGCGCAGCTAGGTCCCTCCCTAACCCGGATCCCTCCAACACATAGACTTAGTTTTTAGTTACGTTAGGGGAAAAAAAGTGTTTCGATTTAACTCTTCTTCCATGCACAAATTATTATCGCTATTTACAAAATTTAGAAACATGAGGACAAGAATCTCTAAGTGGGAATGATTATTTCACGTATTTACGAAGGTAACACTTTGATGTTAGGTTTGCAAAACAAAGAGGAGAAAAGAAAAAAAAAATTCCGCGATAGCAGTATACGTTGGTGTTTCTGGCTACTGGTTCGCAGTTGTGGATTGTGCTCCGCTGAATTGGATTATGATGTCACAGTGGTCATGTTCGATTTTTTAATTTTTTATTCGAATTATAGAACTAATTTAAAATAATTCCTGTATATATAAAAGTTTTGAAGTGAAACTTATTTACAGCTGGTAGAGTAATAACAGAATCGCAGGCTAACGAATATTGTTCGATGGCGTGGGGTTTAATGGAAAGGTTTTGGGTTGAAACATCTTTACAGCCGGTCACAGATGACAGCAGCAACGCATGGTATCGTATACTTCCTAATACTTGTGTAAACGTTTACATACTTTCTCATACTTTGCATATTCTGGTCTACTTTTGCTTATTGCTGCATACTTCCGTAACTCTTAACTCTCAACTCTGAGGGTGGATCTATTGTTAAAATTATAAATGTTTCAATTAGTATATACATTTCCATTAGGGTTATGCATAATATTTTAAACATTATTCATTCTTAGATTCCATTAAAGATATAGACAATTACTAGTACACAAATATCTATTTTCAAAGCATTATTACGCATGTGTCGTATATTAGGTTACCCTAAAAATGTACTATCACACTTATCTGTGAAATTTCACTTCTAACACGCGTAGTGGCCACGAACACATGTTTTTTTTTACATCGATAGTTTCTGCCATTGATTAAAAATATCATATTAAGTAGCAGGTTGGGTCCGCTCCATAGATTATTCGTGAAAACGTCGGGATAAAATCATAATAAGCGTTTCGTATTAATATGTAATTTTATTATCTTTCTCTTCAGTACAGCTTGTGTTTTCTATAATTCCGAGCATATTACGAGTCATATCAGACGACGTATTTATTTATTTTGTAGCAATCGCGCGCATGCGCCTACACTTGTACGATGACGTCAAACGCAAAAAAAAAATAATTACTGCGCGACAAACACGTACAGACATGAACTATCGGCTGTGGGCTCAACCAATTTTGATGTAGCATTAATCTCGTTGTTAGTGGTTTGTCACAGAAAAACTTTCGACCGACTATCGCTGAAACAAGCGAATGGACGTTTTTTACTTATAAAAAAATCTACCATAAACTCCGAAAGAAAACAACAGTTGAACTGACGTGTGCGACTGCAGATGAAATACAGGTAGTAAATAGTTGCACTAGGCCTTCAACAAGTGTTTGTTGTTGAGCTGCGGCGTCGCCGTCCTCGACCTTGACCGGGATTAGTGCCCTTCGACATCATCTCAAAATTAGATTTTAAAAAATTGGTTATCTGTAAAGTCGGTTTACGGACGATAGTTTAACGTGACAACGTCATAACAAAACACTGATGAAATGATTGCATACTTTAATGAATAAAATTGAATCATTTTTATTGAATTATCACTATTTTGTATGGATACAAAGAAGGAGTGAAATGAAATCTGCAATTTAATTGATAAATTTACTTCTATTTGCACTCATTAATTCAAATATGTTTATTACTTTAACGAAGAGATTATTTCAACCATAACTTTCATACATGTTTGCTATTTAACTTCTTCCAATCTGTGTTATTCTTTTAAGGATAGGACGATGATAGGAAAAGTAGGAAACGAATGGGAGTGTTTCAAGATTAATGTGCCTCGAAAACGTCAAATCGATGGTTGTTCCAATCGAGTGTAAGAGAGATAGATGCGGCGCAGGCGTACAATGAGCGTAACGGGACACAGCGTAACGGGACAATGAGTCATCCTTTTTCGTGCGTGCAGCCGGCGTTCATCGATTTATTAGACGTTGTCACGTCAAAAACGGGAATTTCCACCCTTGAACGTCCCGCGAATCTCTCGCCGCCCGTAGCGGAGCCACTTCCTCCGCTGTTCCTCTCGACCGGCGCATTCCCGGGCCCTGCACTTGCGGCCGACGTCCGACGGGGTTACGCCACTGACGGGCTTGCAGCGAGGAGCGAACTCCCGGAGAAGGGCAGCGACACACACACACACACACACACAGAGAGAGAGAGAGATAGAACGCGTGTGTCACAGATTGCTGTTGCCCTAATTACATTCCGCACCCGTCTTAAGTCCCCCCCCCCCACCACCTTATTTTCCCTTTCCACACCGGAGGACGGAAACTTCGCAGGAGCAACCACCCTCTCCTCCCTCCCCCCCCCCTCACGGACAGACAACCAGCACCTGGTGCCGCCGCGTTGGCGGCGAATTGTACGGATAACACTAATTACAACAGAAACACCTGAGCACTCTCCCGCATATCTCCCCCCCCCCCCCCGGCGACCATGCACTCACACGCTGAGAGCCCCAAACAATTTTTTTATACCCTCCTCCGTTCCCTCTTGGCTGCAAATGTAAATGAGTAACAGTTGAAAGTTGTTCGGGCGAAGAGAGAGAAAAAAAATAAATAAAAGGATGTGCAGAGAGTCGCTGACAGCTGCGGGCCATTCATTAAACTTAATTGAAATTAATTATAATGGCGAGGTAAAAACTACCTGAATTGCAGCCCGTGCAGTTTCCAACTAATCGCAGCAATTTTTTTCATGTAGGTTCTAAAAATTATATACATGCGTTGCAGTAATTACGCCAGGTGAAATTTCACCCCATTTCTCTCATTTCAGAAAAGTTTTTCTTTTTTAACTTTCGTTGTAATGTATGATATGGAGTTTCAATAACTAAATTATAACTTGATACTGTAGCATATACCACTAGTTAATCTTAGTTTAACTGTAGATAACAAAAGGGGCCACAATTGAAGAAAAAAAAAGCATAAGCTTATCAAGATATTATTAAATACAACTGTTGATAATTAAAACCTACTGTTACGTTTTTAATTTTTCTTAAATATTAACGAAGTTCTAAACCACCGCGATATCACATTAGGTATTATTTATTTAAACAGTAAAGTATCAGTCAATAATGTTATGTATCTTAATGAAGTAAAACTAAAATATTAAATAACTAACATTTGCCAAAAATTAAAAAAATATTTAAAATGGCTTCTTACAATCCGCCAGCTTTTATCAGTTTTTTTTAATTGGCCATAGCGTTCAGTATACATTAATTATTTAACTTTATGTCTAAAAAGACACAAAACTTAACTTTCAGCCCTTGTTAAAGCTCGTTCTTACACGTTCATGTGGTTATTTCACTTTCTTGTAGTTACTATCAATTAAAGGATTTTGCTGTACAAATATTCCGAAAGCTCGTTTGTCGTTACGTCACAAATTTTGTCATAAGATATTCACTTAACTTAATTCTCGACATGTAAAAGGTCATGCAAGTCACAATATTTATGCGTGACTTTTAACCGCTATTAGATAACACTAAGTGAACTATCAGTGACAAAATTTGTGACAAAACACAAAATTCAACAGAGCTATAGTGATAGGTTTACAGGAAAAGTCCTCATACAATAGCAATTACAAGAAAATTAACTATATCCAACATAGCGTATGAGACCGAGCCTTAAAATAAACACTGGTGTCTAGGACTTTGATTATAAACAATGCAATGGTCGCAACAAAGCAAAACATACCTACGTAAATAAAGCACGGTCGTTTATAAAGCAAGAAGTTGCCATATTTCACCAACCCCACAACTTAAATTGTAAAGCACTAGAAAACCTGTGAATATTTTGTTGATTCATAGTTAAAATAAAAATATATGAAAATCTGCAATATATTTTATTTAAAAGTGTCAATTATTTCACTGTGCGGAAGATTAACAAGTGAAATCGTGACGTACCTATATGTATAATAAAAACAACAACGTTGTCATGTATGCAAACAAATTCTGCGTATTTAAAATATTTCGGAACACTTCACTGCAAATGTGGAAGGCGTAAACGCAAGCTAAAACGCAAGAAAACGTAAAGTTGGTCGATCCTTACGTTGGCATTTTTGCGCCGTGCGTAGTTTATAAAGGGGTATTTGAAAACCTCGTTGTTGAACTTTTTGCTTCTTGCGTTTCTTGCGTTCCTTACGTAGATTATAGACCTGGCCTTTGCTTAAACTTTGCGTAAACTGCGGCCACACACGGGAAATTATTAGAATTAACTCCCGAAGGTTGGAAGTCTAAGCCTCTTAATAAATACTGGACGAAAACAGCGTGAGACCAGGTATCATAGCAAAACCAAATTCAAGGAGGCCGTGTATGACCTGCATTAGCCTACGGCTGCAACGGATGCGTGTTCTGACGAGTTCGTCAGAACGATCAAACAATGCGAATGAGTGGAAGTGTTTACACTGCCTGCAACCGCGTCTGCAGGTTATGTACCAACACGTCAGAACTAGTTGGTCATTTGAACCAGTTTGATTTTTCGCATTTAGTTGTGACGTACACGTGCTTGTTGTAGGTTATTAATAGGTCATAAAAACGTATGTATGTAGTCAGAAAAAATAATTACCACAACAGAGATATTTATCAGTAGAAGTGGGACATATTATCATTTGATACTCTCCTTTATCGACTCCTGCAGCCAACAATCCGTTAGAATATGCAGTTTTTTCACTACTCGTATTTAAATACTTTAATATCGGACTTTCGAAGACATACGCATCGTCTATGTGTGCCATCTTCGCTGGTAGATAGAAGCAAGCTGATATCATAACTTACATCCGATGTAGCCGTAGCCCTAAGAGTAGCGACGCGTGCAGTTTTGACCGGCAGTGACGCACGCGGCGCGTAAGCGATTGGTCCCATGGGCACCCCTGTTCGGGAAGCTCCTTTTGGCTGCGCGCCTCTCTGAGTGCCGCCAGCCTGTTTATCCGAGATTAGCGTGAGAGCTTACCGCCGGTGGCGGCTGGCGCTGTTCGGCCCGTGGCTGCGCCCGACAATCCTCGGCCTTATCGAGCCGCCGGGCTCTTCTCTAAATGCAAATGGCTACACTCCGGGAGCGGCCATGATGCATCCGCCAGAGACATAATTAAGAAAGGGGAAAAAAAAAAGCGAACGAGGGAGCCGGGAAGGAATTCCCAAGTAGAAGAAAAAAAATGTATGCATGTACTAATGTACGCTCGTTACAAGTTAAACTTACTTAGCGTGATAAAAAAAAACTAACTTTAATTTTGCATACAAATAAATAATAGAAATAAAATAATAAAATGACTGGACTGATATTATAAATACGGTTGGTAGAGTATAAGTCCAATAAAATTAAACACTTTAAATGAATACTCATTATTCAATATAAAATAAATAGGCCTACGTGTATAAAAAATGTAATTAAGTCAAATAATTATGATAAATTTTAATTAATAAAGAAAAATTAAGAAATTTTTGATGGTACAATTTAATTTATTAATTTAAATTATGTATTAAATAATAATTAATAATCGAATAAGTTATGCATACCTGTATATAACCTCACTTATATGAATAAACTCAAAAAGTTTATAAACACAATTTATATCACTGATAATTACAATAAATAAATGTATTTTAATCACATGGACCATTATTTAATATCAATCACTAAAGTATAAGTTTTTAAGCGCATTAATAATTTTTTTACTAGACTTTATCATCCTGTGAAAATATTGTTGCATGGTGAGCGCGCATCGTGAAAATTCACTTTTATCATTTTTTTTCCATAATACGTCGGAAAGAAATTCCGAAGAAGAAGTTATGTACTGTTTGTGTAATCATCTTTATATGACAATATTTCTCAGATTTTCTAAGACATATAATCGAATGTGCGCCATCTGACCACCAATGTGGCCTATAGCCTAGATAACATGTAGTGAATTGCTCCACCTGGCTACAGATGTACCCTTGTACCCTGCCTGCAAATGTAGCCTTGTAGCCAGTCTGAAATAGCCTTGTAGCCTGTCTGAAAATGTAGCCTTGTACCCCAACTACAAATGTAACCTTGTAGCCTGACTACAAATGTAGCCTGGCTTCAAATTTAGCCTTGTAGTTTTGATACAAATGTAGCTTCATAGATAGGTACAAATATTGCTACATCTGGATACAAATATAACCTTGTAGCCTGCTTGCAAATGTAACCTTGTTTTCTGGCTACAATTGTAACCTTGTAGCCTGGCTATAATTGTATTCAGTATTGTTTCCAAAAAAAATATTTTATATGCTAAAATATCCATAGTAATTTGTTGTAAAAAATTAAAATATCTGCAAAAAATTTAAAATTTTGAATTATGTTTTATATAATCAAAAATCTCTAAACTATATAAAATATAGTAGAATATAAAATATTTTGAGTTATTTTTTAAAGTTAATTAAAGTGTGCAATTAATTCTGGAAAACTTTTCGGGGAACGGTTTACAAATAACTTTAACTAATGTAGGTACTGGGACATAAAAAAAGCATTATTGCCCGGATAAGAATCTAAACCCAGTATTACTAGCTTTTTTTTTGTAAAGATAAAGTTGCTCTAAATTAAATTTACAAATTTACAAATATCTTTTTTTATTTTTTTTTTTATTTTTTATGATCATTTCAGTTTTATTTACAAAATATGTCTACAATGTATTGTCGCCATCTAACCTCTTGCGGAAGGTCATTTAAGGAAGCAATCGCTACCTCAGGCATACTTTATTGTAGTCTATTAAGTACAAGATTATTTCGCGAAAAATGCATGTCCTCAGGTATAACTTTACCCACAAACCCCCATCGTTAGCTGTTGTGTATTCTAACCCACTAAACCAGTTAAGCAAGCTGCAATTAGGCTCATTATCAATACCTTTTTTGTATTTTATTTGTGAGTCGTAATGAAAATGAAAAAAGAAAGCGCCCTACGCTTTTTTTCCATTAAAATTAATTTATTTGTTTATTACTTGATTCTCATATTGATCTCATAAAAATTACTTCATACAGAGTTATAGTTAGTTCATTCTATCGCTGTTCAACAAATTACTTACATTTAAAGATAATTTTTTTACATTTTATTTTTTGCAACAATAAAAGCATGTTGCGTTTTTTTTTAAATAAAATTTTTTATAAAACCTAATTTATATCTAGTGGCAAAAGTTGTGACAAAACATAAAATGCAAGAGTAATCGCGATAAATTTACAGGCTAAACACTTGAATACTAGTAACGACAAGGAATCTAAATAACCATACAGCATTTGAGACCAAGCCAAAATAACCACGGAATCGATTGTATGTGTTAATTTATTTAAGTAGTATTCAATACGATTTTACTGTAATGCCGGTGCAGCAGTTTTCACAATTTTTTATGTAGCATTTCACCTATCTGCCGCAGGGCCCAGCGAGTTTCTCTTACCAGCTGAGGTCCTGAGCGATGTATCATCGGTGAACGTAACGATTGTGTTTAACTTCATACGGTTATGCTCGTGGACTGAAGGCGACGGGAATTCCGGGATTGTAGCGCACTCAGAGCCACTTTCGACAGTCGAACTGATGCTTGCTCGTGGGTCTGATCCATGCCGAAATGTTGGTTGCGAACCCGCGACCCCTTCGCCACGAGAGCGTAACGCGACAGCCATCGAGGACCCTGGAACGTGGGTTAGCTGTGCGTTGAAGCAAGCCCTCGGAAGGCCGATACTTGGTGCACTTCCCGTGTCCAGGAAACACCTCTATAACTCTACATCTCCATCACCCCGTAATCATCTCGTCGTCAGTGGCTTGCGGAGGCTCTAGCCTGGGGGAACTACGGGTGGAGAGTCGGGTAGGCCCCCACCCAACCACGTGTCCTTTGGGTCCAACAGTGATGTGGTGCGACAAGGTCAGCTTCAGCTACAGCTTAGGTTGTGGGGCTTTGAGCCTGTGCGAACTAACTGGTCAGCGAGACGTCTCAAATGCGATGAAACGGCGTACACACTTGTGTTTCGAAGTTTGGTAAGGCTTCGGGCCAAGAGCACTGCGTTAACAAGCCAAAAAAAAAAAGGTGTGGCATGGGATGTTTAACAAACGTATTTCCATGAAAATGAATCGAACATGACCTGGCAGGTGAAAGAGTGTTTTGGTATCTGCACCACCATAATGTCTTCCTCGGTACAGCCTCGTTTCACCGATTTGCTTCTTCTACTTCCTCTTGAGACGCCAGTCAGATATTTCAAGGCTTTTCACATCCTATTTAACCAAAAGAACAATCTACAAGTCAAGGGAAAATAGGCCTTAAAACAATTTAAAATGATTAAATAAATTTTGTTCCACAAATGTGCAAGTAATCACTTGCACCTATGTACTTCCACAAGTCTGTTTCAAGTTTAACTAACTTAATGTGTAGGTATCTCGTTGATACAAGTTTTTGTTGGTGTTATTTGCCATCTGCTTTGAGATTATATTATATTGTTTTGATTTCGCTGCTTATCCCTCTGTGTCCTGGGTTGGGGCATCCACCTACAACGGTGACAGATGGTGGATTGCAGGCGGCGGTGTCCTGTGCAGATAAGCGAGGCGAGTCCCGGGGTCAGGAAGGACGAGGCAAGCCGCACAGGCGGACCAACTTGGGCGTATCTAGTGATTCGGCCGGGTTCGCCCGGGAGGAGGAACAGTTAAGTCAACACGGCGAGCATAAGACGGCAGGATTAGCAGTGTTTGCACGCGAGATTTAATTAACTCTGCGGCGTCGATCCCGTGGGTGAGGGGAAGGGCGTAGGGGCTCCTGGAACAAGATATTCACCAGATACCCTTGCAGCTGTTGGACCTGAAAGTCTGTCCCGCGTGGTTTTCAGAGTCGCACATGGGTGATCTTTCCTCCGGAAGTACCTTCAAAAACTAGCCAATTCTGAAATTTCTCTATCTGGTTGACCAGTCATCGCAATGATCGTAAATGCACACCACAAAATTTTGTGATCAGCTAACTCATACTTCTTAAACGTCTTACTAATAAAATCGCTTCTTGAAAACACATTTTTAATGTCATATTTTGCCCTTTATAAAAGAAGAAGATACTAAGTTATTATATCAGTACAGTTTGTGACTAGAAAAGCCCCATGACAGTCGTTTTGGAATCCAGCGCAGTGAAACCCTCGTTCGGCCTGATACTCACCGCAGTGCCAGAAATAACCCGAACGTCCGACTGTCGCAGTTCGATACCACAGACCTGGAAATTCCTGCTTCTTCCCTTCCGAGCGATCAAACAGCAGAGTTCCTCAACCATTCACGAGCTCGAGAACTTCGAAGAGGCCGCGTCCGTGCGCCGCTATCTTGCTGCCGCCGGATAACTTCATCCGCGGGCCTCGCCCGCAAGTCTCGCAGTTAATTAAATCTGACTCGCGGGATCTAATCAAGGGACATCCAGTCGTGCTGCCGACCCTTCCTCTGGGGTGGCTGAACACGACTGTGTCTCGCAGTCAGATCTCACTGTCTTCAGGTCGTTGGGTCTAGATTCTCTCCCTCTCGATCGCCTCTTAAGTTAATTAATATAATTCTCAATTATTTTGCTTCTAATTATTGTTTTTTTTAAACATTAAATTCATAATAAATATTATTAAATTGTTAACAAAATTGTTATTTTTACCAAAAAAAAACTTTTAATGGTTATTATTAAATTTAAGCCAAAATGTGTATGTAAATCAAAGCATATACTGAAAACATTAATATATTTTTATAGTTTTGGACCAAACCATTTTTATATTGCCAGTTTATTGATGTGTAAACAAATTAGCTCTCGTATACGGCATCTGGTAGGAGTAATTTCGTGAAAGTAGAACGACAAAGATGTCGGACCCACGTGTAGCAACGTTAACATGTGTATAGTCAACTTCGTTAACATAAGGGGAAAATACCAAATGTATTGGTGTGCCAAATGGAACTTTATGATAGTGAAACTACCCTGGAATATATTTGGTACATTAAAATAGTCATAGTAAAAAGTAATCACAAGTTTTAAAATACCTAAGAAAACTTGCATTACTTTTATTATGATACTTATAATCCTTCCAAATTCCCAAGAGGCTGGCTATCACAACAGTAGTGCTCGCAGTTGGTAACCTCAAGGGGCGTGCGTGGCTCATATATTGTCACTATAAAAAAATTTCAACTTCTTTGAATAACATTATAATATAATAAAGTGGATTCAGCACAAAAGGCTAGGATATGTTTTTAGGAAGTAGATACAGGCATATTTAGTGGTTGAAGCAAAAAATAAATATACTAGTATATACTTAGGGTTATAAGAGGTATGTGTTTTATAATGTTTCAGGTTAATATTTTTGCAATGCCATAGAAGTGTAATTTCTAACCTGTGCGGAAACAACTGTTTAGTTGAATTTTAGCAATAAGACAGTATTTTAATACAATTCATTGTCGAAAATCAGGTCCAAATCAGAAATTTTATAGGGGCTGTTTATAATAGTTTAAAAATGTTTCGTGCTGCTAATTGCTATCTCCATTTGATGGTGGCAAGCAACGTTTACGATTCAGACAGCGAATTATAGCTGCGGGCGCAGAAAGTATATTTGTATTCGCATCCAAAAATGTTGGTATTTAAAAAGCGACTGTTTATTTTACACTTGGCGTTATTATAGAAAATTCTACGTTAAATTTTGTGACAGATGTTAGTATTATAAGTTTATTTGCAACATTAACAACGAGAACACGTGAGTTTGTTCGTTACCTAGGTTATATATGTGTATACATCACTGGCGAGTACTGAACGACTCGCTCACATTTCTTTTAGTTTATCATTTATACGTCAATAAATATTAGATAATTCCAAAACCACAGAAACCTCAGTTATTCGGGGTTTGGTGTAAATCTTTTTTTATTGTTTTATGAATGATGTAAAAAAAAATAAAGTTTTTGAAATGAAGGCTACATACAAGCAGTTAATAAAGTATTGTAAAAAAAATTCATTTTTCAAAATATGCTAGGACTGTCATAAAAATTTGTCATTAGTTCATAATAAACTAATAAACATTGAATATGGACTTGTTTAATAGAAAAAGCCATTAATGAAAAATTAAATACAGTTATCTAATGAATTATTTTAAAGCCATGTGAAAAAACATGAAATATTAGAATTGATATTCTCTAAATTATAAAAAAAAATTCTTTACTCCAAAGAAACTTAATTTTTATATATTTATGAATAGTATTAAAAAGTTTTAGAGGTTGCATACCAATAGTAAAATCAAAATTGTAAACTACAAAACTGTAAATACTCTCAGTTGGTGCTACGATTGAAATAAATCTACCTTTGGAGCTATAACATAAAAACATATTATTTTGTTAAAATCAGTTACGATCAGCCACCAATAATTACGGTATTAATATCAACACTAAATTACAGAAGCAAAATAATTATGAAACTACCCCTTTAAGATGCCACGCCTAATGTTGCTTAACTGTGTGATACAGATGATCACTGGGACGCTATTTCGAATAGAGCGTTTAAGAGGCCACTCCAGTGTTTCAGGGACACTACGCAACCTGCGTTAACCTCATAAGATTCAATGCTATTTTCATTTTGCTTATAACTAATTAACTACTATAGATTTTGAAATGATGCTTGCTTGATATGTAAGACAACGATGCTCTTATCAAAGCCCCTTTCTTCAAAAAGGTACATAAATTATGGTTTTATACTAATCTTTACTAATATGCAAACGTGTATTGTCTAGGTTTGAACCATAATTTAGGCACGTTTTTGAAGAAAGGGGCTTTGATAAGAGCATCGTTCTCTTACATATCAAGCAAGCATCATTTCAAAATCTATATTAGTTAATTAGTTACAAGCAAAATGTAAATAGCATTGAATCTTATGTTGTTAACGCAAGTTGCGTAGTGCCCCTGAAACACTGGAGTGGCCTCTTAAGTTTTGTCAATAAAAGAAAAAGAAATTATGATTTCCCCAAAGAAAACATAGTAACAAGTAATCTATAATTTTAACTAACTTTAAAAAGGCTATAAAATATCAGAAATACTTTAATCAGGACACACCGTTATTATTAATTTCTAGCTGTGATACTCGCATGGGTGAATAAAATTTTTTAACAGAATATAATTTTTTTCCAATAATCGCGTTACAAAAACTTAACCATTCATTAATATCAACTTCTTATATATTTTTTAAATCAAGCCTTCAAAGACGAATCTATTAAACCAAATAACTGAAAGGTTGGATTATGATTTAAAACGTGTGTTAACTTGCGATACATATATACACGTGTGCATCTCATGTTGGTGTGACATGATTATATTATTATATTATTATATCTGTAAAGATTTAATCACCGTAAGATAATATCGCAGTCATACTTATAGGTCGTTTACCTCCGTTAGCTAGAAATACTGCTACAACTTACGGTACCATAATTATTTTAATACTGCATCTTTACAACGACGAATGACTGATTTTGCCACCGTGGAAATTTTTGAGTAATCATTTTGATACGAACACAATGTGCGATTTGCTGGTATATTGTGGGAGGGCGTAGATTTGTCTTGTGCGTGGTAAGAACTTAGACTAAAAAAAAATAGTTTTTTGAAATTTAAACTTGAAGCAACTAGAAAAAAAGATATACAATTAATTGTGCTTATATAAAAATATTATATATTCTTTATTGACGCCAATTGAGGTATTTTAAATCAAATGTTTTTACATCCGTTATTTTATTTATTTTAAAATTGCAATGTGTGATGTCTAAAATAAGAACAGAAACACTTCGAAGAAATATAAAAATTAGATAGGAATAACGTATGAATGAAACACTTTATAAAAATATTTTTTGACGATACAAAAACTTTACAAATGAAGAAAACGCTTTTTTTTTTAATAATTGTAATTGGGAACTAATTAGGCGTACAATGGCAGTGGTAGCAATAAGCTTATTTCGCTTGCGATCCCAGAGGTATTAACTCGCGGGATGTGAAGTGATTCACACTATTGGCGAAGTAAGGGTGCTCAAGTCTCGCGAAGCCGCGTATTCCAACGGCTCATTAGGATCCCATTAGGAGCGGCCCGCCGCAGCCCTTTAGGTGGGGAGTGCCGTGTTCGGAGTCTGCAGGCAGGGAGGGGTCGGAATACCCTCCAGCCTCCAGAGAATCCAGTCTAAAGAGTCTCTAGATTCCAGAGTCTCCAGCCTCCAGATTCTCCAGCATCCAGAGTCCTCATCCTCCAGTCTCCGGCTTCCATAGTAACCTGCCTCAACCTCCAAAGTCTCCGGCCTCCAGAGTCTTCGACCTCCAGTGTCTCCGGCCTCCATAGTCTCCGGTCTCCAGTGTCTCTGGCCTCCAGTGTCTCCAACCTCTAGAGTCTCCGGCGTCCAGTGTCTCTTGCCTTCAGAGTCTCCAGCATTAAGCGCCTGGTCTTGTCTGGAGCTCACTCCCCGCTACCTCAGAGAACATAATCGCAATTATTTTGGCACCATCTATCATTCAATAATGTCTCATTTGAGAGCTTTCCCATTTGATGTTATGTAATGTGTTAAACAATCGCCTCAACATTTTAAAAATGCACTAAATTATTTTTTTCTTTTAACATGTAATTCCAGACGTTTGCCGGGAATAATAATGTCATTTACTGTGTTGTACGTATGCTGATTTGTTTTGCAAATATTTTTGTTTATGTATAAAAATCTTTAATTAATAACTTTTATTACTTGCAATATGAGTAGCCTACTATTTTTCTACAATACATATTTTGAGTCAGAAATATAAATAGTAAGAAGTTAATTCAAAAACTGCTGAAATGATTTCAAAAATAATTTCAGTATTAATGCTGCATTATTTCAGATGAACATAGGGAAATAATTAATTTCTGAAAAGTAATGTGCCAAAGATATAGCAATATTTTTAACTTAAACCGGAGAAATAGCACTAAATTTACTATTTTCTTGCCTTAAGCTGATGAAACTATTACAGATAATGATTTAAAAAATTATGTTAAAGTTCATACCCGAATAATCAGCAGAAACTTAACATTTATTCAGATATCAAAAATTAATAATAAATCTTAACTTGCTCTGTTAAAAACCTTCATCTACCAGTGCAAGCCAGGTACCACACTTAGTGTTACATATACCAGAAATGTAACACGTCTTGGATGGGTGTACGATAACAGTTTTCTACGAAACCAAATAATGACAGTAGAATTTGTCTAGTCTTTTGTATATTCCAGAAAATCTGAATACTTTTCTTATTTATTGTTTTAATTCATTTAATATTGTGCTTAAATTCAAAACAAATTATTTTTGTAGTATTTATGGTGTCAGAGGTTAAAAGTGGTACACTGAAAAAAAAAATGTTTTTTTTTTTTGTTTTTTTCAGAATGGACCTTACAAAATAATTTTTACTCACTAAGTGACTTATTAGGGACAGTGAGGTTTTTTGTCAGCAATAAATAGTTTAATTGAAGGTAAAAAATTATTTGGTTGTCACCACAAAATATTTGGTTGTCACAAAAACATATTTGGTGGTCTGTGTTTAGGAAAATAATTCATCACTGCCATGAAACTGCTTTATTTATCCTTTATAACAATTAAGTATTTTAAAATAGAATTTTGTTTACACGTGAACAGAAATGGCTGTGAGTCGATTCCAAATAATGAGGTTAGATGGGACATGGAACGCACTATACGAAATGTTTCCGAGCTTTGCACCAACCCTTTGATTAAGCTTTATTTTCTCTGTATTTGCATGTTTAATTTTTTTGTGTCGTATATTTATATTTTTTGTCCGTTATTCAGATTTTTTATGACATGCAGTATAACCAGCCATGGGTTATGTCCAAATTAACATCTTTAAACAACTGTCGATTAAGTTTCATTACGCGTACACTGAAAAAAAAATTGTAAATCGAAATTAAATAATCATATAAAATTACATATTTTTGTAAATTCGTGCATTTACATGAAAAAAACTGCATCGCTACAAAAAAAATGTTCGCAGTAATACTGGGTTTCGATTCTTATGCGGAAATGTATGTTGTGTGTTGTCCCAGTACCTCCAAATACTTAAAATTATTTGTAAACTGTTTTCTGAATTCCTCTCCATTATTAACTGCGCAAATTAATAAGCACAATAAAACAAAGTGAAAATTTTGAATATTTGATTATCTTTTCCAGGGTTTCAAATAATTTTGCTATTTTTTTAACATCAGAAAAATTTTAAAATTTTGCGTCAAGAAATATTCAGAATTTTTTTTTTTTTTTCAAAATAACGTATTTCATGTTTGTACAAAATTTACAATATTTTTATAGTAGTATTACAAACTATTTCTTGGAAAATAGTTTCCAAAGGAATCTTTCGTAATAGTACCTACAAAAAATAGAAGAGGTGCAGTTAAACGTCAGGTGGGAATGGAACTCACAGTGCAAGTGTTTTCGAGCCAAGGAATCTCGACAGTTAAATATCAGGACACAGTATTTTTTCCCCTCCCTACCACGGTTGGTTTGATGTGGGGTGGAGAGAGGGGAGACTCACTCCTGCTGGCAGTTCGGTAGAGCGCGCGCGCGCAGATTCATACGGCACGGTCCAAAAGATCGGATCCATTACGACCCGCCTCGTTTCGTTCCCACGCGCGTAGTCCCCTCCACCCCCCCCCCCCTACCCGGGTTCCGTTCCGGCCCGCTGAGTTATGAATGTAACACCCGATATCTGTCTGCGTCCTCGAATAGCCCGCGCGGCTTCGGCCGGCGAAACGCGCTCCGCACGAGTGGAAAGGGTGTATGGCGAAGCGGTTTTGGTGAAGGGGGAGGGGGGAGGAGCGTAATGGAACGCTTGTTGCGGCGCGGTTGTTCGAAAACTGCGCGTGTTTATTCCAGCTCGCGAACTGACTGCACGTGAAACACGAAAGTCACACATTTCGAACCAAAACATACCGACTATGCGTTATCCAAGGTCGTTAAGAGTGCAATCGTTCTGATCGAAATAGCCTGTTTTCTGAGTTGCTAGTAAAATTTAAAAAAAATATATATATACGTGTGTGAGAATTTTAATTTTATTTTGGTGAGGTTTAAATAAGTAATAATATTCCTCCTAAATCTTATCGTCAGAAACAAAGGCTTAAACAAACCAATAGAATAAATACATATTAATACATACACGTATGTATGCAAATGTATGAATATTTAACATGTCTTTGCTATAAGCCGTTGCTTGTTTACGCTGCTTGTCATAAAAAAAACCTCATGAATTGGCAAAAAATTATGAATGCATAAACACACGAGGAACAAGCCAAAATCAGCTGATGTTAAATGCTGCATTCTTTTAACAACACAGAGAAATCCGTTGTTCATTCCTGTTGGGTTTTTTTCTTCCTATTGCCAACCGCGTATACCAACAATGGGGAATGTCCTAGATCTACTTTGTAAAACTCTAACACTGACTGACAGACAGACAACACACAGCTTAAGCCTGTGGGTCTATAAGCACGAAATTTTGCATAGGAGTTCCTTTTCTAACTAAGGTGAGCACCAAGAAAGAATTTTTGAAAATTCTTCTCCAAATGGGGTTAAATAGGGAAGTAAAATTTGCATGGAATTTCGTCACTTTTGTAGTTAGATGTATGGAAATTGGTGTTTAGGCTTCTGTTTATAATTCATCAAAAACGAGGCAAAAATACTTTCCCATCGCTCACACGGCTATTATTATATAAAATATAACTTCCCCATTGCAAAAAACATTTAAAAAAACTCGGAAAATATGAGTATCCAATCCAGATAATTACGCAGAAGTAGAAAAACATAATGATGGTCTAGTTAGTAAACCTTGCAAAACGCCTTTTTTTTTGTCAAAAATTATTATTTTTTTAAATTTTTCTCGGAATTAATTTTACAAGTTCTTGCCAAGTCTTATAAACGAGAAATTTTTCTATGGAACAAAAATACAAATTTACTAAACCTCAATTTCAAAGATCTGAAGACTGAATTAGCAAACATTCTATCTCTAAACTTAATGAACGTTTGTTTGGTTTGATTCTTTATTTCAAAAAGTTCACTGTATGTATATTTTACAATAGCAGTCATTTGCGAATTTTAATCTTGCACTAGTATGTAGTAAGTATGTAGGAAACGAAGGTAAGATCTTAAGAGACATGAGGTAGGCATAATTTTTCAACCAATAATAACGATGGAGTTACGAATTTGGATGATTGTCTCCTTTGTATGATTTGTTTTCAAGATATTAAGGGGTTTGCTTACTAGACCAGCGATAGTTTGAATAATGGCATAAAATACCACGCATTGAAAACTTAAATTTAAAATTAAATATTGCCGAATATTTAGAAAGCACTTTATAAATGGTAACATCTTATTTTTTGCCTGCAATTGATAATTTTTGGTGGACTATACTTTTCATTAAGAACATATGACATGACTTGTTGTTACTGTACAAAAAATAGTTTGTTTGAAACTTGCGTTAGAGTTTTTTTTCCTTTACAGAGCGCAGAGTATCGCTTTTTTTTCCCCTTTTGTCTAACAAATAATTAAGGTACGAGGGTTTCTATATAATAATTCATTCATTTTTTGTGATAAAGAGATTTTGTTTCTAAGCCGCTTATATGAGATTTCATTGTCTAGCAGTTCCTGTAATAATAATAATTTCGACACGACTGTGGCATGTTTAAAATTCATCGTTAACGTGCTTACGTGCTTTTTTCTTTCTTAAAATTAATTTCAAAAAACATTTTCAACATAAAATAAAAGAATGTGAGAAAGTCTTTCAGTACTCGCCAGAGATGTTATGTAACATCTAACCTCGGTAACGAGCAAATTTATGCGTTCTCATTTTTGTATTACACTTACAATACGAAACTTATACACGAAATTTAACGCAGAATTCTTCAAAATAATTCTGGGGTGATAAATATACGCAAATTGAGTTTTCAACTGCATTTCTCGAAGCGAATTACACGTAGTTCCCGCACCCGCCACTAGAATTTGCTGCCGGAGCAGCTATGTGCATCATTTCATCAGCAGACCAAAGTTTTAAACTATATAATGAAACTGCTCCGATAAAAGCGGGGGGAAAAAAATTTTGAAAAGATACAAAAACCCGGATTTGGAACTTATTTTAGACAATTAATTTTATTAAAATTCTGTCCACCTCGCTAAAATTCCTTAAACCATGAAAGATTTTAAGTTTCACTTTGGCTTTGTGAACTTTGGTTCGCGCCATCCGTCACAGATGGTAGCACCGTGGTTACACATTTCCGTTCCATGTGACTTCCGTTTCATTCACGAAATTACTCCTACCAAAATGCCGTATGCCGAGAGCTAACATGTAAAACATCAAAAAGACAGTTTCCACTGTGCATACACGAACAGGCGGGTAGACGCGCACTCCTAGACCTGTGCATTCAAAGCATGTCGGAAGCTGCAGATAAAACTAGTCGTTCACGTTCGCTCCGTTAGGAACGGCGACGCTTCTGCAACCAGCGGAAGCATCGAAACGCGTGATGCGTGCGTCTAATTGCCACTCCGAAGAAGACAGAGCCGTGACGCGGAGACATTTCCCTAAACGCGCCATTTCGTTTCAAGGCTGAGAAGATTTTCCGCGATCGAAATAAGAACCCAAAAAAAAAAAAAAAACTGCTGCCCGTTCGGAAGGAATCCTTAGAAACAACTTTCCATTCAGCTCGCTTCTGCGCCTCCTGCCTCTCTTTTGCCCCCCAATACACCCTAACACCCCTCTCACCCCTCTTCTTGGTCCACTCCCGCCCAATCCTTTCTGTTCGCCACCCCCTTGAGGGTCTCTCCGAACACCCGCGGAACAGAAATACTTCGTAATTGCGAGATTCGAACGAGGGCGAACGGAGTTTCTTTCTTGTTCGAACCCAGAAGCTGCCTTCCCATTCAAGATATATATCGTGGGTATACTGTAAAAAGTGACCAAGTGAAAAAGTCGCGAAATGAGATAATTTAAATTAATATCTGCTAATAAGGGATGGAATTTTACTTGAAAAATGCCCTCGTCAACATCGGCAGACAGGGAATAAAAAAAAATTAATTATTCTGACCAGGTCTCAATACCAAAGATTTTGTTCGGCAAAAATTGAATGAGTCAACTTAATCAGTTTTTGCCGCTTATTGACTTATTATAGCTTTTTGCAGTATTACCACGATATATCTATCTGTCTCTCTCCCTCTCGTTTTCTGTAGCCTGCGGCACGATATGACCACATAGGTGCGTTCCCACACGCCTTGATCTGTTGAGCAAGGCACAAGAAGTTTAATGACAGGGAAAGTATACTTATAAGTTCTTTGAATGATTCTTACATAGGGAAAGAGTGATTGAAGATAATATCTTGAACATACGCGGATGCTTATTTACGCTGGCTGTCATAGAAATGAAGGAATGAAGATGAATGAATGAACACGCAATGAACAAAACAGGCGAATACCAGGTCATTTGAAAAGTTTAATTGTTTGTTCTCCGTGTGTTTTATGTATTCATCTTTGTCCATTATAAGTGTTCTTTCAATTCTTTTTAATCATTTTTAATGCAAGAAACACTAATAAACTTCGGGGAGTGGAGTAACTTTCGTTAGTAAACGTGCGACCCGAAACATCTGGGCCAAAGGCTCGGATTCAACCCAAATTTGTTGGACTTTCTTTTTTGTTCCTGCCAACTCCAGATTTGTATTAATAAATGTTTCAAAATTGTGATTTTAGAAGTAAATATTTTGGCATGTCCCAGCTGTGGAAATTCATGAGATTACTTCTGCAATCAATAAAAAATATTAACTCTGAGTATTTGTCTGAATATTTTCTAGTATTTCACCTCAAACTTTTCCATTTTTAGTGTTGGTACATAATGACCAAATTCATAACCCCCCATTCATATCTAAAAATAAAATAAAATTGCGTCCTCTGACAAACGCACGCTAAGCCCAAAAAAATGTAACATTTCAATGGACTCAATTAGCATATATAAAAAGAGAAAAATTTGGGCCACGAAGTACAAAATGGAATCCTTAAACAATATAAATAACACATCGGTAAACATTGTCTTAGTTGAAAAAAAAAGCATAGAAAATTCAATAATCTAACTTGGCAAGTTGAAACAAGAAAAAAAATTATCATACTGATTGGTCAATAATGTATGTGGGTATTTTATTGCCCATATCACCTCGGTAACACGAGCCCAGGATCATATTATTCATTCACCAAACATGTTGAAAGATTACTAGCGAATCTCGATTGTGTCCGTAATTTTCACGTAAAATTGCCACATCGTCCGCTACCTGGGCGCACATTCGGTGTGAAAGGCTTCAGGAAAACCACGTGATTAAAGAATTGCTAAGGAACCCCGAGCGAGATCTGTTTACGAAAAGCATTTAAGAATACGCTGAAGGCGGACGAGTAGTTCTATTTCCGGATTTAATTTTTAAACTTTTATTTCAAGGTGGAGAAAAAGTTTAAACGCGTATTTTCAGAATAAATTCGTGAAAGCACTCAAGTGAATTGCAGTGCAACTTTATCTTCATGTCTCCGTCATATAATGCTATGGTCACCATTTAAATTTAACAGATTCCCAATGCACGACGAGAAGACTGCGCGCCGGTTCAGAGCCTTCCGCTTGGAGGTGTCACCGCGCTAGAATCATTAGCGATTGTCACACTTGTCCTGCCTGACCAGCACAAACACACCCCTTATTGGGCAGGCGCTGAGAGTTTGGGACTCCAGCACGCAGATGATAGCAGGTACGTGCGACGGGGGTTGAGTCTACAGGCACGTCTCAAGGTGCTTGCGCACTGGATACAGCGTGGCCACGCAGAAGGACGTATCTCTTCTCCGTCCCCAGACGGGAAGAGAAGACTCGTCGTGCATCCTTTTTCAGATTACAGCAGTGTCGAGCCGAGAATTTTGTATTTGTTCACGATTGTGTGACGCAGAAAAAAAAAGCTTAAAATAACATTTGAACGTTAACATCACACTGGCCTGGTTAAAATTTCAATTCGCGGGAGATTATGTATGATTGTTGTTGTCTGCAAACAGTTAAGAATATTATAAAAAGGTTTATTTATACCGATTTGAAGTTTTTTACTTTGTGACCTAAAAAGGACTACTCTAAGTATTAAAGTATAAGATGAAATACAAACTACTCGAAATGCGACTACAAAAGAAAATATTACCTCTACCCCTGGATTGTTGAAGGAGGAGGGGGGTTATGTGTATACCTATATCCCCCTTCCCCTTGAATTTGCTCCTGGGCATAGTTATTAAATGGTTACTATAAAGCGCAATGTCAGTGGGAAGATAATTCCTCATTCATCACCATTAATGTCGTTCAGTTATCTAATTCCTAATTCATCACCATAAATGTCGTTCAGTTATCTTCCTAACTTTACTACTTGCAAAAATCCGAGCGTTTGAGATATAAATTTTATGTCATCGCGTTGTAGTTGTATCAAAACTTTATGCCTCCATCAACGTCAAACCTCAGGGTAAACAAATCTCCGATTCCTCTCCGAGAGACGTGTTTGCCAGGCTCCTCCGTTCCGAACCGCTTCTCGCGCAGTTTTCTTCCCTGGAGAAGATGCGAAGCTCTGCGGACGCGTCTTTCTCCGTCGAATCTCTTGCAAATTGAATAAATATTTGCGGTCGATGATGCGTCTCCGCGGCACCTGGGTTTCTCGTGCTTCGGGGAGGCTGTGGTGTTCCTCGCTCAGGATACTCTGTAAAACATGTTTAGTTGGTTTACACGTCATGTATGTGTAGAGCCAGTTTAATTTCGCTTGACTTTGCAAAATCAATCTTTTGTTTTTAGTGTTCATAGGGTCGATATCGATAATAATTAGAGCCCGGAAAAATTCGCGGATTCATTTCGCGACAGGCTAGAATCAAAATACGTTTGCCTTTTTACCGCATAAGTGATTGGGCAACAGTTTATCTGAATGACACTCGGCCAATGATACACTTTCAACAAAAGAAGTATCGAATCACTAGTGTCTCAACTAACAGGTGACACGAGTCAGTAGCCAAAGAGCAGACGTAATTTTCCCGCGTGCATAGAGGATCATGGAGTATATCCTACAGGTCATTGAAATCGCGAATTTTTCCGGTCTCTAATAATAATGTAACATTCTTTGGTGGGCTTCACGTGATTGGGTAACCACTTATTATTCTTGTCTATACCTGGGCCAGGTTCATAAAGGGCGTGTCAAGAGCACTGCAGTCCAATCACGAAACGTGTGTCAGACGCATACGAGGTTCAAGTCTACTTTGTTACTCAAATATTCCGCGAAATACTCTTGGCTATATGTATGTGGCAGCAGACACTCCAATGTTGTAGGTGTTTTTACACCTAATATGTACGTGTTTTTAAAAATAAGTTTAAGTACAAATAAGTACTATCAAAAATGTAAACATAATATTACTATAGTTTGGTAAATTTTCCACATATGTTTGTGTTTATATTACTTCCGGTATTTAAAATTTCATGGACAATCCATATTTACCTACATTTGCCACTTTTAAACTTTTGAAACTTCACACATTATATGATAGTGCAAAATTGTACCGATTCCAATTATTATATTTCTACTTTTTGTAGCCCAAGCTGGTGATCCATGATATGTACTGTTAACATATATTAAGTTTTATCACATTTAATGATTAATTAAGAGTTACTACTAGAGTGAGGAAATGGTAAGGTATTGAAGTCGCGACCTATGGATTGATAGTCTATTTTATTGCTTCTCAACCATCGTGTACACTGACAGATAATTAACTAATGAGAACATCACTAGCATAACTAGCATAACGATGTGTTTAACAAGTGCTAAATTAAGAGTAACCACTCATTAATTTGTTGAAATTGTGACAATATGCATATATATTCTGGTCGTTTTGGAACTATTTTTGAAATTATACACTTTTAAAATGAAGTTTTTTTAAACAATACAAAGTACTGATAAAAATAGGACACCAATTTTAGTTTCTGTTATGTATATATATGTCCTAACGTGCAATTTTAAATTTTAGTTATTGTAACTAAAATGTATGTTTGCGTAGTATAACCGAGACCCAGATTAGCCTGCAATTTGTTCTCTTCGAAATATCTGCGTAAAATTACACAATTTTATACTTATGTCAATGGTTACACAAAATGAATTTTAAGGTTACTAAACATTTGTGAAAAATTCAATTTAAGAAATGGTTTGCAGTGTAGTTGGTTATTCAGACGACACCGCATATGTGCAAGTCACAAACTGTACTTTCGTCACAGAGATAGTGGGCCTCGCGGTACGGATGTTTTTCCGGGAATCGAACCTCGGACCCGCCAGGAAAACCCAGGTGCCCATTTTCTCTACTGATAGTGTACGGAATTTAAACTATAATTGCAGTAGAAATATCAGGAGTCTGTCTTAAAAATATTGTGCTTGAATGAAACATAAATTGAAATATAAAATTATGTGCCAATTTTCGTAAAAAATAATCAGTATTATCTGGAAATTCGTATTTAATACATGCAAAAAATAACCACAGCCACGCATAGGTACAAAGTTACAATATTTCCTGTTGCAAGTATTACAAACTATTTCTCGGCAACTGGTTTCCAAAAAATATTTTGTAAAAGGACAAAAAAAAATTTTTGTATAAATATATAGTTGTAAACTGTCAGAAAAGGGGAGTAAACGACATGAATGAGATCCGAAAGAGCGGGTTCTAATCCCAGTGTAAGCAGTTTCAGCTGAGCCGTCCGTCCGATGCACCTGCTCATAAGGGTTAGGCCTACACGTTCATTCTGCTGCTCGTTGTCTGTGTGGTCGGTAGATACTTACAGCAGTGGCTCATGTACAGCAATGCTTGAGAGGGAAATTGAGGTGGTGCAGAGGAAAACAGCTGGGTGGACGAAGGGAAAGTGGAAGAGAATCGATAGAAGCGAACAGGGAGAGTATCTAAATACCTCGACAGAGCTGATGAAGGAAATGGGGTGAGAAATTCTAAAGGACATAAGACAGAAGGAGAGGTTAGTTAGGATGTACAAAGTGGTTGAGTGGGTTAGGAGGTTGGGGAGATCTGGGTAGACGAGTTTCGATGGGGAAGCCTAGAAAAAGGAGGGGAAACTCTAGGAAAGTCTTGAAGGAGCGAAGAAAGACGGGAAGGAGAAAAAAATCTAAGTTTGTGAGAACGATGGAGTAATGGAATTTATTGG
Source organism: Bacillus rossius redtenbacheri (assembly GCF_032445375.1). Taxonomy (NCBI): domain Eukaryota; kingdom Metazoa; phylum Arthropoda; class Insecta; order Phasmatodea; family Bacillidae; genus Bacillus; species Bacillus rossius. Next base: position 25,254,332 of record NW_026962013.1, on the reverse strand, counting down.
AAGAGAAGTGTGTGTTGGCGAGGAGTGCAGGAGAAAAGAGAGAGGAACGTAGGGAGAATGCGTGTCACCGGGTTTTTGCCCAATCGCAGCAGTTATCGATAATATAAATTACTGCATTATCGATTGTATTTAGTGCTGTGAACTCTTGCTAGTCCTGAAATGCCCGTGAATCGTTGTAATATGAGACGTCTCCTTCGCCGGGGCACAGAGACGCACTCTCCCTTCAGTGTGCGTGTGTGTGTTGGGGATGTGTGGAGGGGGGAGGGATAGGTGCCACAGACTTGGCAGCAATATGACGTTGGCTCGTTCTAGCTTCAATCCCCGCCTCCCAATTTTCGCGGTGAGGGAGAGAGGAATGGAGGGGTAAGGGTGGTCTGCTGGAAGCATGCGGTGTGTGACTAGGGGTCGGATCCTGGAGGGGAGGAGGGTAGGTTTCTGGTGACAGGAGGGAGAAGGGGGAATTGAGCGATATGGTGGAAATGCTTCAAAAGAAATCACAGTGACGGTCTTTTCCCGGGCAGGGGTGGTTTAGGGTAGGGTGGGGAAGGGAATATTTCAATAAAGCCCGCCGGCGCCGCATTCAGCAGAAGTTGGCTAGGAGGGAGGTCGGCGGTGTGTCGCAGAAATGCGCGCGTTTCCGCGCACGTGGTGGATCCGACAAGGGATAAATTTCGCCTCGAACCGGGAAAAGTGTTTCGGAAGTAGGTCGTGCGTGACGTGTGGCTGAACGTCTTTGCTTGTTACAGGGTGATGAACTTTCCAAGGTAATATCATGTGTGATCCGCGATTTAAATTTATAGAAAATTGTTTTCAATTATTCAAACAGCGTCTATACATAACTGTTAAATATCAACAGTGCAGTATAATAATAAAGGTTTGGTCACTTAACATTTGAAATAATAAAACCGAAAATAAATTAAAATAATAGTAAAAGTTTTGTTTATGATAGTTTTTCATGAATAGGGGTCATGAAACTGACCATTTAGACTACAATCAGGTATACCTCTTTAGGCGATTAATTCCTTGTAATTGGCGGACGTCTGCAAGAAGAGACATTTTCTTATTTTGTTCGGGCCATTCAGAATATGTTTATTCCCGCACAAAATTTCTGTGATTTGTGAGTCGACAACAGGCATGTACCTAAAACCAAATCGAACCAATCGCGAAGCACAAACGATATGACAGTATTTCAACAGACAGACAGCTGGTCTCAAAATATTTTCTGCGAAAAAAAAAAATATATATATACATAGCTTTTATCGGAGCAGTTTCATTATGCAGTTTAAAATTTAGTTCTGCAAATCTAATTATTCTTGTAAATATTATGGTGGTTTTCTCCAAGTGCTTCTGGTTACAGATGAGAAATTAATCTCCGCATGAAGGACTTTTTACCTAATGAGTTATGTCTTTTTATCTTGTGATGCAAATCAATTGTTAATATCTGGTACTAAATCAGAACTTATATTTTTTTTTATAATGTGGATTTCAAAAAATAAAAAAAAACATTACTCAGTCCAAAAATATCTAATAAGACGGAAGAGAAACACTATCACGAAGGACGAACTTCTTTCTCCTTGTTGTCTATCGAAGACTTCCTTCTTTTGCGATCATTAGTGAGCATCCCGCATACCACATAAAATAAATAATATTTACCTGCAAGCAAAAAAATGTGTCGACATATGTCGTTGACAAGCAGAACTACTTGCTTCAATTTGCTTTGCATTAGATAATTTAACTCTCGCTGATGAAATATTTAAAAAATTATATTTAAAAAAATGGTTCCAATTGGAAAACTGTCAGTTTGTATCTAACATTAGTCACATAAGCTACCATGGTTCATGGTTTGTTATCTGCAGCTGAATCGGAAGGAATCCGCTGTAGATACTGTGGCAAGGATTTTGTCATGAGAAGGAATGCTAGACGTCATGAGAGGAATGATTGTGCTAAAAACCCACTACGCAAAATGTTAAGCTGTAATCGGTGTAGCAGGTTGTTAACACGAATTGACAGCTTAAACAGACATGATAGAACATGTAAAGCCAAGCCTACTTACGGCATAGAGGACATTCAATAGTCAACGTGGCTGCTCGGACAGCGAATTCTAGCGGCGGGTGAGGAAACTACGCGTGATTCGCGTCCAGAAATGTATTTGAAAACTCAATTTAAATATATTTATAATGTTTTGCATTATTGCAAATAATTCTACGTGAAATTTCGTGTCGAAGTTGCGTATTTTTAGTGTATTTGCAACATAACACATGAATTGGCACGTTACCAAGATTATATGATAAAAATTACTGGCGAGCATTGAAAGACTCGCTAAAGTTTTTTTTATTTTGTTTTAAAAAGTTTTTAAAGGTTTATTGTTTGACATGATCGTTAACGCGTCAAATCTCATGAGCCGAGGATCGTGTGCTCGAACTTAACAAACCGAAAAGACTCAAATGCATGAGTACTGATTCGGTATCCAAGTGTTTCGAATCCAACTTTACTCTTAAAATCCCCGTTGTCGTAAGTTTCTGTTTTACGTGCAAATCGTGTAACGCGAAGCCATTTCAAACAAACCATTTCACAAGTACAGTCTTTCATGTAATTTTTTCAAACTCGACAGTTACCAAAAGAAGTACCAACGGTCCACAGATCATTCCGCAACTGTGTTTCTATCAACAGTCAAACAACTTCGTGTGTTGTCATTGTACAAAAACAACAATTACTTGATACTTTACTAGTGGCAGTTGGGAAATGGATATACCACTGGTACTGCTTTGAAAACAGTCAATTATATTCCAAGCAAGTTACGTGACCCAGACTAGGCCTATACGAGATATTTTATGGTGAAAGAGTTTCCAATCGATTAATTATTCCCGTTCGCCATTTTGGCACGTAGATCATTATTGCTAATGGCCTTCAGATTCTTCACCGTCATTATAAAAAAAATAACCTCAGCGCCGACTGAAGCGAGCTGTGAACAAGTTTTACGCAGATGTTGGCTTGGAGGAAAAAAATATGTTTGGGTGTACTTTTTTATGTACGCGCGTTTGAAGTTATACTTAATTGGCGTAATAACTACTTTAATTTTGCATAGAAATAAAATAATAAAAGGAATAGAGTGAAATTATAAATACTGCTGGTAATTTAAAAAAAATCTCAGTTATCAATATTGATTAAGACACGAATATAAAATTAATTATTTAATTTAGTAAAATAATCCATATAAATTTTAATCACTAATGAAAATCAATTAATAAGCAAATAAATTATACACCCGGGAACGTAACATCGCTGATAAAATAATACATTAAAAATATTTACAAAAATTCAAATTTATATTATTAGAATACACAATAAATAAAGGTTTTAAATATATGGATCAGTATTCAATATCAGTCACTAAGTACGTACGTATATAATTTTTAGTTTATGTAGCCTTTTTTCTAAAATGTCATTTTTTTAGTTGTATGCTGTGCAGGTATCGGGAAAAAAAATTCTCATAAATTTTTTAAAACGTGTCTAAAGAGGTATAACTAACAAAAAAAACTTTTTTATGAATTGCGAAATCCCTGACTATTTTTTTTATATCGCCAGGCGTTCGCCCCGCCGCCTCGCTCCCCATCGACGCCCGACGAGACGAGTCCTGGCCCGGGCGTCCCTCGGCGCGGCGGGCGTCGCGACGGCCGGTCAGCTCGCCCAGTGGCGTCCAGCCGCGCGCAACAGCGGCTCAACTCGCGCGCCGAGCCCGGGATACCGACCATGGTCACGCAGTATGTTTCCGCGAAAAGATCTGAACACCAGCTGTGTGTTGAAACACTTCGGACTTTACATTATTTATATTTTCATGTCAATAGTATATTTCATGTTATATTTCGTTTTCAATGTATGGATAATCAGGAGCATACCAGGAAACGTTAATTTGGGGGGGGGGGTTATAAAAAAACCCTCCCCCAAATAAAAAAAATACTAAAAAAAAAACTCTATCATTCCCACCAACAACTGCAATGAATTTGAAAGCAAACGGCAGGGAAATTGTTACCGTCCGCCCTCTCATTCGAGAAGAAGATTGTACGTAAGCTACTGTGACTTATATAAGTAGGCTTAAAACACCGCACCTAGCATAAATAGGTTAGTAGCTATCACGAGCAAGCTTGCTTTTGTGAGTTTTAAATTTCCTGAAAAATCGAACATTATTGTGTAAATTATGCAAAAAGAATGGGGAAAATAAATAAACAACACTGACGACCTCTCTGCCAACGAGACGATGGAGCCAAAACAAAATGAAAATAAGAAAAGGATCGGATGGCCGCGGTGTGAATAATTTCCGTCGATCACGCCGATAGTGCGCGGAAGTACGTGCAGCATACGTACTCATCACCGACGCCGCAGGGCGGAATGCCGAGAGGAGCGTTTGGTGTTGAGGGGGAAGTGGGGCGGCGCGGCGGAGGATGTACGTTGTTCGCGCGCGCGCCATCAAGGGTGCCAATTTCGTAATGCGATTAGTCGAGCGGAGCTAGAGAGGGACCGACAGACGCTGTAGCCAACAGCAGATAATCAACATCCCTCCGCCTACAACTCCTCCCGTCCTTCCGAGCATGAAGGAAAAGGAGGAGGGGTGGTTGAGGAGGAGGAGAGGGGGAAGATCCGGCGACGTTGTTTCCCGCGGGGACCAGAAATGCGCTGCGTTAAGAGGGATGAATTCAAAGGGGAGGGTAGGGTGAAACACGGCGAAACACTCCTCCCACACACTCTATCTACCCTTCGTTCCCCCAGCACAGAGATAATAGACGGTCGGTGTCGCCGCGAAGCTTGCGGCGGGCCCGGAAAACAGCCATTTCCGACGAGCCGGAATTTCGGCGGCGGCGCGGCGTCGCGCCAAGTTGGGCGTGACCGCCATCTTGTTTCCTCGCTCCAAACCACTGCGCACAATGCGCGTCAGGGGCGCACGCGAGCGTGTTGGATCGACACCAATCACTTTGATTCGTGGGCTAGCTCGAGGATCACTCGTCTCCCTCCCAAAGGCGATCCGGACATCTTGCAATTATATGCTAGGACGAAAGTCGGCGGAGGTTTTTTTTTTTTTTTTTTTTTCAAAATACTCTCCTCCCCTCCACCCATTCACTCACGTCACGCTGAATTTTTTTTATGTATGTAAACGGAACAGAAATATTCATGTAAAATTACAGTTATTGGTAAATTTGTAAGTTGACATTAAAAAAGACGGTATCACTTCAAAATAGTAGTCGCTGTAATACTGGGTTAAGATTCTTTACCCGAACACTTTATCTTCGCTTGCTTTCTATGTGTTTGCACATTCATGTGTTTTGTATATTCGTATTTTTTTTTGTCTGCTATTGAGGTTTATTATGGCATACTATGTAACCAGCAATGGCGTATGTCCACAAATAAAATAAAAAACTTAAATCAATCTTATCCATTGCAAGAGCCATTCAAAGAACGCAAAGAGGTGCATGTTTAAGGCAAACTTGCTTCTTCGCCATCTCGTTTAGAGGTATAGCTGCGCCTAAAGATCTTGCCGCGGCCCAAGAAGAACGCACGGCGCTATTGAACTATAACCGCCGCTGAATCCTAACACGTGGAGTTTCGGGCGAGCAGAGGGGCGGAAAACCCCCGCGCCGCTTGGACCGCATCCAAAAACCCCCCCTCGCACTCGGCAGGACTATCGGGAACAAGGGTTGGCAACTTCGCGGCCGCAAAAGTCTCGGATATTGGAGCTGTAGCAAAACTAGCGCTAAGATCTCGGATCTCGGAGAAGGGGGGGAGGGAAAAGGAAATTCAACGACTTGGGGGTTAGATTGTGTGTGTGTGTGTGTGTTTGGGGAAGGAGAGATCGAGAAGAGGGGTGTGAGTCGCAATGAGAGAAGTTTCGCGTCGAACAGACGTAGTTAACGCCGTCCTGGTCCAAACAAGCCTTCTACCAGAACTTGGTCGCGGATTTCCCCAGGAGGAAGTGAAAAAAAAAGCACCCTGGAAAAAACAGTTAGCACGTGGAAGTCAACCCTGGCGCTCGTGCTCATGACGGGTAACGGCTTCCGCGATACTCGGCGCAACTGGCGCGACACAGGCTGCGTTTCCATCGACTGCGGTAATTGCTTCCTCGGGTTGATTGTCCTTTCCTGTTTCTGACCCGTACACGTCTGTGAGCATCTGGTGGTCGAATCGACAGCGCCATGGACTGCATCGGATGTTTTTGTGAGAAAGGGAGACAGAATTATTATTATTTATTAATTTGGAAGTTATACTTCTTTGTGAAAGTTGTTGGTAGTGTAATTCTAGCTCTTGGTTGCGGTTTCACAAACAGAAGTACTTGCAAACAGAATTTCTTGCGAACTGTTTACAGTCTTTAATGGCTGAAATCTCTAAAAATTGCGGATCGGCGTAATACATCCGTATATATTGCTTTCGTGAACATCACAGGACATACACAACCTATAGGTATTGAAAAGTAAATCTTTATAATACGTAGGCTTATTTGTTGCAGCCTTTCTAAAAAAAATTAAAAATATGTCTGTGGCTGCTGTTTAACGGCTCCTGTCATGTTTTACCTTCCGGCCGGATTGCGCGTGATTTGAATTTTGTAATGTTGTTGTTAAATTCCTGTACTGTAATTATTTTTGTAATGGAACAGAAATATTCACGTAAAACTTCAGATATATATATATATATATATATTACATTTACATGAAAACATCTATATCATTAAAAAATACTGTTCGCAGTAATACTGGGTTCCGATTCTTCTCCGGGTATTTATGCTTTTGTGCTGTTCCAGTACCTCCAATAGTTAATGTTACTTTTAAACCGTTGCCTGAATAGCTTTCCACTATTAACTGTGTATATTATTAAGCATAATAAAACAAAATCAAATCCAGTCATTGAATAATCAATTTTTTTCCGTGGTTTGCAAAAATTATGCTTTAATGAAAAATAAATTACAAAATTAAATTGTTCACCAGTTTTTGTAACAGTTATTCGGTGTTATTTTGAAAAAACATATTTCATACATTCACAAATAACCATAGCCGTGTGTTTTCCAAAGTTACATATCTTTCTTGTGTTATTTAAAAAAAAGTTTTGGCAACTATTTTCCTAAGGAATCTTTTAAAAAAGTAAGGAAATTTTTTTCTGTGTGTCCTTCGGGGTTTGTCAAAGCTACCTACGGACCAATTAAAATGGAATAATAACACGAATTTTACCCTTGTCTACTAATAAGCATTATTTATTTCATTTCTATTCGGAAATCTTTATATAATCCCAATAAGTTGTTAGCCTAAGGTACTGTGGTAGTGGTCATACAAACAACGACTAATGAAAACACGCAACTGCCAGTCTACATACTTGTGAAGTCACGGAATTTTGGTATTCATTTTAAATGTTCTTGAACTTTGACTAGAGAAATATAAGTTCTTTAATGATTGCACTGGAAATTTTATACAACTGCGTTACTGACTATCCACGCAACTAAACAGCAATTCTCCAGTGTATCTCAGCGAGCAGAGTTGCTGCTAAAGCTGTAAAAGGAAATATTTACGAACCTATGATCTACGACAGTTCTTCTTCATGAACATTTCTTGTTTATGTACCCGTAGTTTGGACACATGTTTTAAAACAAATTGTATTTTATAAAGTGGTCCTTTCTATCAGTTCCACTGATTTTGAAGGGGGGGGGGGGGGGAAAGTTTCATGAGAATCTAATGTCAGGTGTATTCATTCCAAATATGACATGTTAACCACTCAGGCAATTCGAAGTTCAGCAGCTCCAAAATATAAGGTTTAATGTATTGATTATGTATGGATTTATTTCGTTCCAATTTAAAAAAAAATTGGTTGTCTGTAAAGTCGGTTTACGGACGATAGTTTAACGTGACAACGTCATAACACAACATTGATGAAATGATTGAACCAGAAGAAAAGGAAATATCATATTCGGCCTGAGACTGAGCCGTAATAGGTTTTTGCAACCAAACCATTTAGTCATTAAAAATATAATATTCTTTGAGGAAGAAATTTTTTTCTATCTTTTGTATGATAAAATCTACCTCTGCATACTTTTATGAATAAAATTGAACCATTTTTATTGAATTATCACTATTTTGTATGGATACAAAGGAGTGAAGTGAAATGTACAATTTAATTAATAATTTTACTTTTATTTGCATTCATTAATTCAAATATATTTATTACTTTTGGAATGTTGCGTGCGCCGTATTTATTTTTACAAGTACAAAAAAGTTGTCGCAGCTGCCGGGATTCGAAGGAAGTCAGCAATGCTAGCCAGATGGCCACGAGGCCATATTTGAAATGTGATAGTTTCAGATGTTATATACATACAAAATTTTGTTCACGGTAGGGGAATAATATTATTTCGTTTTCATAACACGATTTTATAACAAATACGCATCCCAAATACACCAAACTTATTTACAACGTGTTACAATATTTTTTAAAACATTGTGCAAAAGATCCCTGGTTTAATTTGAATTATTGTGTAACTGTAAAACACCATTGTTGGTTCAAAACGTTTTTGAATATTCAACATTACTTTTAAATAACCGTACCGATTGTGATGAAAATCGGTGGACGATCGTTAAATTACATAATATTAATAATTCAAACGACGAAAATATGATTGAAAAGTCAAATCGATGGTTGTTCCAATCGAGTGGAAGAGAGATGCCACGCATGCGTACAATGAGCATGAAGAGAGATGCCACGCATGCGTACAATGAGCAAACAGGACACATCCGTAGTGGGACATCCGTAGTGGGACATCCGTAGTGGGACACTTTTTCGTGCGTGCAGCCGGCGTTCATCGATTTATTAGACGTTGTCACGTCAAAAAAAGTGTCTGCTTGATTATTTGGAAAATAGAGAACTTCAAGTGCGAATCACCTAATTAAATTCCTAAAGGAGAAATAGCTTCCAAATTACTCCTCCAGCCTCAAGCAATCAAGGTGATGGTTACGCAAGTTTCAAGCAGTGAAGTTGGCGCGCGCGCTTTGGCAGTCGTAAATATCCTGCAAGTTTGTTCATAAAATTGCGCAATGTTGTTTCGCAAAGTTAGAATTTAAAGCTCTACCAATCTCCGAAACATTCACCGTTTCTCTTTCTCGTAAAAGAGTAAATGCATAAATACACTGAGGATCCCGATTCCAAGCGAAAGGTAATAGTTTAATGCATTTAAAGTCAGAACTTAGCAATCAACAGAGTTAATTTATTTTTAGCAATCACTAATTAATCTACTCCATGATACGTGGAATATAGTATTTGGTAAAATAAGTTCTTTTGTTTGAAATTCACTTGCTAGTTTCCGTCTTTTTTTACAGCTTGACAAAATTTAATTAATTAGTTTTTGCAACCTTATTTCGAACTGTAACAATTTTCATCCTGGTATCCTCAAAGCAAATAATTACAGCTGTTGCCATTTTCATGTGCTAATTCAAAAAAAGGCCTAATTGTAATTTTTAAAAAATTTATTTCAATTAAATTATTTTATTATTACTAATAAGTAACGTTTAAAATTTGTTGACATTTTTTAAATAGCTTAAGACCATGCTCTTATATTACTTTTTACTTAAATGTATTAAAACGCACAGAATTAAGATTTCCCGACATTTATTTGTGAGGTATGTTATTCCCGTAAATATGACTTTGCAAATTTTTTCTAAAACTGAATTACAAAAATATTGTTAACATTTTGTTAGCTTAAAAAGAAAGATTTGATTAAACCTTCTTGTAGCAAAGACAATACGTCCTAAGCATCTGTATAGTTATTCTAAGGGAATTTTCGGGTAGATTTTTCTCTCGATAATATAGGCCCAATTTTTGATTTGCGTGCCAGTCCAGAAACAGCAATAAAACATATTTTATCCACAATCTTCAATAAATGTATATATATATATATATATATAGAGAGAGAGAGAGAGAGAGAGAGAGAGAGAAAGAAAGAAATAACTTAAAAATATAATTTAATGTCACTCAAAAAAAACCTTACTCGAATATTAGTTAAAAAATGAACTTATGAATATTTTTGGTTTCTCGTACAGTAGTTCCATTACGCGTGCAAACCTTTCTTGAACTTCTAACACGCTACTGCCAATTAACTAACTTTTATTATAACAGTACCATTTATCTGTTGCGTTGCATTTTCATACCGTGGTTTCTATTGTATTGAATGAGTGTAAGATTAACACTGTTACAAAAAGCATTCACAAATACGCCGTTTTTTTTTTTAACTGAGTAGGATTTAAATTACAAAAGCGCTCATTGTCAGCAATTGTATTAAAAGGCTTGAGATAATTTCGGGATTAAATAGTACATCTGAAAGTGCGGAATTAACCTTGAGCAATTTACAACTGAGAAGCGCCAGTGAGCAGGTGACTGTCGTGGACTCAATTACTGTCCTTACAGCACAATTGCAGTCCGACGCCATTTACCGGGCGTCACACCGCGGCGGTAGTTTTGAAATGAGGCCGCGGCAGCCAATCAGGCTGAATTCAATCGGCGCTCGCTGATTGAGAATTGCGTGAGCGGTGTCTGTTCGGGGTTGGTTCTCTTTAATCGCGCAATCACAAGCAGTTAATTGGCTCATGTTTATTTGTGTCAGGAGAACATTCGGTTAAGCGCCGGTTCTGCGAAAACCAAGCAAAACAATTAATACGCTTAATATGTTATTCGGACATTATTGAAATGTTTAGTATATTTTCCGCAATGTTTTTAAACTGTAAACAAAATGAAACGTGACTTAAAAATATTAATTTGAAAGAAACAGTTGACTTGAAATTTTTAGTATTCTAAGCGAATCTCCTCTTCTATTAATTATTACTATTATTAGGAAAGTTAACATGGTTTATAATTATTTAGGCTGCATGTTAACGATAATTTTTTTTAATCTCCGTACCAAAAACGTGGAATCCCATTGTCTGCCGATATCATTGTCTAAGTGTATTTTAAGTTAAACTTGATAACCTAAAGTGTATTAAGAACAACTTTAAGTAATGTGAAACTACCCTTGTGTTTGCTGCAAGCTTAACTGGAACACTAAAGAGAAAATTTTGTAAATGCTATTGGAAAGATCTACATTTCAGCGCAAAATTAAGAATTGAAACGAAAATGAAACTCGGCTTTTGACTTTAATATCAAATCAGACGAAAATAAGTTTGTAAGTTAGTTTATCGATATTCCATAAATTTTCCCAGTATATTCTCAGCGTTAGAGTGTAAAGAGAAGTTTTATACTAATATCCAGTGACACGAAGGGGAATAAACGTGTTTCGTTGAAAATATACTAAGAAGTTTTCCCAAAGCCGTTTTCCAATTTCCTCGCAAAAATTTGGAGTGCTTTCGCGCACGGCTACATTATATGTGTCTTTAATAATTAGCATACTTTTTTTTTACCTCAACAGTAAAGTTTTAATCAGAATTTAATTTGCTAATGGTGGTTATTACAGTATGTAACTCATGAATTCTGGCTAGGGAAGGATAGAGGCAGGGGCAGGAAATTCCCCAAACCGAAGCTGGCGAACATTGGAAATACGATTTCAACGTTTTTGTGAGCCGAACGCTCTAGGAACCCCTTCACAGGTCGGAACCCGCTACGTCAATGAAGTAAAAGCTCGTAACTGGATTCCAGTTGGTCGGAACATTGACGAGGTAAAAAAAAACTTCATCCCGAAAGCCTGGAGCTGTTCGTTGCCTTAATAAGGTTGCGGGTCGCATCGTTTTGCGATTAGATATACTATTCGAGTGAGACGTTATAAAAATTTCGATTGAAAATGCATGAAGCATCCTGTAAATATAATAGCCAAAGTACATTTTATTTGTTTCCTTCCACAACGCATATGTGTGTGTGTGTGCACGGGAAAACTTACGGAAATAGTTTGGCAGTATGATACAGCATTACACAAAGTGAAACTTTCGTATATTTAGATACGTTTACCAAATAAACATAACATAGTTAACTGGTCTGAATAAGTTTGGATAAAATAAAAACCCTAAAAATTATTTTTATAGTAAAACTGTTATAGCTAAATCGTTATGGTTATTTTTATTTTGCAGTTGACTTAGTTTGATTAAGTTGCGTGCTCATTCGGATAAAATCCAAGTATGTAAATGAGAAAAATATTTTTGTATTTGTTTATATTTTTAATTAACGCTGCTAAATATTTTACAGCGAAAAACCTATTATTTTGAAGCAAACGATGTCGAAACCTGTACTTAAGGCTAACTACCGTGTCTACCACTAATGTTACACTTAAATAATTCTATTCCAAATAATTTTATGATTCATTATTTTTAATAAATTTATTATTTCTCTAATTTCAAAAGTACTTAATCCTGAATCTATGAATCATTGCTATCCGTACTTCTGACACCAAATTTTACAAGGGTGAGACAGGTCCGGAAAGGATAGCCCCATTAATTAATTGCAGTTTTATTTATTAGCTAATATACTAGTGGAATTACAACAATTTTAAATCTGTCCAAAAAAATTCCAGACTTTCATAAATTTCATAAGTCCGCTATTTACCCTACTGGAGCTCGGCTCGATAGTGGATCTCTCTTCTGTTAGTCTCTTGCTGCGCAACTCGGTCCCGAACTCCCAACTCACTGCCGCTCACTACTCACTCGTCCGCCGCGTGTTGACACCGTCCCCGATGCTCCGATCTTCGCGCACGTCTCTCGTCGCCCGCTATCGCTCGCCAAGGGGTCACTCACCCTCTTCCCTTCCCTATCCTCGCAGGTCGCTCTGAGGACTCGCCAGGATCGCTGGTGTCCCCACCAGACTATAGCACTTCACGTCACTTCACTGCAGCTCATGGATTGGTCTCTTTCTTTTATACACACCTGCCGGTTACTCACGTGGGAAGATCTTGTAGCCCTTCGAAGTGTTGCGTCATCAGAATCCCCGTCCTAACACTCGAAGCTCCTAGAAAAATGGCGTTCTAAACACGCCACTTCACGCAGACGCTCCCACCGGCTGGCTGGCCAGCTGCATTGCTAGCCGCTTCGTGACCGTACTATAAACGAATCATTTCTTTTTTGAGAATTATTACATAGTGCAAAAAATAGTTCTTCCTGAATCGTGAATCCTGAATTCTCGTGATCTTTGTGGTGTCGAGGCAATATTGTGTGTTACTGAGAGGAAGTCGTACTTTTAAGTCCTACTTCCTGAAGAGCTTTATGTAGTAGCTTTTGAGAACTTCCGTCACTAACTCGACTGAAAATTGTAAGCAACTAGCTTTAGTAACTATTCATATGTATTTTTTTATTTTGAAATATTCGTGCCATCTCCACTTGAATGGGTTCACGACTTGATGTAAGCTTTTGGACCTATGCCATTGCTAAGCACTTTTTCTGTAGAAGAAAACTAAAAAATACCCAAAATACAAAAAAAACACAAATTAAGCAAAAAAATTGCTGTTGTCAACAGGATATAAACACCACATAATTATCCATAACAGGAATATTGTCAACAAACAAAGAAAAACAAAGAAAAATGGACTAAGAGAACGAAAAAACACAAATGATCACAGCACAAAAATATTGAACCCAAAAAAATTCAACAGAACTGTTGAAACGAGACAAAAACACGACGAAACGAAAAGACAAAACAAACACAATAGTTTTCCGGAACAGAAGAGAACGAAAAAAAAAAAAAATGATGACAGCACAAAAACATTGAACCCAAAAAAATTCAGCACAACAGTCTTTTTGCTTAATTTGTGTTTTTTGTCTTTTGGGTATTTTTTTAGTTTTCTTCTACAGAAAAAAGTGCTTAGTAATGGCGTTTGTCCAAAAGCTTACATCATATCATGCACTCCTTTGCACAAATCTTTCAGAGATAATTTTAATGGGTTCAGATTTTATGCTGAAACAATTTAGCTTAAGTAGCGCAGCACTCAAACCTTGTCTTCGGCAGAAACACTGTTCTTCTTATTGTCGTGCGCCTGCCCTCGGCCGAAGCGTTTGCGCTGTCCTGAAGAGGAGGGTCTTTAGTACGATTCAACTCCCCCGCACAACTCACACTCGCGAGCACCGAATGGTATCCAAGTGTTTATAAACTCGTTGTAATCTTGATGAAACCTTTTGATGATTGAAATAAAGAAAAAAAATTGTGGTACAGAAGTCGTATAAATAGACACAGGAAAAATTCGCGGATTCCTTTCACAGTAGGCTGAAATTCAAATAGTTGAAACCCTAAAGCTGTTTCTGCTATTGGTTTACAACAATTATGTAGGACTCATGGACTATGGGAAACACTCAAGCAAATATGTAACGAATCACAGGCTACTACGTTGGGACGTCTCACAGGACAGCAGCCTATGAGTTGGTGACATTTTCTCTAGTATACTTAGAACTGTGGAGTCCATCCTAGTGGTCATTTAATTAGCAATTTTTTCTGGTCCCTACACATAAAGAGTAAATAAGGAAGAAGCTAATAGAAGAAGGCCCAATAAATAATAAATATAAGTCAGGCACTTAAGTAAATTAAATTAAAAGGGATTTTATATAAAAATGTTTAAAAAAATAATATTAATTAATGGATAACAATAGAGAAATCTTCAAATGCCCTCTCAGAAACCGCGTGAAGAAAACCTCATCCTTTAAACTTAGTAGTTAATAGCATAAAGAAAGGAAATATTACGATGAACAAGATCAACCCATTCCCGAAGTAAACATTCAATAGGGACAAGATCAAGGAGGATAAAAGTTGAGATGTAACGCTCTGACTGAAAGAATCTTTAATAATATTGTAGGTCCCGTCGCGCTCATGCGTTAATGACCGTGAGACGTAACACCCCGTAAATTCTAAAGAAATTTAATTTTATAAAGTTTGATGTTTATTTGGATGTCCAGCTCAACGATTTGTTGAGCAACGGCGTGAAATAAATTTCTCTTGGAGCGTAAGCCGCGAGGTGAAAACGGAACATGGAATCTCCTTGAAGCGTGCCACGAGTCGGAGCTGGAGCGGGGACCTCTCTCTCCTCGTCGGTCGATCTCAGCTGCTGCCGGTGGGATCCCTATCATTCAATTACCTCCGCTGTTTGGCGGCGAACCCGCCCGTGGCGAGGGCGCAGCCAATCACAGGCGCGGAGAAGACGCGCGCTACAAACCGCTCGTTCCCGCAGGGACGGATTCCCCGGATGGGAGGAAGCAGCAGACGGACAGTTAGCTGGGATGAGGTCGCAGACGTGAAACCAAGGTCACGTCAAAATTGGTCACGTAATGGGGATGCGGCAATAGGCCGAGAATCATTAGACCGAATGGCACTAGACCGAAAGTCATTTAGCCCAAAGGCACTAGACCGAAATGCACTAGACAGAAAGTCATTTAGCCAAAAGTCATTTAGACCGAATGGCACTAGACCGAAAGGCACTAGACAGAAAGTCATTTAGCCAAAAGTCATTTAGACCGAATGGCACTAGACCGAAAGGCACTAGACAGAAAGTCAATTAGCCAAAAGTCATTTAGCCTAAAGGCAGCACTAGACCGAAAGGCACTATACCGAAAGTCATTTAGCCAAAAGGCAGTAAACCGAAAGGCACTATACCTGAAGGCATGAGACTGAAATTGTAGAGTGGACATACCTTTCTGCAGTCTAATGAGTGGTCATATCTTTTCGCGAAAAATACCTGCCCCTTATCATCATGTTTCACGCTCGCGACAGAGCCTGTAGTGTTTTTTTTTACCATGGTGGTAATGGTGGGTTCTTAATGGTCCATCACGTCCGTCAGTCAACCGTCCATCCTCCATCCGTTCATACGTCAACTAGGCAACTAGCCGAGCGATTCACAACATTCCGCAAATCCGTCATAAATCTTTACCATTTGTATGCTGCCAACAAACTTAAAGGCTATAATCGTGTTGAAAATTTCTCTTGCATAAGAAAATAATAGTGCTGTTCATTTAAGTTAAACACCTTTAAATCATTTAAATCAATTTTTTTCTGCTTTGATTTTTATTTTTTAACTACGATCACTTCCTGTTATTTTTAGTGAATTTTCCGTTGAAACGTCCGTGATTTAACAACAATTTCTAATATTGCAAGAGTTTTAAATTTTATATTTTAAAATACAATTCATCCTTTTCCATCTTCGTTACGACGAAACACACGAAGGATAATTTTTCATCAGAGAACCTACATCTTTTATTCTACAAATTCTTTTTTTTTCCTACCGCGTATTTCTTTCTTGTTTACTTGAAATACCGTGTTACGAAGCATACGCCATCTACCTCGAAGCACACCTAGTCTATACGGCCACTACATAAGCAGAAGCTGCAAAAACGTAACTTCCAGAAACGCTCTCATGATGTATGTGCGCAGTAAGAAATTTTTTTTTTTTTTTTTTTCATTTTTACAGCGGCAAGAACATTGCACGCGGAGGAAAACTTTTGTGGAGAAGGGGGATGAAGTTACCTCGGGGATTTACTGGACGTGTGCGGTACGACCGTTAGAGTAATGGATGAGGGAGAAGGCATAACAGGGGATTAGACGGAGTGGCCGGTAAAAAGGTAAGGTCGGAAGGAAATGAAGGGAGGGGATTCGAAGAGTTGGAGTATGCATCACAGGTCCCACATCAGTTCTTGAAGTGCATCGCGCACTCTTTGTCTGCTGCAAGCGGTAAACGGGTTCTGGACAAACAAGCATATTAGGTTTGCACAGTACATATATGCCTTTTGTGAGCCACACGAGGAAAAACAGCGCTACGTGGGTAAACGAAAAAATGAAGACATAATTTACATTACGCCAAAAAACTAATAAGTGAAATTATTATAAATATACTCGTATGTTCGTAAGTTTTGAACTGACTACAATTTTAACGCACAGAATGTTTCTCAAAAATATTGGAAATATCTGTTTAAATTAAAACTTATATTGTATATTTCTAATTTTTGATTCGTAATGTAATAAAATATTATGTTTATTCTGCATTATTCATGGAATGACTAAATCAAGAGCTCAATGGCTCACAAAGTAGAAGTGAGCTATAAGACTTAATTAAACATTTCGGACTATTTTACCAACGAATTCCTGTTGTAAGTTAACATTTTCAATACTAAATACATCTAACAGTAATTTGATTTTTTTCAGCTTGTTCTATCTGGAATTTAATAAAATTTACCGTATAAGATAGCTTCCAGCTACTCTGACTATACTGATAAGAGTACAGCTAAGTTCAATTTGTACCTCATTTTATTTTCCTTGATGAATGTGTGGCTGCAGGAAAGGATCTTATGTGCACATAAAACTAAAGAGTTTCACTGTAGATTCCATTTAAGTTGTAGTCTAAGTAATAATTTTTCCTGCTAAACTTCCTACACATTAACTCTGAATTATACTCTCTAGCAACTCATGTTAATTATTTGACACTTCCGGATTTTTTTAGAAAGTCGGTGAGCAAATTGTCGGACAACATAATTTGTTTTTAGAGGATTTTTACATTGTGATTAAAAATTTTATTTAAAAAAAGTGCATTTTCTCGTTAAAATTTTATAAAATTTTATAAAATTTATACTTGGCAAAATATATCCAGCCAGGAAATAATTTTAATGTTAATGTTAATATACGTATTAAAATTGAAACATTTCTTAGAAAAAAACTGTTCTTTACATCTCAGTACATTCAATTTTTTTTTTTTCAGTCAAACACGTACAACAGAATAACTTTTTTTGGGCTAGGAGATATATTTTTTGCAAACGTGTACAATATAATAATACATACATAACAAATAATTGTTATCTATCTAAAAATAATAATTGAAGAGTCTATTCATTAATAATTCCTCGTTTACTTAGTAATATAGCTTATACGACAGTTTTAGTTACCTTGAAGACAACCGAAATATGTTTTAATGTGGCCAATAATATTTATAATATTTTAGATTGTTTCACAACAACAATAAATGTTTGAAAACTATCGAGAATAAAAAATTTTACGGAAATACATAGTTTAGAACCAAAAACTCAAAGGGATATTAATTTAAGCAAAAATATATTTCGTTTGTCGAAAATAGTTTATTCCAAAGTTATTTATCTACTTCAGAATTTTGAACACGATGCTATACTCATTTAAGGTGGTTGGCCCAAATAAGGCCACCTTAAGCTTTAATGAATTTTTAAATTTTTTCAAATAAATAATAGAAGTTACACAATTTTATCAAACCTTGTTTGATCCATTCTAATCATGTTAAAAAATTCTTAACTCCAATATGTTCATAGTTATCAATATATTTATTTTTACTCGAAAAAGTGCAAAGTGGCCTTATTAGGAGCGAGGTGCTACAAATAAGGCCACATAATAATATTTAAAAAGACAAGTTACAAAAAAATCGGAACAGGTATAGAATGGTATTTAATTGTTAAAAAAGAACACAATAGAAGCTTGACAAACTCTGAAGGTACTAAATATTTAAAAATGACTATTCATAAAAGCAAAAAATTGGCAAATGGAGGACAATGCAAAATCTCTTTGATTAATCCGTCCAACACACACTTAACATTTATTATAACACACACGAAGCTGAACAAATTCTGAAGATTTTATAAACTTAATAATAAGTAGCTTTTTGTCAATGGCACAAAAACATTTTTAGGCACACTGGGGAAAATAGAAGATCTCTTTGTCTGATTTTGACAACCCAACACACTCCTCGTGCACATACTGCTTACAACTTTCACAGAGTCGCATATCAGCAAGACTATCTTGGTCACAAAGGAAGCAGTACCAGCTGTCAGATGTCTTGAATTTTCTGCTATGCTGTGTTTTTCTGGTGCTTGGCTGTGACAGAGTTCCGCTGGTGCTTGGCTGTGACAGAGTTCCGCTGGTGCTTGCCTGTGACAGAGTTCCAGTGGTGCTTTGCTGTGACAGAGTTCCAGTGGTGCTTGTTTGTGACAATTCTCTTAAAGTCAGTCTCCCTACTTGGTTGCGTAGATTATTCGGCACTTTATTTCACGGATATTTAGTCACTGCTCTTGAATTTTTTTTCTTGAAATAAAGATTTAACGACTTTTCGAGCCTTCGAATTGATAGATTTACATCGCTGGGTCTTTTGTGATTTCAACTTTGGTGTGGTAAGGATTGCCGAGAGTGTTCGACCAGAAGTGTTGATAGAATCAATGGAATTTTGGGCGAGGGTGTTTGTTGGAGTAGAGGAAAGAGTGTCAGTCGGTGCACGAACTGCAGCACACACATTTGTAACATTAGGTTACAACACAGTTGACCGAGAAGAAACATACTGAAAAGGAACATTTAAAGTGGGAACTGAGGGTTAATCTTCTGATTCTGAGTGTGCTGATGCAGAATAAGGTAGGCCTATATGTTCCCTGTTAATTTGTGAAGTGTCTTCTGAGACACAGGTTAGATCGGGACCATCATTTGTGAACTGAGTGTCAATCAAAGAGGCAGGAGCAAATGCTACTTCAGGGACAATATCAGGGTTATAAGGGTAAATTCCTGTTGCTTTAAATCTTGAGATTATATTTGCTGGAGTCATAGACCTGAGCCATACTGTGGAAAATATTTTTTCAAATGTGCTGCGATTTATTTTTCGATTGGGATGAGTCATCCAAAATTTCAAGACTTCATCATCCCAAAAAAATTCGAATGACTTGAAAACTGATTTGTCTAAGGGCTGCAGCTCGTGGGTAGTATTGCTAGGTAAACAAAACAATGTTATGTTATGTCTCCGCAGCTGAAACAATATTCGCATCTAGATGCGAGGAAGCGCCATCAAAGATTAACAGTGTTCTACCTATGCTGGCTTTATACTTAGCAAAATGTTCAATTCACTTTGAGAAAGTTTCACATGTCATGCTTCCTTTTGGTGTCATTACAGCAATGGACCCTGGTGGCAAGTTCTCTTCTCATTCAGGTTTCAGTCGTTTGCCTTTGAATAAAATCATTGGTGGCACAAATTATCCCATAGCATTCCCACTGCGGACGGCTGATATGGCTGCATTCATTTGCTCACTTGTCCACTGAGCTCTCCGCACTTTTGACTGCACGGGAGCCATATTTATCTGTAATTAAAACGTATAAGAATAATTTTATGTTTCGTAAGATCATAGAATATTTATTATCTGTGTAACTGTAACAATATTAGTACTGGTCAAATAAAAGTTTTGTCAAGCTATAATTATATTATATTTAAAATATTGACAATAGAATTAGTGACACCATAAAATCTTTATAAAAAATTATACCATTATTTTAAATGCATCGCAGCTACTACAAGATCTTTGACACTAGGTACCTAAAAGTTTAAAAGTGTAAATAGTTTGGAATCTTGAATAAAGTACTCTGTGGTCCTAACAAGGCCACCATAGACCTTTATAAGGCCACACATGGCCTTATTCGGGGCAACTACATGCTTATTTATTATTAAACTTTACAGCATTACATTATTACTTTTAGAATATACTATGACATATGCTTAAAGAGCACTTATTATAGTGCAAGAATACATATAAATAAGTATTTTTAAATTATACTTATCGCTAATTTTCACGCAGATATTGAAACTAAATATTATAACACACACACCTCATAAACATTGCTCTCAATATGGTCTACAACGAACGAGAGCAAGTAGTTCAAAACATAGCCATCAGATACTGCTGCAATGCAGATCAAGTAAATGCTGCCTCCTATGGTGTTTTCAATGTACTTTTCAAGATATCGATAGGTGGCCTTATTAAAAGCATGGTCTTATTTGGGTCAACCACCTTACTAGTCATTATGTCTAGATACGCATGCTTACAATTGTACTCCAGATATTTTTGTCCAATAAATGGGCAAGGGATTAAATTCTGGATACTCCAAGCTTGAAATGTCTTGATATTATCACGTACGGATCGGAATGAATCCAACCAAGTGAACAGACTTTACACGAATAATGACAAACATTTTGAGCACCGTCCTTCACATGAGGTGGGAAAAAAAACTTTCGCGAAAGTCCACATTTATTCTATTAAATATTTCTTAGTTCAAGTTATTTTATACATATTTTAAATATAATAATTACGTTTGAGTTTTAAAGACATTTAAATGCATTTAGATAAATATAATTATACCTGAAGAATAGGCCTATAAACGAAACATATATTCAAAGACAACAGTATCCCAAATATAATGAAGTTTTTAGACTTGCTACTATTATGGTTGTTCGTTGTATATCAAAGTTAATAATGACGTTAGCCGAGAGACATATCTAAACAGCTGTCAGGTGCAACTGCAGAATCTGTAAATTATTCATAACGTTTATTTTATCACGACGATTCTTGTTGTAAATCTTCTCATACCAATGGTATCCAAGTAAAAAAACATGAAACTTCAAACCACTTATCTGACTCGCTTTCAGCGTAATTTAAATTGTATATCAGGAAACGTATATTTTTGTGTATTCCTACTAGCCAACATCTGTTAATGTCTCAGGGCAACATATTTTTTAAACCGAAGAAAATAAAATCGAATATTCATATGTTTGAATTAATTTTGTTGTATCATGCCTATTTATGTGCCCAATTAATACTGGAAAGCTATTCAGGGAACGGTTCACAAATAACTTTTAACTATTGGATGTACTGGAACAATTCAAAGCATAAATGCCTGGGTAGTAAATTCAAGCCAATATTACTGCGAATAATATTTTGTAGAGATACAGTTATTTTCTTGTAAATGTACAAATGTACAAATATCTGTAATTTTACATGAATATTTCTGTTCCATTTACAAACATAAAATTATAGTGTAGTTCCAGATATTTGTTTACGAACTCTGGAAACCACAAGTATGCAAACACTGTTGACGGAACAACAGTAGCACCCGAATACGTAAACCACTATAACTTCTTTCGAGAATTATCAAATTTGATTGGCATACATAGACCTCGCAGAGACAAAAGTTTGTTCCGTACAAACAAAAAAAAACATCTTACTGTATGGCTAAACAAATATGTATTTGCTGTAAAAATGTATTTTTCGGTCTCACCAAATTTTTTTCTAACAAAAATTAATAATTCTTACAACATCAATAGTCAAGTTGACGGAACTATTTTGTTGGGTCAACAAATATCTTTCCTCCTACAAAATTAGTGTCTGAAACAACTGTAAATATTTGTTTTGTCGTATGCAAACTAATATAAAATATTTTGTCCCGGGAAAAAAACATTTCTTTCATCGGTGTGTAGTAACAATTTGTGCGAGGAAGTTATGCTTTAAAGCCAATGGAAACCAATTTTTTTTAAATAGTGAATTCAGTTCGAGTGCAAGTTGAAGAAGATGCAGGGCTGGCGATGCGCTGTCTGTCACCACTCCCGATGGGAATCAAACTGCGCGTGAGGATATTCCCTCGTCGCTCCAACTTCTCCAAGTTTCGTGAGGATAATGGCGAACTCTCAAGTTTGAAACACGTTCCGAAGCGTGAACAACCGGATTCGGGCTCAAAATAAAAAACGAGCGCTGTAAAAAAAAATTAATCACCATCTTCCTTCCTTTTGCAGGGGGTTGATTAAAACATAAGTGAAAATAATATTATGCAAATATTCGAGTCAACGCATTATTTTTTTGATTTTCGCGAGAAAAAAAAACTTTTAAAATAACTGTTAGAGCGGACGTCAGTAAATATGCGAACAGCGAATTCAAATATTAAATACAATAGAAAAAGTTTGAAAGGATTTTTTTTTTGCGAAAAAAAAACACCTGGGGGCTATTTTTGTTTAATGAAATGAATTTTTTTTATCATCCTCTAATATATTAAACAATTTGCGGAATAAATTTTTTCCGTTTTTTTTTTATAATTTCGTTTGTTTTTTTCACTTCTCGTCAAGTTGGTCAGGGAAAATCGGAAGCTTGAAGCCTCGGCTGCAAAGCTAACAACACAGGATAGGCCTACGTTATAGTGAGCCACAAGGACTATCAGTTTCCTAAATTAATTACATGTGCAGAATATCGCAATATATGTCCGCGCAAATGTTATATATATCTGATTTTAATCGACAAAGTGAACGTGCAAGGGTAATGCTGGAATGGCAATTGTGCAGCGGGAAAGAAACGATAGTCGCGTAGCGAATTGAATATTTTTCTTACCAATCATTTACGACACTTCTGTGACGTTAGCGTCTCCAAAATGATGGACAAGACAGAATTTCCGATTAGAAAGTGTGTGTATGTGTGTATGTGTATATAGGTGGGTGTGTATATGTATATGTATATATATATGTATACACACACACATATATATATACACGCTATTTCCATCACTTCGCGGGTGCGATGTTACTGAAATAAACGTTAGACTTGTTAATAATATTAGTTTCCTTGCATTTTAGAGTTTTTATTTTCTCAATTCGTTTGGGAATCTATTAAATACGTTCATTTACAACGACGTTTTTCGAAATAAATCTTAAATTTGAATAACACTTCATTATTTTCTCAAGAAAGTCAGTTTCAACAAACTTGTAAACATTGATGGCTGTCGTGTGTGGATTGCGCATGCATTGGCAATAAGTATTTTATACGTAGTTGTTTGGTTTATGTTTGTCGCGCGTGGTTTGTAATGGCATGCTCACAATAATGCGTAGAGATACGGAAATATCACGTATTATTTTTTATTACAAAGTAGACTTTAAACATGCATATCTTTGCATTGCTTCGATAAATTGTGGGCATAGCATTCGTAGGATTTTGAATTTTATCCTGAAGACAAGCAAATCCGCGAAATTTTCGGGACCCTTATATAATGTGTTTATTATCTGTCCTTCCGGTCAAGTCTGTCCCGCTGTTGTAATTCCAGTACGAGAAATACTCTCAACTTCGACATTCTATAAAATGAATTGCTCGCTAAAATTTTCCGTAAAAGTTTGTTACGCTCTTTGCTATAGTGAAAATTGAGGATGGTGGGTGGAAAGGGGGGGGGGGTAATTGATGAGTTCATGAACGGCTAAAGGTTCAACCTCCCTTCGAGGGCTGGAGCTCTTTAGAGACGCAATATTTCGAAAAAACAAACTTTAGTTAAAGTGGGGAATAAATTGGCTTTAATCTTTGGTAAGTGAACAGAACGGTGTCTGCGTAAAGATGAGGGAAGCTGGACTACTAGGAGTGTTTTTTTAAGTAAGTACCGTTTTTAAATAAAAACAAGTAGACTTTTATTAACAATTTTATCTTTACACGAAAGCCTGTACCTTAATCTACTTTTCCACATAATTTCCACCAATAGTAAGGCACTTATCGCCGTACATACAAACTTTTTAATCCCATCCTCATAGAAATCTGCCGCTATATTTAAACTCATCAGATAGTATAAAACGAATCACAGCGCGTATTTCACAGTCGACGGGATTCTCAATCGGCGGAGGCATTTTAAATACTCACAAATAAACGTAAACACAG
Source organism: Bacillus rossius redtenbacheri (assembly GCF_032445375.1). Lineage (NCBI taxonomy): Eukaryota > Metazoa > Arthropoda > Insecta > Phasmatodea > Bacillidae > Bacillus > Bacillus rossius. The sequence continues at coordinate 25,229,931 of NW_026962013.1, read as the reverse complement.
TCGAATGTTTCCGTAATGGCGTCTGTGTCATTCCAAAAGATGTAGGTGCACAGTCCGCATGCGCGGAATTGCAATTGCAGCGCTGCAGCGGCCAAATTTCAAAACGACGCTTACTTTAAAAAAAAAAAAAAAAAACTCGTTCAATTTCAAGCCCGTCTCATCCATACCAAATATGGATCAAGTGCTCTACCATTGCGCCATCTCGTTTGGTCACGTGCTGAAACAACTTAACTTTTGATCAATAATTGAAGGCGAAAAAAAGGTAAGTCCCACTATTTAACACTGTAAATGATTTGGTATTTCATTGTGCTTCATCAATGTTTAATAAACCCGTATTTATAAACACCTTGCACGTAATATTCTCGTCATAATACAAATAGAAAGTTTGAGGGATTATTTCAAGTTAATGTAGAATTTCTGTCTGCATGGAAAAAAAAAGTGATTCTTAGTAATTTGTTTTCTGTAGTTTTGTCTGTCCTTTCTGGGTTGTTTAGAAAATAGTGGGTGGCGTTTCAAAAAGTGAAAGTCGCGTCTTTTAGTGCGTTTTGCTCTTAAGGCTCGGTCTCACACCTCATGTTGTTGTTTTTTCAGTTTTTTTTTCATTACTTTAATCTAAGGACTATGTATAACATTTTAAATCGATACCACCCCAAGAATGTTTTGTTCTGCCACTAATATTTTCAACAGATATCTAGTTAGTGTAATATCGTGGGTGTAAAAAGGCGCCCAAATGTTCGTAATTATCATTACTTGCGCGACTTTTTACACAATTGATACTACATTACATAAATAGCTGTTGAAAACATTTGTGACAGTAAAAATTGAGAGGGATGTGTTAAAATTTTAGAAATAACCATAAAAAAAATCAATAAAAAAACTGGAAAAATAACATCGATTTGGTAATTTCATTTTATTGTCTTTACTGTTATTTGAGGGCTTCTCCTGAATTTTTTGCACAACATTTGTCGTGCCGTTCATGTTTCGTCTGAAACATTTTTAACAGATATTTAATAAAAAATTATCTAATAGCTGTAAAATGTTACAGCTCGAAAATAACGTTTAGTAAACGTCTGGTGAGAAAATTTGAGACTCAACAACAAATGCATGAAAGGTATCGGAATAAATTTAAAGGAAAATTTCCCACAAAATCTTAAGATGGCCGCCCTGCTGTGTTGCCAAAGGCGTGCGGAACTCCAGGTGTTAACGCGCCATTTACAAACCGCTCAATATTTATTGAAAATGTATGATTACAAATAGCTTTTAAGAGCCACTGCATGTTTCTACGCAAGTTAATTTTAATGGTTTCTTCTATAGCGTGTATTATTTTAACAGTTAAAAAGGCTAAAAACGGGAGTTTTCACGGACGTTTTTAGATATGAAAAATTATACGCATAGTATTGTAGATGGCATAGCGAAGTACAGAGAGGCTTTATCTTTAATATTCTACCATAAAATTACAGAGTCACCGCTCAAATTTCCGTAGAGGCGCGTTACCAACGCGAAGACTGCACGCCAGTTCGGTGCCTTGCGCGTAGGGTCGAAGATACGTGTTACCCTTAGCGTCCCCACGCCTTTACAGCTTAAGGTGGTCCCCCTTAAACATCAGTGTCACTGAAGATGTTTCAATGCTAAATGCTTCCACCAGCCGCTTGATTTATTTCTTCTTTTGCACCTCTCGGGGCGTCGGCTGATAACGAAGGAAAGGAATCGGCCGAGCTCGAGTGACGCGTTGAGGGGGAAGTGGGGGGAAAGATTAAGTGTTTCGTAAATCACTCTACCGTGATGTATTTCTTCAACAGTTTCCAAGATCGACGGCGCCAACTTATCGGGACAAATTATTTCGTTCTGTCGAAACGCAAATAAATCTTAACTTGCGATTCGGTGCTGGCTACAAAGAAAAAAAAAAGCTGAAAACGAGATTCCAAAAATCCCGTGAAAGGTACGAAGTTTTCTCTACCCGTAACTAGCTTATTTTCTTGGTTTTGTTCAATTTTCACATGAAAAAAGGTTCAATTATTCTCAGTCTGTCCACATATAGTTACTCATACTTTTTTTACAGACAAATAATACTCAAATTTAGGCTGAGCAACTTGTATGAATATAAAACAACGTGTACAAACAAAAAACCTTATTTTCATAAAATTATCAGGGAGGAGTGGTAAAATATTAATTTCATGTTTACAGACAATCATAAAATTATAATATGACAACTCAAATGAGTCAAAGGATTTCAATAATTTTATCGCTTGTAAGAATTTTTCTCAAGCGATTTTAGTTAACACAGGGAAACTAAAATTTTTACATTAATCACTTTTTTTTTTTAATGTTAGAACTTTTGCCGCCAGTGTTTATCTTATGCCAATATTTCAAGGTTTGCTTGAAATTTCTGAAGCACAAAGTCTGTAACCCGTGGTAACTTCTAAGCAATAGTAGACAATGAAATAAATAAACATTTAAAAGTAATATTCACCACTGTTATATAGCTACTAGATAACATCTTAACGTGTTGTTCCGGTGTTACATTTATACCGCTGACACTACTCGAAGCGTGGACAAGCTCGGAATTTTTTTAGACCCAAATACTGATATCTAGCATTTCTGGGACCGAGTAAAGTATTGGATAGTACAACATAAGACTTTACCTGCTTTAAATGCGTTGCAAATCGATATAAAGATGTTCGGAGTACATTCCTTTTATAAAAACTGGGGAAATTACACGTACCTATACACATTTCATTTCAATAACGTAACCTATTTTCCACTTCAGAACAATTTTCGCTATGCCGTCACAATTTATATTCATGAGTTCAAACATGCCGCGGCCCCCTGGCATAAATGCAGAGAACTAAACTATTTATAATTTTTTTTTTTTTTACAGCATGAAAATGTCCCCTCTCCAAGCCAGAAAAATTATTGGCGGATGGTTTGTCAGCTAGGTCTGAAATCACATACACCCGAGGCGATGCTAGAACCAGCACTCCGGGGCTTCAAGTCAGATACACTGTCCCCTAAACCACCGAAGCCGGCAGTTTTGAACAAAATCGCTACGAAAATATTTTCCATAAAATGTATGCTAGGTATTTGATAAAATTTTATGTGAAATTCTAATGTTAGTTTCTAATGTTCTGAAATCTTGTAAAACTAAGCAAATAAAATCTATGTTTGTAAAAAATATATACAAATAGTGTTTGAAACTAAATCAGTATTTTATTTGGCACAATTTTCGTTTTATGTAGCCAATTGTAGAAGTAGGGTTTAAATTTACAAGTAAGTATTGTTATAACTGTCACCTTATCAGCAACACACTGTTTGAAAAGCACAGCCCGTTTTATTTCATGATCAATAAATAAAATCCAACGGAGGTTTCACAGAAATGCTCAATCGTGCATTAGCAAAATAAATAACGCCATCGGGTTCTGTTTTCCTACGCTTTCATTTTTATGGGTCGCAACAACGCGTGAATTTAAATTAACACAATGTAAAAAAATGCGAAAAAAAAATAATAAAGAGGAAAAACTGAGGTGATTTATTGAGTGTTTGAAAGCTAGGGAGCGATATAAAAAAAACTTTTGGGGATCTTTATTGTACCACAAAAAATAGATGATTATTATTGGTTAGAGACAAATTGCATGATTTTTCGTGAATCCGTGTTTCAGTATTTTAAAATATAGGCCTACATGAGATGTACGATCTAAAGAAGTATTTATACTTTGATGCTTAAATAACGGGTAGTAAAAAACTATTTCATCGATCATCGGAGCTATTTATTACAGCAAACTTCCGATAGTCCGGCAGTTCGGGGATTTGCTGGTTTCGGGCTATAAAAAAAGCCGTATGAAAAGCGCTAAGTTTTAGCGCAAATACGTCTGCAAGATGGTTTTCTGCTGCAGATACTGTTCAGCAGGAACATAACGATGAACATTCCAACGCGAACACAGGCCAATCCGAGCGGATCCGAACTGTTTCCGTGTTGCGCAAAGCACTTCCAGCTGCCACTTTTGTGCGTAATATAAAAGAGTTTTTCGACCTTAGCAATAAAACTGCAGGTTAAGTTCGCTTATTTGGCTTAGGTCCGTACATTCCTAGGTGGTGCCGGACCATCAGGCTTTCCATACCTTTGGATTCCGGACTACTGTATCTTCAAACTACGAGATAAAAAAATTTATTGGAACTGAAGAATTTTTTTAATAGTATAAATCTTTGTAAAATTTAAAAAAAAATAATGTTTTCTGTAGTATTGCAAGGATAGTAACAATAGCATTACCAAAACTATTTTTGTATTGATACAGAAATTTTGTAAGCGCTCATACCACGGTCAAGGGACACATTATGTTAAATACCATCTGGAACTGAATAATATTTTTTGTGCTTGTCGCCAGCCAAAACCAGGGTGTAACCTTATGTTTGCTCCCCATATTTAGGCCGAGTCCGAATTAAGTGCGCAGTTGTGTACTTGCGCACTGACAGTTCCGGACGGGTTCAATATTTATCCTCTCCAAGCGATATTACCCAGCCGAATTAATACCAATAAAATATAACAAAAGGGTTTTACAAGCCTTTAAATTACTTAAATATTATATTAAATATAACCCACAAAACGTTTTGAAAATGGCAACTTTTTATTAACTGGAAGTTTTTGCATACTTACATACTTCACTTCCAGTTTGAACAACCCTTTTGATGTCAATTCCGGGGACACAAACGTATAAGTATTTACGTGTACCTCAGACAAATTTGGACGTGTAGTTAATAAGTACGTGTAGTTACTACGTCAATCTCTTTGAAATAGGCTCTACTCCATCGTCGTCGTGTTGCACTATTCAACGATTGCGACCGACGCAGTAGGAATACAGGTAACTTCGTAGATCCCTAAACCTGATGCATAGAAATCAGATATTCCTAATCATTGAACTTCCTGAAGAGATCTACCTATTGACGCGGTCGACACGAATCTTTATGTTTCTCGTGCGGGCTCTGAGTATTCGGAAAGCCGCTCACACATAGAAACGTCTTGCTTTCTTAATGGCGTACTTCAATACACTCGATGTTTTAAAATCGAAAGTTCTCTAACTTATCATGTAACAACCAAGGAACAAGAAAGCTATAAGAAATACTAAAGACTGAAACTAATAAAACCTTGGAAAAGTGAAAAATACTGAAGACATATGTTTGGTGAATGGATGTTCTAAAACGGAATAATAACTGAAATAAATATGTAATTGAAAAACAGAAATTAAATAGTACCAAATCAAAATCTAGGTGGAATGAAATGGCTCCTACTAATTGTGCGAAATAAAGATATAAAAATAGCAAAAAATAAAATAGCACTTTGTCTAGGTTGAAAAATTAAATAAATATATATATATATATGTTTAACTTAATCTATACTAAAACATTTTTTGCAGACAAACCCCGTTCCTCAAAATAAAATCCTGGTTTCGCCCCTGTTACAAAAGCGCTACAGGCGAAATGTCTTGGGCGTCAGGAATTTGAGAAAGTTTGTTTGATTTGCGTATAAAAATAGGTAAGTATATATCGTTGACTACTTTCAGTGCTTCCTGCATAAACGCGGACTTCATGAACTCTGCGGCACGGCATCGCTCCAGGTGGACGGGTCTCTTAAACGAGCCGTGTCCGAGATGGGTGCGGGAAAAGGGAAAGAAGGAGGGAGGGAGAGAGAGAAAGAGAGAGAGAGAGAAGGAGAGGGTGTAGCTATGGAGTCGTCCTGGTCTGTATCCCCGAGAAGCACGCGACGCGGGATGTTCTTCCTGTGAAAAGGCCACCCACCCCCCACCCACCCTCTCGGCGGTGAAGAGACAGGAGAACTGCTGAATAATGCACCAAGGGGAGACGCCCGGAGTTTCCGGTTGTGCGCCCGGACCGGAATGGACCGCCGAGTACCTACCCCCTCCCTCCACCACCATGCAACCTTTAGCGGCGCGCTTTCCGGTTCGCTTGTCTCGTGCAGGTCTGGCCGCAAGAAGTCCAGCCTCTCTCTTCCCCCACCCCCTCTGGACCAGCGGGCAACTCTCCACATTCCGTCCGTTCGTATAGCTGTCTTCGGGCCCGTCGACATCCCCCTCCGCCCCTTCAGGGAACTCCTTCCTTCTTCCTGGGAGCGGCGCCTCCTCCATCGACGCAGCTCGACGCTGCGTGAATGACCCGCGACTGTCGGAGATTCGCTGATCGTGCGCCCCGATGACAACACGACCAGCTTCGCCCAACCTTTGAATATATATACTGTATAGAAGTCGCCAGCCCAGGTTAAAAATTTCTAATACGGTTTTGAGGTAGTTGGTTAATTCACCGCCGCAATCGCCACCATCTCCAGGGCATCGACTTGTGGTGGTCCCTAGCGGACAAGTGTCGAACTCTTCAAACACCCCTTCCCCCTCCCGTTGAACGACCTTGAGCTGCAGTGAATGATGGGTGGGGGGTGCGGGGAATGACAGCGGGCGTCAGTGCTGCGCTCTAACGTGTAAATAACAACTAAGACGATACAGGGCGTTACGGCAGCGCACTGCAGCGGTGAAGTTCCCAAGCTGCTCATCATACGCTCCTGAAAAACGTAGAGTTAATCCTATCCACTCGCGACTTCTATACAGTATATATATATTCAAAGGCCCAACTCGCTCAGCCGATGAGAATCAGATGTGTCGCGACGTGGAAACGCAGCCGCGGGATGTCTGAAATCCCGCCTGAACTCGGGCAAGGCGTCAGATTACATTTCTACGCATATTATTTGCCTTTGGTAAAAAATAAAAAGAAATAAATTCATGTGTTGACAGGCTTTGAGATTTCCTGCGTGTAGTATAGATTCAACAGCAAACGAGGTGCGCGCTGTGATAAAATTTATCCGGCACAGAAATCTCTTTAACACTAATGGGCCTGTCCCGAAATTCTTTCAAGCCCATGGAAACAACGGTTCTAAACCGTAAAATTTTTAACGTTTTGAAATGTTTTAATTTACAGTCTTGCATGTCTTCAGATTAACTACAAGTATATATATATATATATATATCTCTCTGTGTGTGTGTGTGTGTGTGTGTGTTTGTGTAGGTGTGTGTGTGTGTTTTGAAGGAGGATCTAGTCATGACCAAATAATAAAAGCTTTCCATTTATATAGGAAGGCACTGGTGGAACTACTTATTACGGAAAGGAAAAGTCATATTCATAAAAACATTATTCAGGGTAACAACATTACATAACAAAACATTTTATTGTATGACTATATAAAATTGAATATGGGAAACGGCAATTTATGTAATTTGGAACTCAAAGCAGTAGTTATTTATACTCTTTTGTCTGTCTTGTCTGTCTCTTTTATTGTTTGTTTATTCCGGCATCACGCAAAAACTATTGCATATAATTTAATAAAAAAATTTTTTATTGTGAGGCTATTTTTCTTAAGAGGAAAATTGGTACATTAAGTTTAATAATAAAATAAACAAATTATACCTAATCATTTTCCACCTCTTTCCTGGGTAAGTTTGGTTTTATATTTTAAAAATATCAACAAAGAAAATGAAATGGAAATTCACATATTGAGAATAAATTGTAAACATACAAAAAACTAAAAACTTATTTTAACAATCATTAAAATTACGCTCTTAAATAATTAGAGGGAAATTTTCGTTGGTTTTATAAATATTAATATTATTTCTGATATTATTTGTGATAATGCTTAACTACTTGTCTAAATTACTGTTCGGCCTACCACCGTCAATTATTTATTTTCAATTTTTTATTGCTTGATTCCTGTTATTCATTTTGTTAATGTTCGTTTTAATTTTTTTTGCTATGATCATCGTCTGCTTGTCACCTGTGAGACTCCTTGCTTTTTGTCTCAAGGTTTCGCCCTATCTGCTAGGAATATAGAATTATACTAGTCTAACCCTTAAGTAATGAGTTGTATTCATTTTAGCTCAAATGTTTTTCGTTATCTTAATTCGCTGTAGTTTGCGCTCGCACGAGCCTCTGCCTATTTTTCCTAGACACTGCGCGTGTTTTCAAATAATTCTAGTTCTTTGAACATTTTTTTTTTGCATTGAAATATTTTTTTACCTCTTTATTATTCATCTTAAACCTTGTTGTGCTTGAAACTTCAACACACTTAAAATCCTGATTGTTGTAAAGCTGTTATTGAAACTATGCTGCGTTTTCAAATTGCTGTGAATATTAATATTATAAGGCCCGCTATCATGTAGCTTTTTAACATTAACATTAGTATTATACAATGATATTACATTGTTTTTAAAATAGTTAAAAAGAGTTTTTCCAGCGACGGGATTTGAGCTCTCGTGAACAATGAGCACGTACTCTGCCACTGTACCACCGAGACCGTTAGTACATTATAAGGGGAATATATATTACTAGCTGCCCGACCCGGCTTCGCACGGCTATACTAATGGAAAAAGAATTATGCCACATCTCCCATTTACAGTAATGGTAAATAATAAAAAATTCCGTGAAAATTTATTACAATGCTGTATAATGTACCGATGGTTTCCCGACTCGTGCACGCAACATAAAACTGATGTACCCGTACTTCGCTACGGCAGTCTACAGGCAGATCACTCTTGCGCCGCTCATAATACATGCCCCTCGTTGTGGGTACGCCACTGCCGCGCGATGCCTGTTGCCATGGAGACGCAGAAGGCATGAACAATGCAAAATACTGTTCTCATGCAGACAAAGTACCCACTGTTGCCTGGTTTTAACCACCTATGCTATGGGATCTAATTTTCGGAAAATGTCATCCTGCGTAACATAAGGAACATTACTGTGAAGTTTCAAGTCTGTAAAATATATATACTTGAAAAAAAAGGGTAATTTTTGATATTTAAAGTACTTGCAAAATTTCAACGGTGATGAGGACTGCACTAACAATGAAATAGCCGTTGCCATAGAGACGAATGAAGCATCAAAAAAGCAACAGCCGTTACCATGGTGATTTCCTACCAAAAACTGGAAATAAAAAAAAATTTAGGGGTGGACTACCCCTAACATTTAGGGGGATGAAAAATAGATGTTGGCCGATTCTCATAGATACCGGATAAGCACAAAAAATTTCATCAAAATCGGTCAAGCCGTTTCGGAGGAGTATGGCAACGAAAACTGTGACACGAGAATTTTATATATAAGATAATGTTATAATGCTAGATTTCTTAGGTATTTAAACTTAAGCTTACTTTCTACTTTGACTAGGCCTATTTTAGTTGACTAAATATATTCCAGGGTAGTTTCGCTATCACAAAGTTTCATTTAACACACCAATACTTTTGGTATGTACCCTGATGGGTACTTATCTGTTATCTTCCCACCTACCAGCGACCAAATCGATCTTCTCACCTACCAGATCGATAATATACATCGATATTTATTTAAAGATTTTATAATTATTATGAATCTATAATGTAAAGGTTAATTCTACAAAACAAAAAATGACGTATAAAACGAATTATTACGTTTGATACACGCCATGACAATATGTTTTATACGTCATGTTACGTGCTATCGCACGAATGTGGGAGCTTTGAAGTAAGTTTCGCATTAAAGAATGTTGGAGTCCTGCGTGAATCCAGTTAATTTTTTGGGACTACTTAAACTTAGATGAATTCTTCGCAGAAAAAAGTCCGTGAATTTTCTGCCATTACTTTGCAGAAAGTTGACTTGACAATGTGGGAGAAGCGACTGAAGCATCAGCAGGAGGGACCGGCCTCGAAGGAAAAAAGAAGGAATAGCTGGAGAATCTCCCCGGAACGTTGACCGGAGACTGTCGCAGTCGTTCCAGGGAGTCCGGGTTCCTCGCCATCACTCGCGACAGGGAGATGAGTGGCCGCCGCGAACGGAGCAGAATACACGATGCGCATCGACCACCTTGTACAGTGCGGTTCAGACGTCATGCGAGCCGGACCCCGCTGTTGGATGGAGAACGCGTTGCTCGGAACGGACCGGCATACCCGAACATAGCCGGTTGAAGCCTGCGGAACAGAAAAGGGCCTACTTTGAGACTGCTCTGTGGAGGCGGCCATGCGCGTACAGGAAATCCTCATTGAAAAAAGCATTCGGGATTTTCTCCAGAAGTTTTCACAATTTTTTTTTAATATATATATTTTAGCTGGATTCTAATGGAAAGTAATTTTGTGACGCGCTTGAATTTTGCGGATTGTGACTGGCCTTTTTTTATTCTCTCGATTTCGATTCCTTGTAAAGCTATGTCTTGCCAGTGAGAAGATAATCTCGTCAAACAGCCGAAAAAGAATCGACGCGTATTCCCGCATGTATCGACTAAGCGCGTGAAATACTGTTGCCCGGTGAACGTCACGGGCGAGCTTGACAATCGTTTAAACACGGCCAATGATTTTTTTTTTATCCTTCCTCACGCCAGACAAACGCGGCCGATGTTTTCTTCTTTTTCCACGTCAGACCGACCCGACAGGGAAGGATGGCGACCCGCACATTTCGGCGCTGCGGCCTTCTCTCCGCGGCCGTAATCCAGAGCGCTCGTTTCGACATGAATCGATAGGCGATCGCACGGGGCGCCTCGCAAAGCCTCTCCTAACGCCATTAGGTTATTGGCCCTCTCTCTCTCTCTCTCTCTCTCTCTTTCTCTCTGGCCGTTGAAACAGCGGTCGGTGTGATGCATGAGTTTGTTTGCAACACTTTCGCGTCGCATGGCGATAATTCTCATGGTCGTCGCGAGGCTGATCGCCCTCCTACTCTCATGTTTTTTTTTTTTTTCATTTTGAACATATCGTTTTGTTTTTATTAGAGATCTTTTTATTTTTTTCCTAACCTAACTAAAAACTAAGTGTACTTAGCAGGGGTCCGGGTTAGGAAGGAGACTAAGTGCGTCTCAGGCCGAAGCCAATAAATACACTCTAATCATGCAGGGTTTAAACCATGCAGGAGAGTTAGCATGCATCATGTGCTAGGAGGGGATTGGTCAGACATGACTAACTCCCCTCACTGACTATTCTAGAATTAATCTAGATTAGTTGGGCCCTGGTAAAACCTGCATAGACACAGGGAGAACCCTGGACGCTTGCATGTGGGATGCAAAAATACCACGCATTAAAATCAAGCAGGTTGCTTACAGGAAATCGAGAAAGCACTACTGCGGCCTATATGGCAAGTGCTGAAAAGTTGACATTAAAAAAGTAATTAACTGCAGCTTATATATATTAATATAGATAGGATGCCATCCCTCCCCCCCCCCCCATCCACAAACGGAATTTTCTTACGATTAAGGTGTGATCAATGACGCTGCATCATTTTACAGAGGGTAAAACGTAATGCTTTAAAACTGTGACACTGCAAAAAATTATCTTCTCTAAATTAAATATATAAAAAATAATAAATTTTATTTTTTTTGATGTAGCGAGCGAATTGTGTGCGTACAAAATCTGCAATTTGAAAATTTTTAGAAAGTTATATAAAATAAACTCGCGAATTCGCATCTGCAAAATTTTAATATGCAAATATTTAAAACGCCATTTAGCGGGTGTATCGAGCCTTTAATCCTCACGTCATGTTAATTTTTTCTTCATTATTTTCATGGTTATTTCAGATTTTAAACTCGATACCTCCCTTGCTGTTGTTATTATGCTACAAATATTTCCAACAGATGTTTACTTAGTATAGCATAATGGATATAAAAAGTCGTGCAAGGGATGATAATTACTTGCGCGTTTTTTTACACCCATCATATTACACTAAGTGAACATATGTTGAATTTTTATTTAGCAGATCAACAATTGCAAGAGAGGTATCGAGTTCCAAATTTCAACAAAAGAGCCCTTGGATAAAAGTAACTGTGAAAAAAATATGTAATCGAGAGTATATATTTGAGGGATACCTAAACGGTAAAATGTAATCCCTTTTTTAAAACCTGTCCAAAATTCTGTCTAACAAGATGGTATTATTGTATTATCAAGGCTAGCCAAACAACAGGATTAGCAAACGCGTTCCATGTAAATAACTCAATGCTGATCATGTAACATTTCTCCCTAGACCGGAATTATCATTGAGGTGATTCTTATTAAGGCACGTTTAGGGTGAAAATTTAGTATGCAACAGAAATATATTGAAATAAGCGCGCATTACACTACATACATTTTACAGGTTGAAAGTCCAATACGCATGCATGCAGTAACTGCTATAGTCACGAGCCGAGTCGTCAATATGGCGGACTCAGGTGTGGCAACATGCACCCGTGCATGTTGCTCGAATATCGGGTTATATATTAAGCGTATTGGTGTGCAATAGTATACTCTATGATAGTGAAACTATTCTGGAATACATTTTGTAAACTTGAATAGTCATAACAAAATATGATGGCAACTTTATAAATAACTACAATTTATTTGCTAGAAAAATTGGGACAAACGTAGCGTCAAAGATATTTAACATTTTTCTGGTTCTCTAAAGAATTACGAATGTGACGCTATCTTTCCGTTATTTTTAATACTAAAAGTTGCAGTCAAATTGATCCCATCTATGGACTTTTTTTTGACCAGACATTTTATTAAAATACTGTATATCGTGTTAAAATTCATTAAGCAGTTAATACTACAAAATTTCCGCACACGTTTGAAGTTATACTTCTATGGCAGGACTATAACATTTACCTGAAACACTTGAAAACACATATTATAACATTAAGAATATGTTTCTAAATTTGTTTTTACCCAAACGATTGAAATAATTCTTTCAATACTTCCTACAATCAAATCTTAACCTTTTTAGACGTTTTAACATTATTATTATATAATATTAATGTATGTGATGATATAAAATAGTAAAAAAAAACATTCCCAGTGGCAAATATTTGAAACCCGTTCCCTTTAACATGAAGCTATCGGGACAATTTTAGTTTAGGGAAAAAACCAAGGGCAGTATTCCAAGATGTTCGGGTAAGGTAGTGAATAAGTACTGCCTTGTTGGGACACAACTGTAACCTAACATGCAGGCCGTATTCCAGAACGTGTCCCAACCCAATCCCAGTAAGAAACCAGAAAAAATACTAGAGACAGCAGCACCATCACTAGAAATTATAACGGCCTTTCCAGTATTCTCAAGTACTTTTAAAGTTGCTATTATTTCTTGTTATGGCCATTAAAATGTACAAATTGTATTCCAGGATAGTTTCGCTTTCACAAAGTTTCATTTGGTATAACAGCACGCTTAGTACGTCCCCCGATGTCCACAAAAATGAATGTTTATATATTAGTTAATGACGCCAGATGCGGTTACGCCATCTGGACAAAATCAACGCGGTATTTAGGCAACAGAACGGCAACGAATAGGACTAGCCATGTCCTATTTACACTAGTAATACGGTTAAAGTAAATGTGTAGCATATTCAATACTTTAACCCTTAACTTTGTGTCTTTGAATACCGGCTCAAGTATTATCAAGAGTGTAATGCAATTTTCCTAACGTACTTTAAAACTTGGGCTTACTTTTTAATATGACCAATTTACTTTACCAAATATATTACAGGGTAGTTTCATTATCATAAAGTTTCAATTGGAACACCATAACGTGTGGTATGTACCTTTTTTTTTTTTTTTTTTTTTACGAAATTGACTATAGTATACGAGTTTATGTTGCTGCAGGTGGGTCCACCATTTTTGTGACACATTTCCGTTCATACACTTCCGTTCAATTTTCACCAAATTACTCCTAATAATGGCGTATACTGAGAGCTAAGATGTTAACACATCAAAAAAAAAAATTAACATGGCGATTGAGAACGAAATTTAAAGCTGAACGAGCGATGGTCAGTTGCACCCGCAAGTCACGTGATCTTCCGCACAGTCACTGCGCTACGACTACTCTCACTGCAACATTTTCAATCATGGCGCAGAATTTTCGACGTACCTTAGTTTCCTGATCGTGCCTGGATTATCTAATACCTTAAAGGGTTATCTTTAAATTTTATATTTGACATGAAGCCATTTTTTATAATATATTTTGCATGTGTGCGTACCTCACAAATCGACTACATCCTAACAGTTTAGAGAAGGCAGTAAAATATCTAGAACAAAAAAAAATGTTTTTTTTTGGACTCCATCAATTATGTATATGTGTATATATGTATATTATATATATATATATATATATATATATATATATAATATTCTTGCCAAATAAATTGAGGTAACGCAAATAATTTTTCCGTTTAGAAAAAAAAGTAATATTTGAAAATTCCATAGAAAGTCATTACTAAATTATTTCGCCCTCCCCACAAAATTTTGGCAGAGTACGGAATTAAAAAAATATGTCGTGGAAGGTGTAAATTATTTGTGTGTGGTCAAGATGGTTTTTAGCGACTGGTCAAAACATTTTTTTTATACATAAGTTACTGATAATATAGGTTCTGTATGATTAAGTCTGCACATTTAAAATAAACCTTACTCCAGTAAAGCAAAAATAGCTCAGTAATTTGTATTGAAGTAATTTTTGCTGAAAAATACCTGGCGAAATAATTTTTCTTCAGAAATATTTCAAAGGTAAATTAAATTTCCGGTATCGTTGGATTCACTAAATCACTACAGATGCTATTTATATCGTAGTTACATTGGCAGAGAAAGTGTTTATTTTACATCTGCGAAGTCATTTACTACTACTTATATCAGTTCAGCGTAGTGACTGGTAAACTTAAATTGTTGAAGTTGGTATTTTTAATTCTATCATTTATAAAATGACTATAAATTGAATCATTTTATTAGTATACAATATTTTGTAGAAACGTATGACCTTCAACCCCGCAATATTTTACGTAATTTATTATAGCACGTTGTATTATCATAATTTGAAGCGTTCACATGTGATTTAGAGTTAATCGTACTTGGCTTTTATTATCTTTCGCTCAGTCTTCCAACATAAAGTGAGCACTTTAATATCTGACAAAAATATTAAAACAAGCTCCTATAATGTGAATCATACTCATAAAAATACATTACTTTTTTAATTATAAATTTTTATATTCATGAAAAATATAAAGTATATGTTAATCAATAATACAAGTATTGATCAATAGTATATAATATAAGTAATCAAAAGTGACTTAATTTTTCTTTCTACAGACACTAATTCTTTTCATACTATCTCATACTATCTATGTTTGAGTTATTATTAATGTCAATGTCGTTTCAAGGCTGAATTCTCTATCCCAGGACATAAATGTAATTTATTGTGGTAATTGGAATTGGAAGTCATGGTTAACTATTAATGACCCACAAATTAAGCTAAATTAAAAAATTTTTTGTAGGATATCTGTGGTAAATCAGCATGAAAAACGCTGTATAAATCACTCTATCACGCAAATAATAAATAATAAATCATTGTAATCGTCGCATTTTCAAAGAAATGAATGCAAAATATAATCCAGTGCACACTAGAGTGATGTGTTTGTTATACTTTCGACAAGCAATTCAGTTAGCTCTTGATTTGTCGTGCGTCAAATTGATTCCGTAAATCTGCCGTCGTTTCCTTCAACATTTACTCAGATTTCTCAAGGGCGTCCACATTTCAGCATGCGTGGTGTTGCAGGAAGCGCGAACGACCAACCCCCTTTGACTTCAGCCAGAAACCGAATCAATGTCGTGATCTCAGTGAGCTCAGTGTGTGAACACACGAGTGGTAGGAACATTTACATGAAGAAACGGTCTTTAGGGACAGTAAGCGGTTCTGGGGGAAGAAAACAACTTTTTCCCCTTTGTTGTTTTTTACTTGAAAACGTATTTCATTTCATTTTATTTTGTCCAGTAAATACAGTATACATGTTTTGCACATAACCGTATTGGACTTGTCTATACAGTTATTTTACAATTTATTTACAACAAATAATTAATTTTCACATTATAAAAACAAATTATAAATTGACATTATAAATAACAAATTTATAACAAATTTATAAAATAACACAAAAGTACTAACATATAAAAACACATTTTGCTAAAAATTATAAAATAATCATCTTATAATCTATGTAATTTTACTGGCATAAAATTCTTCTAAAGAATAAAGAGAATGAGGTTTTAAAAATTCCTTGAGTTTATATTTAAATTCTTTAGGTTTTCTATTCTCTCGTTACAGTGATAGTCGGTCGAACTCTCTTGCGTGACAAAATACCCGTCAGATTAGAATCTCTAATAACTACGAGGCTAACAATGCATCAACAGTGGTTGAGCCCACCACGGATAGATCATGTCTGTACGTGTTAGTCGCGCAGTATTTGTTTTGCCTATGACGTCATCGTGTCAGTGTAGGCGCATGCGCGTGATTGTTACTAATTAGCTTTGGGTAAAGATATAAATGTGTGTAGCGTAAAAACTCTTTTAGCAAGGACAGTTGTTCGGGCGTCATTGCGAGGAGCTTTTGTAGCACTACCAGGACCCAAAGTGAGACAATAAAAATTTTCGCCGGAATATAAGAGAAAATTACAAAATAATTAAATATGTCGCCTCACCTGACTCGTAAATATGCTTCGGAATTATATAAAACGCAAGTCAGAGGAAATCTCACGTCGAAAGTAATCTTAAAAACCTAATACATATGTCCAGTTCCGAGCGAATGCGATAACTACGGCAGCGTCGAAAAGGATATAAAAAAAGTCACAAATCGATTACGTAGCTGGCCCATCGGGCATACAGCGGCCAGCGACAGTTCATACGTCTACGGATCATGTAACAATTGTACTAAATATATTGATAATTAAGTTACATATTAATACGAAACACTGGTTATGAATTCATTCTGACTTTTTCGCGACGTTTGACAGTTGTATAGTCTAAATATTTTTATGTGATTGCTGCGTGTACCTGGAAAAACTACTCGAGTTCATCATACCTCAAAATTCCCTTTCCATATTTAAGAAAACATAATTCAGGTACCTGCTAGGCTCTGATGATCAGGTTAGCTGTGGTGTCAGTAATGTGTGACTGAATATCCGTGAATGTGTTTATGTTTTAAAATTGTTTATGTCTGGGTTAGTTTTTATAAATATTTCTGGCAAAAAATATTTTAAAACCATTAAAACTATAGATAGCATTAGAGAGATTTAAAAAATCGATCTTTAATATCTTATACTTTAGGTAAATCGTTTGTTTTTTTTTGTGTGCTAATTTTATTTAATTTGATAATTGATAGTAATACTGTTAATTCAATTTTTATTTTATTCTATTTGTGAGTACTTTTCGTCTTTTTTTAGCTATAGTTGTTATTAAGCTTATCTTTCATGTGCTTACTTAGTAATGAAGTCTGTGGTCAAGTGTAAGGCAAGGTGGTACGCCCTAACTTCGCCACTTAAAATAAGACAGTGTTAACCCTAACTGCACCTTTCGCTGTTTTTTTTTCTTTTGCTACAGAGCTAGCTTAATAATAGGTGCTTCCACCTCATGACCGTTCATTTCGTACCCTTTTCACCCTTATTAACACTTTTTTTCCCCTAGGCGCCCTTTTCAGTTACTGCTCCCTTTTGTAATTCAATACAGGCTTCGCGCGCGAACCGCCGCCTGCCCTTCCGCGCCCGGCCGACGAACGCGGGAACACGGATAAATGGGAAACAATCATACAAGAGAAAAATGTCCGCGATAGTGAGGGGGAACCATATTTCACGAGGCGCTGTAGATATCATGTACGCTTCATTATCTGCTTTAACCTTTCCTTCCTTCGCGAGATGCCACTGTCCGAGACGTAATTCACTGCCTCGAAAAAAAAAAAATTGTTACAAAAGATTTTGAGTCCAGTCTGAACGCGAAATCTTTTTTAATGTCTGGCACTTTATATAAAAATAACATACTGCCATCATCCGCAAAATGAAGTCATGTAATTTTGGGCAGGATGCTAAGATATGTTTGAGTAATGCAGTTACGTTTCATGACGCGTATTTTTGTGATCTATGACCACTGAAGTAAACCTACTTAAAAGCAATAAAGAATGACTGGTCAATATTTTGATAAGGATGTTTTTTTTTATTTGCAGCCCACAGATTAGAAACTCGCGTAAATGGTTAGAAATATGAGTAAATTCAGTTTCCTGCAAAAAAATTAATATGTATTTGTTAAAAAATATGTAAGTTATAATCATAAATAAATTATAGCATATTCAGGGTAAAGTCGTTTTACAAATAGTTCATTTTTTTACAAATATTAAAAATTAATATTTTACAGCATTATCACGTTACATTTTTGATGTGTAACATCTTAGCTTTCGGTACACAGCATTTGATGGTAGTAATTTCGAGAATACGACGTAAATGTGTAACAGGAAGTAGGAAGAAGGGCTCTCCCAACAGATATATCTAGGTTTCATTGACTCCGATGTAGACGCCCAAATAATCATCTTATGTATGTATGTATGTATGTATGTATGTATGTATGTATGTATGTATGTATATATATATACATACATATATATATATATATATATATATACATATATATATATATATATATATATATGTGTATATATATACCCTAGATGCAGTACCCGACGTTTCCCGGGCAGAACACAGAATGAAAAGGACTTTTTTTTCAAATTCAGATGTAGACAGTAATTGTCTTCTTAATTTTAATGTAAAATGTGCAAAATAATTTCTATCACTGGCATAACTCGGCAGACGTTGCTGTCTCAGTGTATAATTATTTACCTCTATGTATCCAAAAATGGATGGCCTGTCTGTAATCTATACTCTATAAAGTACTATATAAAAAAAAGTGGAAAAATGAAATATTAGTGATATTTAAGAGATTCCATTATCTAGATAATGCTCGGCATGCGTTGCAATGCTTCATTAAATTTTGTTTTTTAATTTATTTAAGTAGGTACATATATGTATACAAAGAATCTCTCTATCCCTCTAAATATATATCCATGCCTCTCTTTACCTCTATCTACATATATATATACATATATACATATATATACATATATATTTATATATACATATATACAACTTTACTTATCTCTCTATCTCTACATATATACATCTATATCTCCCACTATATCTACATCTCTCCTCGATATCCCAATCTCTATACCTCTCTTTATATGTCTCTACATAGCTATATATATCTACATATATATTTAACTCCATTTAATTCTCTATACTTCGCTATATATCCCTCTATCTCTCTGTATATAACTATCTCACTCTATCTCTCTTTTATATTTGATTCAATTAAATTTTTTCATGCGTGCGCACTCGTACAACGAAAACAGACGAACTGCTGCTATACAATATGAAATAAACACATTTGTTGAAAAGACTCTCGGGCTACCTATTGTTTACACACGAACTGAAATCTCGCTGTTTTTATTTCATTGTATTCAATTCTGTTAATTATTGCTGTATCTTTTTAATTCATTTCAATTCTGTGATGTGTGCGCACTCATGCACCGAAAACACACGAATGCCGCTAAACTATAAATATGAAATACACACATTTGTTGAAACGATTCGTGCGCCAACTACTGTAAAATAGTTGCACTAATAGTAGAGGATCCGCAATAGAAACTACCTTCACCCATCTGTTTAATGGATGAAAAGTATTTTATATCAAATTTAATATATTATAAATTACATCTCGAGTGGGTTGTCTAAAAAACTCCTGGCCAGACCTAGATTAATTTAAAAAAAAAACGTTGTCTGTAAAGTCAGTTTACGGACGATAGTTTAACGTTACAACGTCATAATAAAACATTGATGAAATGATTGCATACTTTTATTAATAACATTGAATCATTTTTATTGAATTATCACTATTTTGTATGGATTCAAAGAAGGAGTGAAATGAAATTTACAATTTAATTGATAAATTTACATTTATTTGCACTCATTAATTCAAATATGTTTATGACTTTAACGAAGAGATTATTTTAACTATAACTTTTATACATGTTTGCTATTTAACTTCTTCCAATCTGTGTTATTCTGTTAAGGATAGGACGATGATAGGAAAAGTAGGAAACGAATGGGAGTGTTTCAAGTTTAATGTGCCTCGAAAAAGTCAAATCGATGGTTGTTCCAATCGAGTGGAAGAGAGATAGATGCGGTGCAAGCGTACAATAAGCGTAACGGGACAAAGCGTAACGGGACAAAGTGCGTAACGGGACAATGAGTCATCTTTTTTCGTGCGTGCAGCCGGCGTTCATCGATTTATTAGACGTTGTCACTTCAAAATGCCTAAAAATTGTTTTTTGTGTGAATCGGACGATTCGTTGATTGAGTTTAGTGATTAAACTTTTAAAAATAGTTTATTGAAGTTAGCTTTACGGAAAAAAAGTATTTTAAATACAACGAAGTTGAGCTAACTGAAGCATCACTCGATTTTGTTGGTTACCATACCACGTGTTATAAGAAGGTGACTGTTTTGGGAAATAAATATAATGAAGAATTTTGAAATTTTAGCACGGAGATTTTTTAAACCAACAGGATTTATTGGGAACCAAACGCCAATGAAAATACAGGACATTGTTGAAATTACGGAAAATGAAGACGATTGTACCGAGTAATAAGCAATAAGTTATGCGGTGTAAAACTGGTTAACGCGTCTTTGCGTCTTGCTGGTATCACAACAGCGCCAACGACACAGTTTGACAACAAATAATATCGCATTATTGTAAACAAGAGGTTTTAACAGCATAGCGATAAATTGCTATAATACATGAAACTGTAAAAGAATAATTAATATTGAACCGACTTTATTTTAATATTTTTCCAATATATTAGCTTTTAAAGTGTAGTTTATCAAAATAGTATTATGTATTAAATTTTTCTTCGGATCTGTGACATGCCTATAATTCGATTATTAATATGAAATTTAGCAATCAGACATATTTAATTTTGGTATTTTATGTAATATTTTATTTCAAATATTGTGATTCTAGTCTTTACACTTTACTATTCGAGCATCACTCAATATCACTCAAGAGTTCAAGTGTAATTCGGAATTATTTATTTTTCCGTCCTAAAAAAATGCTCTTTACAAAATATATATTTTTATTTAATGTTGCCATTCCTTGCACTAATCAGCTTAAAGTTTTCTCGTATATGTGTACTGTATCTATATATATAAAGACTTTCCATTTTAACACTGTTTTTCCCTTCATTGTTTAACTCTGGAAAACTCTTAAGACGGTGAGATTAAAAAGTCCTTTCTGTGAGAGCTTTTTCTAGTATAACTTCCATGTTGTCTGGAAATACTTTATTTTTATCTACGTTTTGAAGATTTCGAGGAAGCTCTCTTTTAATAAAAGAGCTCGTGGCAGGCGTTACTCCTGGCAATAATTATATTTTCATTTAATTACTTCTTTTTTTTTCATTTTGTTTATTCCTGCCATGCTTTCAGCAACAAATCAAGGGAAGCACTCCGTCATCATTCTTTCTGGGCGATGGCCAACACGTTTCGCGAATAATTTGTATTTGAATTCCCTCCTTAGCTTGAGGAAGATATATTTGCTGGAAGCATGCTGCTTCCTGGACCTTGTATTTAACAGACATGAATTTGAATATAAGCATCAGATGCACCGCCAACGTTCACTAGACACGTTCAGCAATGAAAAAAAAATACATAAAATTTTCTATAGCACGGAAAAGAGAACGTCGTGAATTAAATACACTTTATAAATATTGCGTTAGTTAAAATTCCTTATTTAATGCACTGACGAATTAACATTTATATTAAGTGGAAACCAACTAATTCGATAATGAAGTTGTAAAATTAGTTCGAACTAACCTTAAAAATGTTCAACTAATTTTTTTAGTTTCCTAACTAACATTTTAATTTTTTTTTTGGGAGGGGAAGGTTGATAAAGTCACATCAACCGCATAGGCATCTAATTTAATAAAATACAGAGTTGGTCTGTCTATAATTTAGCACCCTATAAACGGTAACGCCTAGAGCTACGAAATTTGGTATGGGTGATACCCAGGGAGGTCCGTTTTTTCCTAGATTTTTTTTTAATTAGTTAAATTTATTAATTAATTTTTCTTTTAGCAATTTTCTACCACGTTTTCCCGATATTTCCCATGTCAACGGATGTTTCATTGTTGATGATGCTGTATTCACCTCGTGGCAACGGGTATTTCTTTGTTTATGATTCAATTTTGGATCAAAATCTAGTCTTTCTGTCTGCTGGTTAATATTTCTTCCGGTTATTATGGTTCAAAATATTTTTTGTAATTCGATTTTCAAAATTCGAATTAGTTTTTTGTTAGTGGCGTACTCACGAGGAAGGGCACGTATAATAAGCAGAGTTCTGCCAGTAGACTATCGTAGCAAAGCACGGGTGCGCATCAGCTAGTTAGGATTGACAGACAGCCATGGCCCAGTGTAAGGTTGAATCCCAGTGCTTGCCTGAAGCGTCTTCGGGAAACAACGGGAAACCGGAATAAGGATGGCCGCGGCCGGGATTCTCGAGTGATGAGTGAAGTGTGTTACCGCTGCGGCACCTCCTCGCTCCTCGTCACAGATGCGCCCAGCCTACGGACACTCAGGCGGTCTCAAAGCCTCGCACCCACGATCAATCCAGGTGTTAAGTTCGGACCGAACTGACAGTTTGGACTTTAACTGAAGCCTTCCCCACGCACGATCAGTCTGGTGTTTTCTGTTTCTGTTGGCTGTATCGTTGCATCGTAGAATATGGAAGAATATTGGGATTTTGCAGTAGTATATTACATAAAGGGGGATTGGGACTGGGTCCTAGTTCTGGAGCCGGTGGAGCCGACCACCTCTGACGTCACGGTGGCCATCTTGGATGACCCTGACCTTTGACAGTGACATTTGACATTGACCTTTGACCTTGTCCTCAGTCGCCATCTTGGATTCCGCCATCTTGACATCGAACGCTTCAATCCCTGAATGTTGCAATTTTTGTTTTGTCCTGCTGTTTCATGTAATATAGATTTTTTTTTTTGCTATTCATCCCGGCTCTTAGACTTTCATGGTTCGAATCACAGTGCTTCCAATGTACTTTGTAAAAAGAAATTTAATTTATTGTGTCGATAAGGACCACACCATCATTCGCAGGTAATGGAACATCGACCTTATGTGCATGAAGTAGAGCATTTCTGGTGCTCACTAGGGACAAACAGCAGTCTGTGTCGGTATCTTGAGGCCTTACTTAAGGCGCTCGAGTTTAAAGTCGGAGATCGCAGAAGGGAGTACCAACTAAATGCAGTGAGAAATACGGTCCCTAGGCAAAAAAGAATGACCTGGATAATAATTGAAAACATCACTGCCTGTTTACTATTTAATATTTCCGCTTGGCATCGGCTTGGTACATTGAAATACAGAACCATTTACACAAATCTGCAGAAGATCTAGATCTCGCATTAAAGAAAAGGACATCTAAAGTAATCACATATTATAAACACTATATTACGGGTAATTATACAAATATTTAGAAAGCATTAGTTTTTCCCTAACAGGTCCGTTGATTACAATCCTGGATGACGTAATTGTCTATAACTGTTGTTTAGGCACAATTCCCAATGTTTTGGTCAAACCGGACTCTCGCTTCGACGTAATTATGCGAGTCTCACATCCCGCACCACAGCAATGTGTTAAGTCTGGCTTGCAGTTTACGTAAATTCTCACGTAGCGTAAAAAGGAGAAGTAGAGTTTATTTCGCCACATTACGATTCAAGAAACTAGCAAGATAATGAATTTGAGTTTATGATCAGTCAAGTCTCTCTGCTCATTGTTTTTCCTTGAAAAACCAACCCGGTGTCCGGCTGTTAATAGCGGTTGCGTCGAGGCTTACTTGTAGTTGCGCAGCATGGTGGACGATAACCCGGGCTGGGCACTCGTCGATGCGTAGGTGAATGGAACAGCCTTTCCATTTTAGCAGCGGCGCAACACGCCTGCACCCGCGAGCCGAAGTCGACTCCACCAGCCGCCAGCACCGTCTCCACGCTCGCCAGCCGCAGACCGTCGCAGGTTAACGCGTCACCATGACGTCATAAGGCTTCGCGCGCCGCGCGGTGTTGGCTCGCGGAAACACACACAAGCGCAGCGCCGCGAATGTCCGTAATGCTTTTGTTTTAATCGATCTTCAAGACGAAAATGAACCAAGTGCCAAACAATCTATCATAACATATTATATAATTAATTACCAAATTAAAAGGACGTTAAAACAAACAAATAATAAAAGTAAAGTTAATGGAGGCGTGGCAAACGCCTCAATCTAAGATGGCGGCCTCCAGCGGAACAGAAAAAACTAAGATGCGATCGTGTCGTCATCCAAGATGGCAGCCTCCAGCAGACGACAACAGAATGTCTCCTGTGTAGTCAGAATCCTTGGATGTTGGACATGTTATTAGAATTCAATATGGCGACCGTAATGAAAGTTGCAGCATTCAGTGATTGGGTCACTCGATTTCAAGATGACGGAATCCAAGATGGCGACTGAGGTTAAAATTAAATGTTAGGTATCTTAGATGGCCGCCGTGACGTCACAATCCAAGATGACCACCGTGACGTCAGAGGTGGTCGGCTCCACCGGCTCCAGACCCAGGACCTATTCCTAGCATTCCATTTACTATACTACTCGTTGCAATTGCAGTTGCACTTTTTAGAAAAAGTGGGGGAAAAAAATAGCAAATATAACCAAAGAGTAAAGATGTCTGCCATAGACTGACGGGACTGGTTGTCTGGTCTGACAGCTTGGACTGACGACACGCAGTCGGGACTGTGGGCTCTCGAACATACAGTCCGATTTGACGGGAAGCCATCAGTTCGTCTGTCCGTCAGTTCTCGACTGATCAGTGCACCGTCCTTCCTCAAATCACGACTGATAATTTCCTACTGATAAGTACGAACTGATCGTGTAGGTGTGTGTGTGTGCGAAGCTCGTTGCTTGTGCTCGCGGACTTTGTCGTCGACGACAACGATGCGTTTCGGTTCTCTCCCCCCCCCCCCCCTCCATGCCCCAAAAAAACCCAACAACCTCACGGACAAACTTCAGCGCGTCTTGATTGTCGCTGTTTATTAAACTTGTTGTTGGTTAACGCGAGAAGTTCCCAAAGAGAGAGAGAGAGAGAGAGAGAGAGAGAAGAGCTGTTCCGAAGAGCCCACGGTTTTAATTACCTGCCGGGATGTGCGCGAACCTCGCGGCTGCGCGCGCCTGCAGCTTATTGCGGTCGTTGGAAACTTCGTCAGGAACACCGGCGCGCATTCTCGATTCACTCGTTCCGATGCCCCGAACGCCTGCGCGTAAAATAGAGAGGCCTTACCCATGTGGGTAACTACTTCACGGATGTTAGATCAACGATAATAACTAGAGTCACGGAAATTTCACGGATTCATTTATTCGCGAGCTAGAATGCAAACCTCCACACTGTCGCACTGTGCTCATGATTGGACCGCAGTTGTTTGGACACGCCCCTCTACGACCGTGAGCCGACGATGTCCAGCTAGGAGAGATGTAAGCGAATCAGGTAGTGCCAAATAACAAGGATAAAAATGTTCTCGCTAAGAAATCAACCAATGGGAAAGTAAACATGGGTCGAGCACACCTATAACTTAGAATTCTATCCTGAGGCCAGAGGAATCCGCGAAATATCCGGGACTTTTAATAATAACCCCTCTTGGCGGTCATATTACCGAGATGGGTCTTGGCCAGGTATTGTTTCACTAAAGCCCACCCCACACGATGCCCATTTTCTGCTATAACTTCTGTTATACCCATGGGTATAAAAATTTTCATAAAAATTTGTATAGCAGAACCGCAGAAAGATTTCTTAACTCCATACACACGATACCTAGAATGCTAACAGAAAACCAGCCAACGCAGTTGCCGACCAAAGCAAACATATCAGGGGAGGATAAACCTGTCGAAGTCAACTTATCAAAATCCTGAAAAAAAAAGTGAAAGTTACACCTGTTTGTGTTAAAAATTATGTAACTTGCGGAAATATTATTTGATATTTTATCTTATATTTTTCATTTGCAAATAAATAACAAAATTGGTTTAGTATTTAAAAACAAATTAAGAGCAATTTTGGAATTACAAATATATTTTTAAGTTGTAGGTTAATTTCAAAATCTAAAAATATATAAATTTAAATGATACAAGGGACATTGGGTTTACTAAATGTAGTTTATGTACGGTTTAAATTCTAATATTAATTTAATTATACAGTTAATCAAGCTAATTTCATTGTAATAGTAAAAAATGCTACCGATTCATATATGTTATATATAAGATTTATTGATTACTTATATATTTAACTACATAATTAGAGGAATTGTAACTAATATTTTTTGTAACCCAGTGAGACAAATAAACACGCACATACCGCGTAATAAATTTAAATCTTAGGTGAAGAAAAACATTTTGCATGTTTTTTTTTACCCTCACAGGTGTGTCGCTATGAAGTATCAGTTTATTCATTATTAATTTATGGACACTCGTTTCTTAATAAACGTTGGCGTTTTAATTATAAAATTAACTTTTGGTTTAAATTATTTGTGAACATGTGATTTTACTTTACTTTTTTAAAAGTAAAAATAAATCTAGGTACGTAGTACTATGAATAAAATCAATGGAATGAGACACCTAAATGTAGTTAATAATATTATATCATAAATTAATTCTAATAATTTATATTTGCAGAAAGCACAGTATGTTCAATTTAATTATCTGTTATTTAAAAAAAAACTAAAAAAAATTAGACTGATGAGGGTTCGAACCACATTCAAAATCACCCTTCTACCACTGCCATCGTGCCCTTCGCCACTACGCTACCGCAACTTCTACGAATGTAATAGGAGATAATGGGTAATATAAAATGAAACGTATTTTCATAACGTATTTTAAAATTTCCGATTACTTCTTTCTGTGGCAATTTCAGCTTAACAAATATATTCCATAGTAGTTTTACTATTATAAAGTTTAATTTGGCATACCATTACATTTGTTACGTCCCTTAATGTTGACAATACAGACTATATACGGGGTTATATTGCAACACGTGGGTCCGCCATCTTGAAGGCTCCAGCTCGTGGGTATAGCAGAAAAATAGAACACATTCTATTACGGTTTTGGCTAAAGGTGGGTCTACACTGTATAACAAAACAAGTTATAAAATGTTATATTACAAAGTTATACAACATGTTACAAAATGAAAATAATGAAAATTATATTACAAGTTATACAATAAAGTTATATAACTTGTTATGAAAACGTGAAGAAAAATGTTATATAACACCATGTTTTATAACAAAACAAGTGTTATAAAACAAGTTATATGTTTCCCATGCAGTGTCGGTAAAGATCAAAGGAAGTTAAATAACTTGTTATATAACATGTTGGCCGTTTGTCCACACTGGTATACACATTTAAAAACATGTAACATGTTATGAAACAAGTTGTATTACTTGTTATATAACTTATTATTTAACTTGTTATGTAACATGTTATGAAACAAGTTGTATAACTTGTTGTATAACATGTTACAAATATAACTTGTTTTTGTTATATAGTGTAGACCCACCTTAAGACTTCGGTTATGAAAACTTTTATACCCAGAGCCAGACCCCTTGGAAGGGTGCTGAAATGTTACCCACACGGGAGCAGGCGCGCTAGCATAAAAATTACATGAAAACTGCTAAGGAAATGGGTGTCGTGTGGGGCAGGCTTAAGGAAGGTTTTCCCAGATCCTTACATTGGCGGGTAGTTGTGCTAACCAACCGCCTAATGTCGGAGGGAAAATGTGAGCCATTCTTTCAGTACTCGCCAGAGATGTGTAACTTCTGATCTCGGTAACGAGCAAATCCGTGTGTTTTCATGTTGCAAATACAAATATAATACGAAACTCGGATACGAAATTAAAAAATTTATTAATGTACTAAAATTGTGTTTCTAACAACATTTTTGACACCAATCATACGTAGTTTCCACACCCGCCACTAGAATTCGCTGCCGGATAAGCTACGTCGACCATAGAATCATTCCATTTGCAGAGCGAAATTTTAAACTTTATGATGAAACGACTTCAATAGAATCGAAAAATATTTGAAAAAAACAACAACTAAATATCGGCTTTTGAGATGAATTTCGAAAAGCTATTTCATTAAAATACTGTCCATCTGTTAGAATTCACTATACAGTTAATACTATAAAGTTTTTCTTTGGTTCGCACCATCCGCCACATTTATGCGTTTTTGCGTAATTACTTCTACTAAATGTCGCATACCGAGAGCTAAGATGTTACACATAAAAAAAAATACAAAAATTTGGCTTCGCATTCGGGAGGGACCGGATCCAAAACCTTGTCCAGCTATCATGATTACGGTTTGTTTGATTGATTGTTCGATTCATTGATTTTTTTTTTCGTCAATAATTTCCCTGAGTTATAAAGCACGAGTCCTACTCAAACGGCGAGGGTCATTATGTCGGGCCCAGAACTCCGATATGACCTTCACTTGTGACCACTGAGTCATTTGCAATTGGTTCGGAGAAAACTGTAACCTTGGATGTTACTATTTTTTTTTTTAATTTAGTGGTTTTGCTCGTGATATTTAATGATTGAAGTGTCATAATAATCGTTTGAATTTTTATTAATGATGTTTAAATTTAATAAAAGTTAAATCGTTTTTTTTTTAATTAAATGTCAGATTATTTTTAAACATTAGCATTGTTTGCAGCAGTAGTAACACTGTTCATTTTTAATGGCATATACAATAGATAAATCAAAATTAGTTCAGTCCACTATCCTATAAACCTGATTTTTTTCATTGTTTTAAGTGAACCAAAGGTTACACGCAAACGGTTTTCATAGCCTTAATTTATTTTATAATTAGTTATGATTTGGCCATAAATGATCTTAAAATCATTAAATAAACATTTACTGAATTACTGAATCTTTTTTTTTCTTTTACATCTAACGCCAGTTAAAATATTAATTTTATTTAAAGAGTAGCTACCAAGAAACATTGTCCCTTAAGCCTCTGCGTACAGCTGTCAAAAGTAAAAACGTGTCAAAATCAAAGTAATCAACCCTAAGAGTCGCGTGTGTTCAGTCGTGGCTTGATTCACAACAAAGTTTTTGATGAACCCGAAAAATATTTGTTTGTTTTTTTTTTCTCACGTGACTATGCAAGCGGCCCCCTTTTTTTAAAAAAAAATTTTTGTCCGTAAAGTCGGTTTACGGACGATAGTTTAACGTGACAACGTCATAAAAAAACATTTATGAAATTATTGCATACTTTTATGAATAAAATTGAATCATTTTTGTTGAATTTTCACTATTTTGTATGGATAAAAGAAGGAGTGAAATTAAATCTACAATTTAATTGATAAATTTACTTTTATTTGCACTCATTAATTCAAATATGTTTATTACTTTAACGAAGAAATTATTTTAAATATAACTTTTATACATGTTTGCTATTTAACTTCTTCCAGTCTGTGTTATTCTGTTAAGGATAGGACGATGATAGGAAAAGTAGGAAACGAATGGGAGTGTTTCAAGTTTAATGTTCCTCGAAACAGTCAAATCGATGGTTTTTCCAATCGAGTGGAAGAGAGATAGATGCGGCGCAAGCGTAAATGAGCGAAACGGGACAATGTGCTTAACGGGACACTTTTCCGTGCGTGCAGCCGGTGTTCATCGATTTATTATACGTTGTCACGTCAAAAAATTAATTAGCACATATTATCCTACAAAGAAAATCATTTAACCGATTGAAAGCACTATTTATTTTTTTTTTACTTGGAGTATGCTTTTTTTTTTCCCCATTCGTCGTGAAGGCAAGAAGAGCGCGTGATGGGACGGGTGAACGTGTCTCAGACCCTTGTTTTCCGGGCGCGTCCCGACGAAACAGCAGCCATTACTCGCGCCTGGGGGAGAGTGCATTCCCTCGGGACTGAGGGACCGAAGGAACAGGCCGCGGGGCGCGCGCTCCCGCCTCCTCTCACCTCCTCTCACCACCCCCTTACCCACTTGGTGAGTGACGCACTCCCCTCCGAGACGGGAATAAGAACGCCTTGTTCCTTGTTTCTTGTGTTTCTCTTCCCTGCGCTCTTTACTCTGCCCCTACGTTCGACGGCAGCTTCCTTTTCTTTTTTTTTTTGCGCGTCGTAAAACCAGCAAGCCGATTCATCGGACACGGAGGTAGTTAGGATTTGGTTTTTATGTGTCGTCGGCAAAGGGGAACCAACCGCCTAGAAGGAAGTCACAAATTAGAACGGTCATGAACCAGAAAACCATAATTTATAATTTATAACTGTCCTTACTTATAAAGAAAGGTGTGTGTGTGTACTTACTTACGCGTGTTAGAAGTTATAAAGTAATTTTTTTTTTAATTTAAGACTCTGAAATATTTTATTTTTACAAAAATTATTAAATAAATATACAGTATTCAAAATGAATAAAACATTTGTATAAAATTAATTATTTAATTTTGTAAAATAATTGCGATAAATTTAAATTAGTAATGATATTTAATAAGTTAAAATTTTATTCTAATTTAATAATTTAAATTATTTATAAAAAAATATTGTAATAATTTATAACATAAATAAATTATACATACAAGAATATAACGTCACCATAGAACAAGGAAGAAAATTTATAAGTGCGACTCTTACAGTAAAAACTGAAACAATATTTCTCTTTACATGTGATGATATCGGTTGGGTGGGCCCATAACTACTAGCAAAAAACTTTGGCTAGAGTTTCAAATCCAAAGTTTTAGGTTTAGAATGTTTTTGTTTTAATACTTGACGACTTATTGTTTAGTAAAAGAGATTTAAACTGTGCGAAAAACACAATGCGGTTTGGTTATAAAAAGCATGTCTATATAAATGAGTAGGTAGGAGATGCAAAATTTCTGATATGCCACCTCACAAAATGTCTGGCTACCAAAATTAAGTGAATTAACTTTCACTGATTTTATTGCCTTGTTATATTTTAAGCATATCTCTCACAATCAATGCAGCTATGTTAGTAAAATATTATGAAAGCTTCTTTCTAGCATGTTGCCCCAAAACTACTTCGAAAAACCAGGTCTCATTCTCGGCAATTAGAATTTGTCCCCATTCTATCTCTGTGTCGACTCCGGCGGCCGCGTCTGGTGGGTCTGTTCCTTCTGGAAGGTTTTCCCTTGTTCTCTGCCATTCTCGGTTTTTCCCAACGTCACAGACTCAGGGTCTGTTCGCCTTCTCGCGCGCGCGGCGCTAAACATCACCGACCTGGGGTCAGCCGTGGTTACACAGGCGTAAAGGGGCGTTGCGGAGGTAACGCTCGCAACAAAGTGAAGCTACGTTGTTAGTAACATTGGCCGCGATTATGCGAGAATATAACTGGGAGAGTAAAATTATGAAGAAATATTTATTTCGTACCTGAAAACAAAACGCTACAAAAGTACAGTACGTGTTACGTATCGCTATTTTAAAAATATATCGTTGTAATCATATATACTTACTTTACTTTAATCGCCATAGTATTTTGAATTAACAATCATCCATTACATTTATATCTAAACTTATACGGTATCCATTTATTCGTGAACACAAAAAAAATGCCGCAAGTACACGCTTTACATAAATTTCTATCATGGTTTCCATGTTAATTTAATATTTCTGGTACCCTATGCACGTTGTGTGAATGCGTTTGTTATTAATAATAATTATATATGAACCCATTTCTGGAAATTTTCATTGAATACACACATGTATAAATGTTTATGTGTGATTGTGAGTGACGAATTGGAGGTATTTATGTTTCATTTGAAGAAGATATTAATGGAAAAGTACGGTTACAAATTTGAACCTAAGAAAATATGTGTTCGCAAGCATTGTTGCATGGCTCAAATGAGAATAGCTGAATCCAGGAAAAAAATACGAAACGTGAAGGTTTATAAATAAACATCATTATTATGTGTGAAGATAAAAGTTAAAATTTTCATTTTGTTTTTACATGTGGGTAGGTTGTCTCAACGATATGGATGAGCGATCTGCATTTCATGAGGCCTGTCTAACGGCTAAAGTGCACGCAAGGCTGGAAATTAAACTGGGCAGTAAAACGCGCCGCTTCACGGCTGTGTGTGACCTGGGCCGGGCCAGCCGTAACTCCCGCGGAGCTTAAGAGAAACGTTTACACAGGAGCAGCCTGCGTCTCGGCGCGCAGGCAATCCGCCGAGCAGACGTGTAATGCTGGTTGCCGCGGAGAGCAAACACAGGCGCGCCAGGGGCTGTCCCTGGAGGCCACGGCTCCGGGCTTCGCTGGCAAACAGTTCTGCGGTCGGCCAACTTTCCCGGGCGCAGCGGCGACCGTGTGTCGCATCTCGCTAGCGTTCCGCCGGCCTGCGCGCGCTCGCACGAGGATCTCCCTGGAGGAGGGTCGAACCCCCGCTCTCGAGCAAGAACAATAACACTTGTAGAAAAACTCTTTGTTTTGGAAAGAATCTACACAGAGAAAAAGGTTTGTTTGAATCAAACACATATTTGTTTATACATGGCGAAATAAATATTTACTTGGTGGAACAAAATTTTTTGTTAGTTTAACCAAACTCAGTAAGTAACAAAAATAATTTGTTACATCTAACCAAATATACATTTTAGTTGACAAAATCATTTTGTTGGGTCAACAGAATCTTTCCTAATACAAAATATTTGTTTGAATTAACAAAATATATTTAATTCGCCAAATATAAACAAATATTTTGTTGATGCAAACAATCCTTTTTCACTCAGTGTACTGTACTTTGCAACGACGCTTTTTGAAGTGAAACTTCAACTTGCTGAGGGTGCAACAATTTTCGAGCGTTACGAAATTTTCGATTGCATGAGGGGAATAG
The DNA here is from genome assembly GCF_032445375.1 of Bacillus rossius redtenbacheri. Classification (NCBI taxonomy): domain Eukaryota; kingdom Metazoa; phylum Arthropoda; class Insecta; order Phasmatodea; family Bacillidae; genus Bacillus; species Bacillus rossius. The sequence continues at coordinate 25,197,112 of NW_026962013.1, read as the reverse complement.
CTAGGTACGCGGTAGTGGAATCCGTGGAGGAGGAGAGTGCGACGCCACTCCAATGCATGCACTAGCGGTCGAATGGAAAGACGGCATGGAGGGGGGATCGGTTAGTTGTAACGGTCGGAAGGGGAGGTGGCAGGGGAGAGATATAAACGACGTAGCAGTGATGCTACAAAATTATCGTAACGCTGCTTGTGTTTGTCGAATCCTCTCTTTTCGTAACGGTTGACGAATTACACTACCATATTTATTTTATTGTATTTAAAGTATCTCCAATTTCATTCATTCATGATTCATTCGTGTGGAAAATAGTTATTGATTTGTGCAATTAACTTTGTAAGTTTCTTTCATTTTTATGTGAACAGTGTATTTGTAAAAGTAAAAAGGACATTTAGACTTAAGAGCTTAGCTATAAATGTAATTTATTTTTGGTATGTGAATACTGAGATTTTAAATGTAATAAGGACTTATAGACTTGTGAGATAGACTTAATAAGTGTAAAATATGTTTGTTTGAAGTGTTCTATTGTTTTTTTTAATTTTGTTAAGCTGGACATCGTGAATTAAAATCATGCCTAAAAATTATAAAAAGGCAAAAGCAACGTGGGAATAAACCGCTAAAAGAGGCGCCAAAAAGTTACGGTAAACGGATGCGAGAGTATAGGACACGGAAAAGGGCATTTTTTTTCATTTGAGATCAAACCCGCATCCTTACTGTTCTCAATTATTATCCATTTTTCAATAACAAAATTTTAACTATTAATTTATTTTTATATATACATAATATGCAAGAAGTTTCACTTCTGTCGCGCGTGGATTTCACGTACACATTCTTTTTTTATCCACTTCAAAAGTCACATGTGTCTTTAATTTTCGTCTAGTTTTCCAATCAAACGCTTGAAAAACTATCAATGTTAAATCAACATCTATCAATGTTTGTTTTGGCAGGTATAATTTGGTGGAATAAGAAGTGGTGGGATGACATTCAGTCACTTCTCTTTCATTCTGACGTCATCCCGTGCTCCATACTGTCTATGGAATGAGTAGTGATTTTTTATTTTATTTTTAATTTTATTCATTAATTTGAAGGTTAATGATCTCAAATTTCATATCTCTTAATATATTATATATTACAAACTAAATTTACAGAATATACTCCAGATATAAACTCTAATTAGAAACAATTTATGAGAACAAATGTGTATTCAACTCATAAAAAACGCAATTTTAAAAATGCAGTATATATATATAGCCTTTCGTCACTCGAAGAAATCATTCTTGAAAAGCTTGGAGTATTTTATCTGTGACTTCAGCTTTTCTATTTGGTATGATTATTTATTGAGCACAGTTTACATCAGGAATGAAAATTATTGTAAATTTAGTAAACTTAAGTATGCCAAGGGAGTAATTGGTTTTTAAGTGAGCATGGTGTAACTGGTTTTCGAAGGTCGAGACACATTTTCTACCTAAAACTGTGGCCACTGCATGTGGCATCATGAATTTAATCATGCTGGAGCAACTCAGTTTTCATGTAAGTTTCGTCATATTTATATTACGTATACATTTATATATATACTTATATATATATATATATATATATATATATATATATATATATATATATATACTAGCTGCCCGACCCGGCTTCGCACGGATGTATTAATGGGGGGAAATGAGACCAAATCTCTTATTTACAGCTATAATAAATGAAATAAAATTAAAAATAATTAATTTTGACAAAAACTAAATACAATTCTTTGTAATGTACCGAAGAAAAAACGAATAGCACCGATGGTTTCCCGACTCTCGAGCACGCAACGTTGTCATGGAGACGAAGTACCCACTGTTTCCCGGGCTTAAACACCAATCAACATTGATAATCAGTTTATTATTAATTATAAATTATTAAGACCATTAATCGAAATAAAAACTATCCTATCTCTCAAGTTGGAAAAAATTACACATAAATGCCAATTTTCATCGAAATCGGTTGACTTGGTGAAGAGATCACTGGAAACAAACATCAGGACACTTGATTTATATATATATATATATATATATATATATATATATATTAAGATATATATGTGTGTGTGTGTGTGTGTAATTTTACAGTAACGTGTTTCTCTTAAACATTAGACAGCACAGAAGATGCAGCAAACGATTGAAGTCCAACGTACATGACGATGCGAGTGAAGATTCTTTCGTGAGTCGCTTCGCGTCACAGCTCAGCGTTTACTTTAAAGTTTATCTTCCCCGACTTTATCTTTTTCTCTCTCCACGTTGAAGACTTTCACATAGCAACCGGCATAAACGGTATTTATGAACCCTTCTGTAAACATTATTTCGAAGGAACTTTTCTTAAAGCCAACTGGAGCGAGTGTTCCGCTTGGATTCTTCCCCCCCCCCCCCCCCTCCTCTATTATGCAGACGCGCAGGAGAAGAGAGGCGGGATCATTCACGTTACATCTCCTTTCTCGAGATAGCAGGGTCGTGTACTACCCTTCTACCCCCTACCGCACTCTTTCGCTCTCTCTTCCACTCCCCCTTCCCCCTCCCATAACCCTGGTTCTGCCCGCAGTACATCCCGCACATTTTGCTTTCGTTTAATATCATCCGCCTTCTTCGAAATGCCAGCTCTCGCGTGAGCCCTTCCCAAATATTTCTTACCCAGAGCAGAACTCGCGTTCCAGCACGATGAAGAGATTCAATTTATTAAAACAACAACATGCCGTATTGTAACTTAAATCTGACATCGAACGTTCGATGCTCCGGTCTATTTCATTACTACAACGGGAAAAAAAAAAAATGTTTTTCGTACTTTAACAAAAGATTCCTTTTGAAAACCGGTTGCCAAGAAATGTTTGTAATATTTAAATAAAAGTACTTTAACTTTGTACAACACATTGCTATTATTATGTTTGCAAGATTTTATTCGAGATAATACTTAGTATTTCTTACGTACGTGCCTGGGTAAGAATCCGAACTCAGTACTACTGCGAACACTATTTTTGTAGTAATGCAGTTGTTTTCATGTAAATGTACAAATTTACAAGTACCTGTAATTTTAATAAATATTTCTGTTTACAAAAAGAATTAACAATGTACGCGTCGCAGTTGTTAAAACATGTTAAACATTGTAAATAATATTTGAGACTGTCAAATTCCGTACCCAAGTCGACAAGTGTGTGGTGCTTATACAAAATTATTTTGTGCCTTGGATGTGCTTCCTGTGCTTTGCTGGTACAGAAAGTCGATGACCATGAACTTATTTTGCCTGAAAAGAGGATTGCCTAGCGGTTAGGGCAAATGATACGTGCCCACAGCAGTGGCTCAGTGGTGACCAGAGCAACTTATTGAGAAGCTTGGCTTCTATGCTAACCCCGGTGCTAGCAATCACAAACAAAAATTTACAAAGTGTAAAATGTAGTTAAAAATTGTGTTAGTTTCGTGTTGAATTAATCCCCACGCTTTTCTCTAAATAGAAGGAAAACTTACTTGAAATTTTCCCGCGATATTCTTATGTGAAGGAGATGCTTAATTTACAACCTAATATGTTTAAATTACACTTTTTTCTAATAAAATATGTTTCTGAGAGTAGCTGATTCTTTTGTAGTAAATAACTCTAAACTAATGATTAATAGCGTCAAGTCTAACTAAGTTTTTTTTTGTAATAAGCTAAATATTCAGCTTATCGTAGCGCCACATCTTTAAGATTATTTTTCTGGTATAGTTCACCATAACTGCACGTTTTGAAATTATTTAATATAGTTTGTCTCCTGCTACATATAGAGGGAGAAAAAAAATGATCTTGACTGTCGTAACTACGAAAAAAAAAATAGTTTACAACAGTTGAATAACAAACATTCCTCTCAGGTTTTTTTTTTTTTTTTTTTTTTTTTTTAACGTTTTCAAACAATAATTTCGACTAACACACTTAGTCCGTCGCTAAACAAACTTTTCTTCGGTTTTCTTTTCTCCTTTATTTCCCTTCTTGATTTCTTTATTTACTATTTTTCTGGAGCAATATTTTACTGACATTTCAAAATAAGTTCTTTATTGTTAGAGTCAGTTTTTTTTCATCTCTGCCAGAGACAGTCTCGTTCGAGTTTCTTTCTACAAAACAAAAAAATTCAATTTGTAATCTTAAGAGAGAAAATAAATTACTGTAGGGCCTATGGTCTCTAAACGATGAAAGCAAAATTTATTCCTCAGTGAACTTAAAACTGTGTAATATACTTGTTTTTAAACAGAGCGTGCATAAAGGTTCATTTTAATGTTTTTTACACAACACAAAAAGAGAGGTAAAATTGTATTCCGTTTCAACTCTTGAACATTGATGTACGTTCTCAGTACGCTACGTATTTCTGCATTTTCATAAGTAATTATTAATTTATCTAAAATTAAGGAATTTCGTCTGTCACAAAAATGTGAGCTTCTTTATAAAATGTAAAGATAACGGTTTTACGTGAACACAATCATTTTCTTTTCATTGCCATTAGTTTAATGGCTATTCCCGTAAATTTATCACGACATCTGTTTTGTATTTGTTGTTTGGTCCCACGTTATTTGCTAGCAGCAAGATTTCACGCATTACTATTATAAATACTGTTATATAACTCTTAGTATATATTGTGATACGTAGTTATGGTAAAACATATAATTCAAGAGAGCTGTCGTGATAAATATATAGAAACATCCCTTAAATAATTGTAAATGTAGTAAATTAAAAAAAAAAAAGAAACTGAACGTCGAATGAAACCGAGCTTTAAGATGATGAGATGGAGGACCCAAAATTTTGAAACGGCCCTAAGCCACTTGGGTAATGACTCTGCGGCTTATTATTATTATTATTATTATTATTATTATTATTATTATTATTATTAAGGCACCTTCTCCTTACGAAGTTTGGGGATCCACGTAGCCAGTTCTGAATGTGATGTTGCAGCATGGAAAGTTTCTTCTGACGTGCAGTCATACCATCTCTGATCTCTGAATGTCCTTCAGCCACGAATTCCTCTTCCTCCCAACAGAACATTTCCCTTGTATCTTCCCTTCAGTGATGAGTTGCAATAGCTCGTAGCTCTCTACTCTCATAATTTGCCTTAGATGTTGAGTTTCCCTTCGCTCTGTAGTAAGCAGCCAGTTTTTTTTCATACGATGAAGGACTTCGTTTGAAATTTTCAGCACCTAGAGCACGCGTAAGAGACGGCGATATAGATACATTTCAAAGGCATTACATTTTTTACTCTAGATTTTGGTAAATGGTCGAGCTTTCACATCCGTAGTGAAAAAATGGATAACACGTAGAAACGAATCATTCACATTCTCAGTTGCGGACTAAGATCCGAACATTCAAATAGTTGTTTCATGCTAGTAAATTGTCTTCTGGCTTGTGTACTGACTCGGTGCACATAAATTTTAGTCTTTCCGCATTTTGGGATCGAGCACATTTCTTCATGCCTGTAATGGAGAGAACTTACATAATACGATACACGACATTATAGTCAAAGAAAGAAAGAAAGATAGGTATTATTATACTGTTTAATTTGCGACTTTGTAATTAAATTAATAACGTACGCATAAATGTATCATGCCAAAAATCATTATCCAAAACTACATACTGAGAAATGTTTCAGTTTAAGTTTACCAAAACACCGATCACCAAACACTTCCACGATCTTATGAATAGTCCTCGTTAAAAAATAAGGACATTTTAGTTTTAAAAATAACACATTAAATAAAATAAGTATCACATTAATATTTGTGAAAATTGTAGTTACTTTATTCCCACCATTAATAAAATAGAACAAACACAATAACATAAAAAATTATTTCATTTATTATAGCGAACGGTTAAAATTACATTAAAAAAATAGTCTCGTATTCACAGATACATATTCACAAGAACTGATATTATTTATTCATGTAAATAAAGTTTTTGAAAAGCTTTCAAAGTCAGTTTTGTTGATTCTAAGTTTTTTCCCGTACGAAATCCAAAGGGAAAAAAACTGAAAATATATGTTTATCTTACTTTTACAAATGCTTCACAAACATAAATATATAAAGTTTTAATAAGTGGCTAAGGAAGCGTGCAAACAAACTCTAACTCAATATCAGACAGTGATTACTGAATGAGAAATAAAAAAATGTTTATATCAGCTTGTATTGATATTCATATTGATTTATGACTAACTTAAAAAGACTAACATATCATGATTTAATTTATCTGAACCACATACGACAGGGTGTTCCACTTATCATTTAACTAGGTTTAAAAATCGCGATGTTGCGCTTGGTATCAACAAGAAAAATCGTTCCTATTTTCATGTTATCGTAAAATTTAATATCAAAAGGAATGAATAGATTGTTCTTTTTTTAATTTTTACGGCTATTTTAATTTGAATCTTTTGCCTGAAATCTCAGAAAAAATATTAATTTGATTTGAACAAACATCACAAACGTACGTACCAGCATTATTACATTGAAGCCATTATATTTTGTTATGCACTTTTACGCCTGGGATGAAGAGCGATTAGAAAATGTATCCATGCACAGTTGATAACACACAAGTTTTTTTTTTTCCATCAATTCTTCATAGACTCGATACGTACGTAAATAAAATTGTTGGCTGAAATATTTATTTACTAACCTAGGCGAATGCCACACACCACGATGTAGTATAATAGTCCAGTGATGGAGAATTCGTTTAATCATTTATACATATAAAATGCTGTGAGCTTAAAAGGGATAATCCCGCTTTATATATTATTTTATTTTATTTTATTTTTATTTCCTAATTTGGACTTATCGGTGCAAGTTGTTGACATTACAGAGCATGAATAATATTTTTTTCCGATCCTTTGTTTTAGCTTATTGCAGTCTGATGTTCACTGTACTAGCTTGAAACCACTGGTAGAAAATATCTTATTATTGCACGCGGGTGACTATGCATATCAAAATAATTGCAATGGACCATGAACATTGATTTCAACATATTATTAAAAATGTTTTCTATTGCATAAAAAGCCACATAATTGTAGGGATTAAAAATATGTGCTGAAAGCTGTAGCTTGATATAAAAAAATTAATTGATTTCGGCACAGCCTTTAGGCGCAGGTAGATTGCGGGGTTACTATTTCTTCTGGAACGTTACGGGAAATTATATAAATTATGGGACATTCTAAGAATTTAATGCATGTTGCATCCTATTTGTTCCCCAATTTTCCAAAATGATCGGTAACATTTTTCTCACATTATATGCAGCTAAAAGATTTCGAATTTATTTAACTCATTGCATCCAGCATTGAATGGTTTAGTACGAATTTCATAATATGCTTACTGAAGTAGTTGTGGATTTTTTGACCTTAAAAAATTATTTTTCATATAAATTTTCCGTATAAAAATTTGTATCGGGCCAATGTTTAAGGCCATATTTCACAGGTTTTTTTTGTGTGTGTAAAAGAGTTGTGTATGGATACTTTAAAATTGTAGTTGTTTGTTCTGTAAGAAGCATAGTTTTCAAAATATTTCACTTCAAATCTAATAGTTCAGGGCTTTTTTGTACGATTTTTTTTATTAACTATCCATTTTTTTCCCTAATAAATTGTAGGTATTTGATGTGATCTGTACACATTTCCGTTCCGTGGAACTCCCGTTCCATTCACGAAATGACTACTACCGAATGCCGTCTTAAATATTTTGGAATGGTCAGTTGCGCGTAACACGGCGAACAGTGACAGAGAGAGGCGGCGGGCGTCGTGGAACAGGCTTTACGGCGGGAACAGGTGGCGAACACGCGGTCGTAGAGCGGCAACGGCCGCGAGACGCAGCCCCGACGATGCCCCCCGCCAACGACACCCGGGGCGTGAAGGACAGCCCAGAGAACGTTGGCGTTCCTCTCCCGCCCCGTTTGCGTCGCCGACGGAAGGGGGTGGTTTTTAAGGGTGGCCGGGCGAGCTCTACGAGCGCGGGGAGGTGCTAAGGGCGACACTGGCTTGCTCATGAAACGCCTCTTTGCCTCTAAGCACCAGGCACCCCACCTGGCGTCCAGACTTCGCATCACATGCCTCTGTGGGACGTTAAGCGGTAACACTTTACACTGTTACTCTAAAAAAAAAAAACGCCCGCTAAACGACCAGTGTTTGATTGATCCTGAACAAACAAAAGCAACTCTATAATTTACGCCACCAAGTGATATCAAGTGTATAACCCGCTTTATTTTATTGGTTCATTTTTTGTTGTTGTAAATTTTGTCTCCAGTTTGACTGAAATGGCAGTAACTTTGAAATTTTGTTACGGAAAAATAATATTAATTTTAACGGGGAGAAGACTAATAAAAGACTTTTAAAACATTTAAGAATAACTAATTTGAACAGGGACAAGACTAAGGCTTTTAAAACATTTAAGAATAACATTGTAAGTCCACCCGTCTTTATCACAGTTCTTCGTATAGTTGATTTTTCTAAACTTTAATTTTGCCAACTGATGCTTCTGGCTCAGGAATTCGACTGTGATCGGCAGCCCTTCAATTTTGATTTTTATATCCTCTATCAGCCAACAAGAGAAAAGCATCTGCAATTAATGAATTAGAATTAAAAGATAAATATGAAACATTGAAACCATAGGGAAGAATAGTGGCTCTCAAGTGCTATTCGCAGTAAGACACATTTCAGAAATAAGCGGTTTGGTAAACGGCGGGCTGACTCCTGAAGGTGGAACGTAAATATGTAACCACGGTGCTGCCATCTGTGGCGGATGGAGAGAACCAAAGTTCACAAAGCCCAAGGAACACTTAAAAATATTAACTGTTCAATTAATTTTAACAAGATGGGCAGTATTTCAATCAAATTCCTTGCAGAAAGCTGGTCCGAAGCCGGGGTAGAGTATTTTTTCAAGTCTTTTTCGCTTTTATCGGAGCCTCTTCGTTATATATTTTAAAATTTTATCTGCAATTCGAATGATTATATTGTCGATATAGCTGCTCCGGCAGCGAATTTTTTCAATGGGTGTGGAAATTACATGTGCCCGAGTGCTTTTCAAAGCGAGTCCACTGTCTTGCCACTGCGCCAATACGTTCCATACCGAATAAAAGTGTCGCACAGAGTATAAAAAAAATATTTTCGCAAGAACCAACTACTGGAGCTCGCATGGGATCATTCAAAAACGTTTTCACTGAATAAATTTAGTACTCGATACTTAATTCATACTTATGTGATCTTTTTTTTAAATGTACTCAAACGATGTTGAACTTTTACGATATTTAATATTATTATTATAAGAGTCTACTACTACAAATATGTTCCACAATTTTAACGCAACGGTATTGCATATTTTCTACGTGTCAAATTTTGACGTTTTTTCAAAGTGATCTACATCGCTCTTTCGACATATTTTTTTCTCGCTTTACAGGAGCACAACACCACCACAACCTGAATGCCTGCATGTTCCTATAGTTTAGGGAAAATTCTGCAGAAAACTGCATGCGACCAATTAACTAAACGTATCAGTAGACTATACTTAGGCCGGCTAGAACAGTTGTGACTTAAGGCCAATATATTTCTTCTGAAAAGTTTTTCCTTGGTTTTAATTTACATGAATCTTCAAGAGGCACTTAGTCTTCCGTAGAACTCTCCTCATTCCAGCGGCAATGAACGCTTGCGTGGGAAATTCCATGCCAAAACCTCACAGCAAAAAAAAATCAATAACCTCGACTATAATAGCTCTATCAGACCGCGACGTAAAACCATTTTACCGACCCGCGCGTTTAGCGCGAGGCTCGTCGTCGTGTCTTTCGTGATTCAGCTTCAGCCGCGGTTAATTACCCGTTTCAGCGGTCACGGCCCGGCAACCCAGAGCCCGCCAGTTCGCGTCTGCTGTCGCAGCGAACGGAACTGAACGTCGAAGCACTCCCGCGTGGCGGACTCGATTGATGTGACGTCCGGATTTTTGAGCCGCGAGATGACGTTTCGTCTCCCCCTGCACCCTGTGTTTCCGGCCGCGCGGTTGGACTTCCTCTGTGTGTGTGGGGGGGGGGATGGGGGGAGGGGGGTGGATACGTCAGGGCTGACTGGCTGACGGGATTGTTTCCACGATTGGGACATTTGCAGGCCGATGCGGCGGAAGCGTACGTCGATAGCATGCGGACATCGACGCAACACTGCGGATTTTGCTATCCGCCCGGACCGCAGGGAAGTGTGTGTGTGTCAGGGGCGTAGCCAGGGAAGGGGGGGTTAGGGTTTGAACCCCCCCCCCCCCTTAGCTCCAAATCTTTAATTAATTTATTATTCATCACTCAAACAAATTTCATATTAAAATTAATAAAAATTTTACCATTACAATATTTAAATTTAAGTACCGAAAACTGCTAAAATAACACTATTTTACACCTTAAAAACCAATCAATTTTCCCGGGGGAGGACCCCCGGACCCCCCCGCTTTATTACGGGGGGGGGGGGGCCATGCTTCTTAACACCCCCCATACACAAATTCTGGCTACGCCACTGGTGTGTGTGTGTGTGTGTGTGTTTTGTGATAGGCAGGCAAAAAGAAAGATCCTGAGCCACTACACAGGATGAGTAGGAAATTCGACCGACAAACTTCCGATGCAGGTTCATCGCGCCAAAATAAATTGAAAACCTCTGTACTACTTATGGTCTTAAGTGCTTCCCGAATCTAGCATACTTCTTTGAAGATGGGGATGAACAACATTTTTATTGTAAATAATAGACAAAGTATTTAAGATGGAGCACTGAGCGTCTGAATGATGTTAAACAACTACCAAGATTTTTTTTTGGATGTAGCAAAATTATTTTATTGAAATAGTTGGGAGTAACGTCTTTATTTTCTACATATTTTTGTGACGTAATACTTCCCCAATTGTTTCAATGAAATAATTTTTTGCAGCCACAAAATCAGAGGTAGTTGTATAACTTTATTCAATTTAACATAATCGAGACTCTCTATTAAAATGGAGAACTACTTTACTTTGCTTCAAGTTTCAATTGTGAAATCTTGGGTTGTATTTTCTTTAACCTTCTATTTTGGTGTAGCGTGTGTTATTAAAAAATGCTGTCAAAATAGATGCATAGAAAATGAAAATCTGCAATCGAAGCACAATATTTATTGAAAAATAAATGAAATAATAATAACCCGATAGTTATACAAGCTTCTTTATCAGAAAAAAATATATATAATTGTACAACAAGGTGATACTTTTACGAGTATTTTTTATCACTATTCATTTCCATGTTCTATTTCTCATTTATAAACATTATGGGTGTTTCGTGAGAATAAATATACACGTTTGTTTACCACAAAATACAAATCCAGTTGTGACCTCCCCACCCCCTTTTTTTCCGTCTGTTATCATCACAGAAGAGCACATTTAAGTAAGATTCGAGAGGTACACCTGTACTGGTGTATAGGTAGACTAATAGTATGGCCAAACTGTTAAAAAATAATAATTCAAAAATTACCGATGAACTCTGGTAACAAATTAACAATGTAACTTCGTAGATTTACGGATACATTCGTAAATTTACTGACTTTGAACATATTTGACGTTTTTACGTGAACTCACAAGAAGATGTATTTTGAAGAATTTTCTTCGAAGATCCAGTTATTTCAGACGAATTCATCGTTGAAATTTCCGCAATTTTTTAAAAAAAATTGTAGTATTATACCGCAATCCATTCTACCCAAGAGTATACAAATTTAAGATTGATTGTAAAACTAAACAAAATTAATTTAAAAAAAACAAACTCTCGTGCTTATTAAATTTAGCGCTTGAATAAACTTCGTATCAGTGTTCGATGGAGTAAATCTCGTATAAATCAAACAAACTTAATATCTTGAACAAAAGTTCGCAGACAGCAGCAAGATTGCAAACCAAACAACGCCTCTCAAATTGAGCTTGTCCCCGAAACTTCCCGCTACTAATATATATATATACATATACGCCCCCACCAACTTTAAAAGAGCCAACTTTGACGTTGTAATCGCCCCGGGTATAAATTTACGACGCGAGAAAACATGGTTAGTGTCATTACGCCACGGCAATGGGGCGAGAGGGGGTAAAGGGGTGTTATCGTGTCAGCGCGAATTTATGAAGTGCCTCTCAGTAGTTCGCATGGAAATATTATTAACCTCGTCGCCATGAGGCGTCGCGGCGCGGGCGAGTTTAATGAATATGAGCTCGGGCGCCGCCGAGGGTGCTTGTGATCCCGGCAGGGGCGGGAGGGGAGGGAGCGAGTGAGAGGTCCGTCGCTGCACTCGTGCACACTGTGCGCAGAAGTGGCCGTTCCGTTACTATGCCTCCGAGGGCGTGAATTCTCCACGCGAGCATGTTCATACACTGTCGTCGCAAGTTGTGATGGCTTGACGAGAACGATCAGTTTTGATGTGTGACATCACAAATCTCGGTGTACGGCATTTGGCGGGAGTAATTTCGTGAATGCGACGGAAGTCAAGGAAAGTAAATGAGTAACAACCATGGCGCTGCTGTCTGTGGCGGATGGCGCGAAAGAAATGTCACAAATACAAAGGGAAACTTCATAGCATTTACTACACCAGGTTACGGTTGCTGCTTACCAATATAGCAACGTGTGTTAAATCGTGAGATACCACACGAATTTTGAGATATGGAGCTTGGAAAACAGAACTGTCGGCTGAGGTAAGGTCTAGTCGGCAGTGATTTCACCGTTCACTGTTTTCAACCGTTAAATTTCACCGGAACCTATATTTCTCTGGAACCGAATTCACTGATACTCAAAAGTAACAGGTACGAACACCACCGGTGCGGAAACTAAGTATTATTCGCATCCATAAACTTAGTTGAAAACACAATTTGCGTATATTTATCACGCTCCGCGTTATTTAAAAAGATTTTACGATAAATTTCGTGTTAGATTTTCTTATTTATAAGTGTATTAGCAAAATGAGAACGCATGCATTTGCTCGTTAGCGAGATTAGATGTTACACATCTCTGGCGAGTACTTAAAGACTCACTAACAGTTTTCTTTTAATATCTAGTTGATTAATAGTCAAATTTGTTGATGCTTAAGATGCGCAAGTGTCTAGCTAGTCGCTACGGAAGCAAGCGCAACTTTGAGTGACTCCCTAAATGACTAAAGGACATCGTAGAGTAAATATTGTAGACACAATACATTGTGAAGTAAAATTAAGAATTTTAAGTTAAGCACGTTTGTACCATGACCGTTCCAGATTAGAGATGTTGCCGAATTACCGTACGGTTCTATAGTTTTAACGTAAATACCAAACAATAATAAGTATACAGTTTGATGATATCTAAAACAAGTTGTGATAAGCTATGCTATGACAAGAAACGTTACAAGTGAGCGTTTCTGTTTCAAAGAAAATATCCTGGCGGTAAAAGTCAACAAACTCCCGAATTAACAGGACCGTTGCCGGATTACAGAATGTGCCCAACCAAATAATACCGGACTTAAAGAGCGCCTACTTTATTTTCCAGCGAGTGCTGCCTCGATTTCGATAGCGAAACACCGAATCGAACGTGCGGAAGCCGATCCCCGCTGCTCTTTGCGGAGTTTCGGAACGGCGAGATGCGGGCTTCAGCGTCGGTGTGTGTTCGTGCGAGTAACGGGACGGCGCGGCGCCCTGGGTGAAGAAGCGGAGCTGTGTGGTGTAAACACGGGGAAGGGGAAGGGCAGGAGCCAGGAGGGGGAAGAGTGTCTGGAGCTTTTTCGGCCGCCGCTGGGGTGCCTCCGCGAACAATTTCTCCTTCTTTACTTATTCACGACCCCCTCTCTCTACCCGGCCTTCATTGAAACAGCGCCGTCGGCCGTCGTGAAAGAGAAGGGGGTGTGGGGGCGTCGCACACCTCGTAAGAAGATAATGGCCCGGGGGAGGTTCAGCTCGGAACCCGAGGCGACGTCGAACCAAAGGACCCCGAGGTCATTTCGAGGGCAAAAGTATGATGGCCTGAAAGAGGGGGGGGGGGGAAGGCACACGCGTGTACCTGCTTGCGGATGTATTATGCATCCGGGCTACTGACGTCCTTGTTTGAAAAGTTTGTAGGAGAACATGAAAAAAAAAAAGTGAGCAGGTCTTACAGTACCCGCCAGTGATGTATAAACATCTAACCTCGGTAACAAGCAAATTCGTGTGATCTCATGATGTTCATGTTGCAAATAAACTTTTCGACAAGGAATTTTATCAAACTATTGTCCACCTTGTTAAAAATTTACTTCAACGTTAATACTTTTATGTTTACGCACACGTTTGAAGAATATTAACCTGAAACATTTTAAACGCATATTATAAATTTAACTATTTGTTTGTATATTTGGAATTTTGATTAAATGATTGAAATAAGTCTGTAAATATTTACTACAAACAAACCTTAAATTTATTGAGCTGGGTATTATTATATTATAATGTTATTAAATATGATTCATTGACGAATTTTGAACCACGTCGCTTGGGTTAACAAGTGGGCGCTTTACCACTGTGCTTCAAGCCCGTTTAAATATACCAAAGAGAATATGTATTATAATCAATGTAATGTGGGTTATATTAGGTATTTTAAAACTTGAGATTTTTTTACTATGACTATTTTAGATGACCAAATATAGCCTATTCCGGAGTAGTTTCACTACCATAAAGTTTTATTTGGTACACCAATACAGTTGGTTTGTCCTCTAGTGTTTACGAAAGTAACTACATACGGTTTTATGTTGCTACAAGTGGATACGCCATTTTTGAATCACATTTCCGTTTATCGACTTCCGTGGGAAATTCTACTACTTTCACCTATAGTTTGACTTTACACTTAATTTTTTGCCCTGATTTCACGATCCCTGTTTCTTATCCCATTCATTTATATTCTTGACCACTGGACCTCCTTTTCGTTTGGTTCCAGAGGGGTTCAGAGATGGTCCAAGAGTTCGGGTCTTTCTCCGGCTTTCCAGTTCATCGCTCAATTCAGCCACTAGTTTACATCCTCTTCTTTCTTGATTTGATATGAATTCCACCCGCCTCTCCAGCCGGCTAACATTTGAGCCGCACTCCTCTTCTCCTCGCTTCTAGTCACCGCCAGTGAACAGTCACCGATATCTGATGATGTTAAATCAGAAATTGTTACCTAAATTATATATAGTCCCGCACTGGTCGGACTAACAAGTGTTTTAAGGCAGTATTTTAACCATGAAATATCCAAGTAAAATTTAAATGTTATTTTTTTGTGAAAGCTGGATTATTAGATGTCTTTGTTGGTGAAAGAAAAATGTTAATTTGTTTTCCATGTAAAATTAATAATCTGTTTGTAATCGATAGTTTTGACGACCGGGGCCCCAGTAACTTTGCTCTGTGTATTTTGTAATTTTTGAAACTAACGAGATCCGATTTATTATTTAATCAGTTATTGGTTCTTCTAATACTGTTAATGGATATAGTTCCATCTGCGATCCTTATAATGCTAAATACACAGGGTAAGCTTTGAAAAAAAAAAACACATTTTATTTATTAAACTGAATCACCACTAGATCCACTTTATTCTCCTTCTTTTTGAGAGTTATTAAATTTTTTAATGTCCCCCCCCCCCCCCTTCACCCAGGTGTTCGCACGGTTTTACTTGTACTCCCCCTTTTTTTTTTGCCCGAGCAGCTTCCTGGGCTTTTTATGAACTATTTAATGATGTACTTAAGAGAACACAAGGGGCGTAACAATTTTTTAATTCCACCCCGTTTTTTTCAACCCCCTGCAGCATTAACTCATATTATCAAAAATTGTTTCAAGTAAAAATTTTAGATAAAAATTATAATATTTACTAACAATTTTAAACGGATTTGATGGTGTGATTAAAAAGGTATTTATAAATTTATTTTTGTATTTCAACTACTCTTTATCCACCCTTTACAGCAACAGTTAATTGTATCAAAAATTGTTTGACAAATTGTTAGATAATATTTGTAAGGTTTACATACAATTTTAATGGATTTAATGTTGTAATTACTAAAGGAGTTATTAATATTTTGTCCTTCAACCCCTGTTATATATGTATATAATATGTTATATATGTATAGAAATTCTTTCAGTCGAAAGTTGCAGATAATAATTTATGATTTTGCAATAAGTTAGAATGGATTTAATAATGTGCATGGTGCGGAATTTATGATTTTTTTTTAAATTCTACCCCTGTTTTTAAAATCCCGTTTCTTCAATGGTTCGGTCAATCAAATTTTTTTCCCACAAATGTTTTAGATAAAATTATAACATTTACAAAAATTCAAATGGATTCTATAGTGTGCCTACTAAGGGAATTGTGATCATTTCCCCCCCCCCCCTTTTTTCCAAACTTTGTTTTTTCCACCCCTTGCAGTTATTTTTGGTCGTATCAAATATGTATTTAGACAAAAGATTTTGGTATTACCCTTACAAGTTATAATACGTTCAAAAGGATGTGATATTTATCATATTATGGAAGTTATAGCGATTTTTCTGTTTTTCAAAAAAACCTTCGCCGTGTATACCCCTTTGGTTGGATATTACCCATTAACGAACTCGACCGAGATTTTCCATAATTATATTTTATGTATCAGTTTGGAAGTATTTTTTGGAAAATTACGGCAGTTATCGTGTTCCTAAAAATGTTATATATAAATTATATATATACTTTTAAGTTTACAATGTTTTTGGGGTATATGGACCATGAAACGAAAAACTATATTAAAAAATTCTGGAAGTCGCACCATGGTAACGGCTACAATATGTAGTATTTCTTGGAAATCTACCTAAAATAAAACACTTTAAACGGTTTCCTGACTACGCACTACGATCTTTTATACTTTCACGAAAAAAGAACACAGAGGAATATTGCCGCTGCATTTGCGACACCCCGCTGGGTGTGAAACGAGGTCTCGCATTCCTGTGGAAAGTTATAAAAAAAAGGCATTAAGTTTGCGTGTCGCAGAGCGAAAGGGAATCTGTGCGAACAGAACTTTTCGCTCGTGTGCGTATACACGCTCGGGTGAATAAAAAAAAGGCTCTGTAGAACGATTTCTCATTGTTGTAGGATTCCCAGGCACGTCTCATATATTTTTTTAGCACATACAAAAAAAAACTGTGCCATTTTCCACCCTCAGTAGTGACACAGTTCCAAAGCTAGTAAAACATTCGATGTTTCACTGCGCACGGCAGTTCAATTAAGTAGCCTGTGCCAAGAATGTATGACTCTTTAAGTTTGCGAGATATTAAAATTAAAATTATAAATTTTGTAATTAATTTTATCAATAGTTCATTATTTAATTCTCTAAAAAAAAATTGGTTTTGTAGAAATTTTAGTACGTTCACAAGCGCTGTACCGTTGGTATCTGACACTACATGAGCAGTATTTCAATAAAATTCCTGGTCGAAAATCACTGTCAAAAGCCGGGATTTAGTATGTTTTCCAGTATTTTTCACTTTTATCGAATGGTTTTAAAGTGAACGTAGCGGAAACTACGCGTGATACGCGTCAAGGAATGTAGTTGAAAACACAATTTTCGTATATTTTTTTTTATCATGCTCGGCATTATTTTAAGGAACTCTAACGTTAAATGTCGTGTCCTAGTTTTGAATTACTAGTGTGTTTGCAACATTAGAACACAGGAATTTGCTCGTTACTCAGAATAGATCTTTACACATCACTGGCTAGTGCTGAAAGACTCGGTCGCTTTTTTCCTTACCACACACAAAAAGGTGAAAAGAAAGATCACGAATGTTAGGGAAGAGAATTTCTAGACGGCAATAAACGCCCCAGTGATCAAGCGTCAATTAATTTCGAGAAGATAATCGATACCTTTAATTAATTGTCGATAATTGATCGCGTGATAAAAAAAACGTGGTTCGGAGACACATGGAATCGTTTTTTTCCCCTTTTGCTGCCGAAGGATAATGTTCTCCAATAAAACTTTTCGTCGAATTACACTTAAATAAACGCGTGGTACCTTCGAATCGAACAACTTAAAATGGAAGACACTCAAACTGACTTATCAGCTGATCCATAATAGATTTTTGATTTAATTTTCTGCGTTTATCACCTAACTATCTTTTGGTCACTTAATTTTCATTTAAATTCAGTAAGTTGGGGGAACTTCTACTTACACGTATATGTGTACCAGTTTAAGATATATATAACTTTCAGTTCTGATTTTGAACAAAGATAACATCCCCAAAAAAAAATCAAAGCAGACATGTTAACGAGCGACTCTTTTGTTACAAGCACTGATCACCGTTAGAAGTAAAAGCAAGTGTCTGCTTAGTAATATTGTTAATTGGTTAGATTCGCCCATCAAGTGTGATTTGCAAGTAGGTAGTGTTTTTTAAACACCTTGTAAAACTCTCCTGATCACTATTAACCAAGCAAGGACGTTCAATCTCTTTTAGCTTGCTCCCTTCTTTAAGGCAGAGAAAAAAAATATTAGAAAACAAAAAAAAATTATTCAAAAATGTTTACTCTACTGCAGTTTTCAGTTTTGCTCATGTACAATGAAATAATGACATTGTCTAAAATATTCATTGTTATTAATTCTTCATATGTTATTTATCGTTAACTGAACGCTGAATTCGTTAGATTTTCAAAGCAAAAATTCTACATTGCAGAAACATAATTGAAGGGTAGATATCAAAAACAACACGAAACCATAGAAGCAGAAGAAAATTTTGCCTTTCCCAAGACCATTGATAATGAATTTTTTTTTGTTAACATCACCACTGCTTGTATACACTTCTATTATCGCAACCTCTTGAGTTATTTTCTATCCTTGGTTCCCACAGTACCAGCTCAAATTTTGGTACTTGTGGAAAATGGTGGAAAATGGTTGCCTGTAAAAATTTAAAGGGCAAGAATAAATATCCCTAATTGCGACCACCTTGTTTATTTTCTGTAATTTACTCATGCGCAAACCCAAAGATTTTACGGAATTTTTTTTCGGACACTGACTACGGAAAAAGTGCTCCACAGACCATTTTGTTGACTGGGATTTGAACATGTGACTTCCTTCATGCTGTTTCAAGGTTTTACCGTTGCGTCAACTTAGTAAAAAAATTATCTATTACCAACATTTTTACTGATGATTTCCTTAAAATATGTACTATTCTGTAAGCTTAAATGATCAAACTGCTTCTTTTTAACATTCTCATATTTTGGACACAGTATGTTTCCTGTTAAATTTATTTACCCAGAGCTCCCAGTTTCTCCTTAAACGTATTAATGGAGGAAAGTATTTTGTTCAATGCAAATAAATATTATTTTGTATACGACGAAACAAAATGATTTTATGTGTGAGAAAATTGGTTTTGTTCACCTAGTAAATTAATGGTTGGGTTGACAAATTAATTTTGTAAAATAAACGAGATATTTTCTATTAAGTACGAAATATTTGTTTCAATCAGCTCAGTATATTTATTTAGCCAATATAAAAACACGTATTATGTTGGACTGGAAAAACCTTTTCTGTCTGTGTAGAAACGTTCTGTCAAAAACGAAATAATTAATCGACTAAAACAAAAATTTATTGCCCTGTCACACTGTCAAACTCCTACTTCCAATTACTTCCAAAAATGGTGGTCAAAAAATGTTGAAGGTTTATGACGGTACGAAAAAGTGACTAGCGCAGCCTTGATGGTTAGATATGTTGGATTCTATAAAATATTTCCCCTCTACTATGGTTTCTAAAATTTGTTGAATGTTCGACGGAATCAGCCAATCTGAATAATTCCAAGCGAAAAACGTAAATGGCGGTGTTTTCAGTTCAGAAGAATTTTTTAAAAACTAATATCAAATACGAGAATAAATCGGTTATAAATAAAAAATAGTATTCACACAAATTTAGTTTGTTAAGATGGTATTTCATTTTTAAAAAGGAATGATGTGTCTATAACTTTTAAAGATCGCAGAAAATTTATGTGATCTAAACGTTCAATTGTTTTAAATATTAAGAGACGCATTACAATCATATGTTCAAATTTTAAATCAAGGGTGGAGATGCATTACTTTTATTTTAGCATTACTTAAAAATCGAAAAGTTTAAGCTGGTTCAGCGAAAAAATAAACTTTCGTAGTGTGACGGCATTGAAATTTTTTGGAGTTTATTTTCTAAAACACGTATATCACAAATGATTTTAATAACATTTGTTTCTAATATCTTGCATTTATCACATTTTCCATAATAAACAATATTGTGTACTAAAATTTGAGGCTTATTTACGACACCTCTAACTCTAGGCATGTTATTGCTCCAACCTGTCACAAGGCTCATACCCCTAAGTACTATTGGTCATGACATTTTTCAACTTATATTATTATTTTATGCACTATGACACTGTCAGTGTGATTTTAATTTTAAAACTGTGATTTTCCACACTAAATTATTTTTGCTGACATTTTTGGTTGCGTGATTGTTTCCTTTTAAAACGTTTTATCTGCACGGCCTTCCAGCTAATCAAAAACCAGAATACAAATTTAAGTACATTTTTTAATGAACAATTAAGAACTTTAAGTCTTCTATAATGATGATGAATAATGAAGTCACCCTTATGCTAAGACCCTCGTATTATGACAGTGCTAAAGTAATTTAGCTTATATGCAACAATACTGAAGTATTTTTATGTGGTCTTAAGTGTATATTTGTAAATTACGAGATAATATCGACAAAGATATTTACGGTAGGAGTGTTTTAAGTAAGTAGCCTACCGTTTGTACTGGCGCTATTTTCACCTACATACCGACATTATAACATTTTTTTTTAAACAGACTTAGATGTCATATATGTAATTGGAAAAAAAAATTCTGATTTAACGTAAATTCACATGAATTTTTATAATAAACGCATGCATTTACAAGTAAAATTTGAGACAAAGACATCCAGAAAATGGTATTTTCCTTCTACTTCCACCTCCATTGTGAATTGTATGTTCGGATGAATGTTTTTAAGGTGTTCCAGGGAGTTGTGCAGCTTATCTTTGCCATGGCTCCATATCACAAAGATGTCATCTACGTACCGGTACCAGCAAATGGGTTTTAAATTGCTGGTATTTATAGCATTCGCCTCAAAATATGATGATGGCGACTGCTACGTTGACCGAAACGTCGGTGATATCCTCACCTTCGACGCGGCTAGCACCCAAAAGCCAAAAAACTCAGTAAATTAAATTATAAGTTAAATTAAAGTATAAGAAAAGAATTTATGTTTTACGTCCTGATTGTTTATTTGATAACTGTTTGACTGCTAAGACCGCCGTTTTTTTTTTGTTTTTGTTTTTACCTAAATCTGGCTCTTATAACTTTTTTAGGTTTGCCAATCATTGACGCCAATAAAGTTATTGTCAATGAAAAAATTTCATCAATGCCACAAAATAAAATATTGCTACTTTTCATTACTAAAAATTAATTCAGTGACATTTTGTTTTGGAGGAAAAAAATTAAATTCAGCAACAGTACTTTGAAATATGTAAATACAAAGATGTAGTTAAAGAATATAAAATTAAAAATACTAACTACAGAGATTGTAACACTGTAAAAATATTTGGCCTAAATATATATATTGCTAAATTTTATTATAGATTTTGGGGGTAAAAATCACTCGCAAAATTGCGTGAGTCATTTTGAGTTTTTTAAATTTATTTTTAAACTTTCCGTTGAGCTGTTTACTTTAATTTCCAGTATTTGTCTTCCAAATCGCACTTATTATTTCCGCAGTCATAAAACATTACGGCAGGACTACTCTCAAACTTTTTTCTTTGTGCTTTCCCCTCTTTCTTTTTTCCCCCCTTCCTTATTTTCCCAGCACAGACGCGGGCCCTTCAAAGAAACTCGCGACTCTGCCTCCAGCGATATGGCTTAACGAGTCGGGACTCTTGCCATGCAAGCAGAAGTCAGCGATTGTATTAAGAGGGAATAAGAGGGTAGGTCTGCCTTTCTTCTGTAATTAACTTTTGAAAGTGTGGAGGGTGTCCCCCTGCTTTCAGAAGAAAAAAAAAAGTTTATTAAAATTCATAAATTTTGATCCAGTATCCTTAGTGCGAAAATGGACTACGGCATGAATGAACAAAATCGTTTTAAATCCGTGAAAAAAAATTGTGCGTTCCAAAAACTAACAACGTATTATATATATAACATATTATAAACAAAATGACGTTAGTCAATGGCATGTATCGTAACTTTGGTGTTAAGGTATGAAACGACTGAAGCAGTTTTTCCAGGAAAATAAACAGTTTTTTTAAGTGCGGTATTTTCTTTCGTTTTCATTACAAACTTTTCTACACTAAAAATAAAAAAAAAATTAAGAACATATTTCCCGTAACAGTTTTGTTATTATATTTAGTTCATATATGTGTAACATTTAAAAGTTATCATCTACAATAATCTCTGGCCTTCGCGCCTTGCATGATTACATCACCACTTTACACGGACTAACTGAAGTACAATTCGGTACTAGGAAACATATACCGATGTCTCTTAATGTTTGGTACACGAATTTCAGCCATTTGACATTGATGGCAAACAATAGTACCATTTTAGTTCAGTTGTTAGAATTTTATGTATAACTTCATTGACATATTTTCCACGTCTCGATTTTCTTATTCAGTTACCATGAAACACAAGATGATTCTGTAAATTTCAGTCTCGACTCCAATTAACCTTCATTTATATAGGTACCATCTTTATGGTCAATATATATGCTACTTAACGGAGATTAAACATGCTTACTATTTTTCTTGAGCCAGATGTCTTTTAGAAGAAATCTAAGTTTATCTATTTTTTATTCATAAAAAAGACTTCATTACTAACAGCCAAATAATCACAACTATTAATTCACAGCGCTGTTAAAAGTGTCAATGATTTTACAAAATTGCTTTACAATAAAACACTTGCGTATATTAACACACAAAATAGTATAACTTCACTTCAAAACGTTGGGACACAGTTGTGTAGATGATACAATAATTACTTAGCTATAATCCGATTTAAGTAGACTTAATTTAGTGACGCTAAATAGCCATACTACCCCGTATCATAATTTTTCTTCCATCACCCATGATGCAAAGGGCTTAAAAATTCTAGTGCATCAACAGCATAGCTTAGTTCAAAACACTGAAAATTTCGCTGTATTGGCAACAGCCAATCACTGCACTTGATCAAATTTACGCGAGAGATTTCAAACATTCAACTAAAAATAATAAAATCAGTTTATAAAGACATATGTGACTCTCAGAATATAAATAAAAATATTTCAATACAAGAACAAAGCCGTTTTAGAGATAATATTTACGTTCTGAAGAAATATCAGTTACAGTAAAAGTGTAAATGTTAAAAGAAATATCAAAATTACATTTAAAATTACCATGCAACCGATAATAAAAGTAAATAAGTAATGTTTCAACTACTGATGTACGTGTGTAGTCGTACAATACTATCACTGACTTATAACTCGAACACAATTTTTTTCTCCCTATAAAACACTTTGTCCACATTTTAAGATAGGACGGTCAATAAACACAGAAAATTTTCACTAAAGTGAAAGATTGGTTTCTGTGATTTATTTCCTGATTATCTTAATGATATATTACTTAGCCTATAACTATTGAAGAAAACACAGTACGAACTTTATGATTTACAAACTTTTAAAATTGGAAAATAGGCATGGGTGTAAAACAAACTAAAAAAATGTATTTCGCTAGTTGGTAAATTACATTTTCAAGCTGTTTAGGGGTGGATATCGATTTTGTAATCTGCATTAAAATTTTTTTTTCGGCAAGGTTCCTTAACATTCAATAGACGTTACTGATTTATATATATATATATATATATATATATATAGTGAACTTCCTTTGAAATAATTGTTATGTGAAATTTTAGTTGTGATGCTAAAGATACTTGGGAATTAATTGTACGTACTTTCTTATGCCATGAATTAATATGGCAACTTTTTTAATTGCTTATTCCAGCGTAGTGATGCGATCGGATACTAGTTTGTTATACTTCATTTATTATTTTTTTGCCAAACGAAATATTGTGAAAGTACGCTCGAACATTAATGGTCCTAAGACGGGGGCGCTGGTTCGTACTGCATCCCCTTGGCTCGATGTCCGTGAAATTCGACGCTTGGGGGGACTTGGTGAATTTCTCCCCCGAGCGCGCGGGGTGTTGGGGGTTGGGGTAGACGCTATATGTAGGGGTGGGTTCGGGGGGCGAGTGCGCCTCGTCAACCATCAAAATTTAACGAACTCCCGTACCCAGGACTCAACGACACCGCGGCAGATAACGACGGAGGGGAAATGGAGGGGGCGGGAGGAGTAGCGGCTCATCGCAACATTCCAGCCGGTGGCCGGCGTGATCCAGACGCTCTCGAGCAGCATTTTCCCCGGGTCGGAAATTTTCGCGGCGAACATTTTTTAATTTTATTTTCCAAGAGTATTATTTCATTTAAGCCTTCGTGGACCGGCTTTAAATTGTGCTGTGCGAGCAAATCTAATACATCCACACAAAAAAACTTTAAAAGTACCTATTTTACTAACAGTAAAACTATTAAGTCTGAGTGAAGTATGGGTTTGGAAG
Organism: Bacillus rossius redtenbacheri; assembly: GCF_032445375.1. Classification (NCBI taxonomy): domain Eukaryota; kingdom Metazoa; phylum Arthropoda; class Insecta; order Phasmatodea; family Bacillidae; genus Bacillus; species Bacillus rossius. Next base: position 25,172,541 of record NW_026962013.1, on the reverse strand, counting down.
AACTTTATTTGAATTTACGTATGCCAAATACATACACCAGATTACGAAATATTGTGTACTGATAAAATATTAGCAACACAGTTTTAACTGTACGTTTCTGTACCGGACAACGTGCTCCTAAATATTCATTTGTTAATTACATCTTCAGTGTTACTCAGTAGTGTTCCATGTTTCAATATTTCTTATGTATGTATACAAACGTTTAAATGATTTACGACGTAAAAAAAAACGAGCCTCAACTTAGGCCAGACTCATTCAAAGAAAAGTCTTTTGTCTAACTCATTGACTTTTCCACGCTCACACACTTGTCACTTTCTTATAGCCAAGAATAAATAGTTGGCCTATTTCAAGCCACCATATTTAAATTCGTTATGTGGTTTTGTGTTTGGTCACCCGCATTGCCGTGACTGAAAGATGAATTATCTGTCAATTGTGATAGCTATTATTTCTTTATTAATAAATTAATCTAATTTAAGCATTGAATAATTTATGTTTTAATGGCTAAATTAATAATCTACAAAAAACACTACCACTTCAATTACGCTACTTTAGCTTCAGTGCTTCATATCTTTTATTTGAGAGAATTTTAAGCCATTTGGTGTATTGTGACGGCAAAATAAATAATTGACAATTTGTAATCGTGTATTTGTGTTATTTTGAACATGAACATGTATCCCAGTGCCTAAGTTTAATCACATAAAAAAAATCTCACGTAGCACATGCGACAACGGAGGACGTAAATAAAAAGCATTTAATATCGACAAGTCATTTCATTGAGCTCTGTCAGAGGAAGTGACGTCAAGAGTTTTCTGGAATGTTTATAGAAGAGCAATACCTACGGTCATGAAATTATAGCTTTCGTACAGTGAAATATATTTTCCTTTCGACTCTAGCGGCCTCGAATTACATTTCACAATGAGTTTCGCAAAACCGCTACGCCAATGTTTTTTTTAGTATTATTTTCAGCAACCTTTTGCAATATTCCATCTTCCCATGCGCATTCCTTACTGTTTTATTTTTCTATAACGTTTGTGACCCTCGCCATTGACAACATGCTTCGCTTAGCAAAGCTTCCTTTTATCTTTCTTTTTATCCTTTTATTTTTCTTTTGACGATATAGTTTTCAATTGTCCATCACGTCTCTTAACATGTGCAAACGTGAAGCATTTTCGTTTGAAAAGTGTTTATTTTTACTCATACTTTTGTTGGTAGCCGTGTTATTGCTGTGCATTCCTTTTCAAGATGGTGTTTCATTTTCTACTCAAGCAAATTTTTATTTCCTATGCGGACGAGTAGAAATTGCCCTTTATGTCATGATGGAAATACCTAGCTTTTATTTTTGCCTTTCGGAACTTAGATTGCATACCTAGAGAATTCCCTCGCTTCCCCAAACAAATTTATTTGTAAGAAAAAAATTGTATGTCCTGCGTTGCACCATTGGCTATAAATAATTATATTAATTTTTGCTCTCCAAAACATGGAGGTAAGATGTTAGGGATTGGGTATGTATAATCTGTCATATAATTATTGAAGTCAAAATAAATTTATCTTGTTTTTTAAATTATATTTATAATAATAAATTTGAAAGTAGATAATTTCTTGCTAATTCATTTCAAGCTATTTAACAAACTTATAGCATTAGCCTTAAAACACTACGATTTGTTTTGCTGATCAACTGCTAATCAAAGAGATTTCAACTGTAAAATCAGACATTCACTCAAAAAATCATTAATTATCCATTTTGGTTTCTCTTCCTTAGACTTTATAAATCTTTGGATAATTTTATTGTGTCTTCCCTGTTTCCTTTTCCAGGAATTATTTTCACCCAGCATGACTCTAGCCTCAAAGTTTTACCTTCGTAGATACGTAAAATCATTTCAACTTAGTGAAACTTGTTTGAAGTTTCTGAATTTTGTAAATAATTATTGTAATTTGTGCATTATTGTGACGACGCATCTTTGATTCCTAGTAGAATCATGGAAGAACAGTTTTATGCAAACAATTAAATTTTATGAATGCAATTGTACAATACTAGCTGTGTTACCCGACTACGCACGGGTAGATGAAGATATCAAAAAGGGCAAATTTTCTTTTAATACTCACTAAGAAAACTGATATCTTAATAATGTCAAGTTACTACTAATTATTTTGCATCTGCCTTTCAAATTGAATTTTTTTTTTACCAACACATTGTCGATATGATAGAAAATATAATTACAGAAAGATTAGCTTATGATAATAAAATTATGCTCACTTGCAAGACATATATTTTAGGTATATAAGTTAGCCTGTATTATAATAAAGCATATTTCTAATACGTGTTTTCACCACGTAACGGCATGACATGACTATTTTGTTACACCTGTAACAATTTAAACAGCGTACTTCAAGGAAACCGTCCAATTGCAACATATTGGGTTGCCAACGAACCAAATAACTTACAATACTGTGTAAGAAATAGAGAAAAACCAATTATTAATGGCAAACATAGCGGAGGGAACCACGTTATAATACGTGGTAGCAGGTGAAATATACTAATCTGTATTAAGCGAACGAAAATCAGAATGACAATAGTTTTCCAAAACACAATCAAATGACAGTTTTATTATCAAACTTGAACGTAAGCGTAACAAGTGTAAATGACTAGAATTGAAAACAGTTTATCAGCATTTTCTTTAGAAACCATGAAGGTAACTTTTACAAGCTATAGCTTGACCGAACAAAATATAACGAGAAATAATACTGCAAATAGTACGCCCTAAGGTATTATAATACTCAGATTTAATACAGACATTAAATATGAGGCTACAAATTACACTGAAGGGGTCACAGAAACGTAACATGACAACATTACGAAACTGAACAAGAGAATATACATTGCGCGCGCACGCGTCACTCAAAGTGTAATCAAAACTAAGCGATAAATCCAACGTCTTATTGCACAAAAACTTGATCAATCTGCGGGCAACAGCAGTTGCGATAGAAAACTTTCCGGGGGGTTCGACTGCCGAGCCTCGGTGCATCGGTCCCCAAAGGGCCCCATAGTGAATGGATCAGGCCCCATGGTAAAGGAAGGACTGGGTATGGTGGTTATGGTGTCGGGCGACCGGGCCTAATAAAGGGCTGTAAACTGCTCGACAAGGTACCCCCTTGGCCCAGCAGTCGGTGGAGGTACTGAGGCCACCCCCAGGTGTCTCCTGCCCAGGCACTGTAGTTGCCATTTTCCAGCTGGGGCTGACGGCGGTCGTCGCCCGACGAGTGCAGTCACATCCGGGCCTTAACCGGCTGTAAACCCGTCGGGCCGAGGTACGGCGGGTCGGAGGGTACTCCGAGGCAACGAGGACACCCCGTGGCTGCACTCAGAAGCGTGACGGTCTGGTCTAGCTACCGGCGAACAGTCTGCCGAGTAGACAAAAGTTGGTAGTAGTACGGGGAGAATCCACCATGTTTGAATGGTGCCCCGCTGAGGTTTCCTCTAAGACCCAGGATTCTTGTTGGGTAGGACACGTACTTGGGAGTGGTGCCTCGAGTGCTTTAGGGGCAGGTATCAGGGTTCCCTAGCCCTTTGACGTACTGACGTTGGGAGCGACGAGGACAGCTCCGTTAACCAGCCTGGACAGCTGGAAGAGGTTGGGTAGGCCTCCACCGGACCGCGGGTTCACTGGGTGATTGAGGAGTCCCAGTGTGAGGCGGGAGACTGGGGTAGGTGCCAGAAGTGATGACAACTCCAGAGGGCTAAGGGAGCATCCAACTTTCTGGTGAGCTGAGTGGGGTAGGGGGCCGGAGGTGGTACATAAGCTGGGATGGGTAGCCTCAGCCTCTGTGTATAGCCAAAAGCTCTAACGCCTTTCCCGGTTGCGTATGCGGCGTATCCGCATCCATGCCCATGGGGGCCCCAGGGCGGTAGGGCCTATCGGCTAAGAGCACTGGGTCAAAAAAGAAAAGGGGGGGGGGCAACCCCTTGCCTGGCATAATCATGTACGTAACACCTAGCAAAAAACAGGGAGTATGAAAATGGACTCTTCCCAACGAAAATTGCAAAAACAATTAAACGGTAACACGCCAGGCAACGCACTGAGACTCGTCATACCACATAGGAATACGGCTGTCAAAAACACACCAAGGCCCGCAGGCACAACTACTTTACGACCAGACTAAATTTGGAAGGTGATAGGTCGAAACAGGAATTTTGAAAAAATTAAAAATTTACTTGATTTTGCATTTAATCTACCGGTATGACCACCACATACCATGCAAGCTGACGGGAAAGCATACAACAGCCATGACTATCTCGAGCAACGACTGAAACGATAATAAGGCCGAGGCCAGGGCTTACAAGGATATTTAAGCCCTACCGAAAGTTCGTATGCGCACGAGTGACAATTGGGGCGGGGCAAGTAGGGAAAGTAGTGGGATAGCTGGAAAAATGAGTGGAGGGGGAAGCGGGTAAAAACAAGGAGGTCGCCGAAACGCCACCGAGAACACATCTTGCAGTTTTCGTGAGTCTGGACCCAGTGCACATTTGGTCGTTTTCCTTGGTTTTTTTAGTTACGAATTGCATGTTTCTATATTTTACAAAAACGAAATTTAAAAAAATATATATTTTTATAAAACATAGCCAATGACTATCTGGAATAATGTATCATTGTAATTAACAGTGGAATAATTTTTTTTAATCGGTACAGTAATTTTCGAGTTTATTTCTTACAAACAAACAAACTCTCACTCTCTCTTTGTAATATAAGTATGGATACCAATTTTATCCACGCAACGGCAAATCCAAAAAATGTTCTTCCTCCTCTCCTCCTTCCTTTTTTCCCGCAACAACCTCATGATCCAGGAGAAATATAACATTTTCCAGCGGGCCATGCATCCCCGCCGGGAGCAGAAAAAGACTACGTGATCATGGAATGACTATATCACTAATTACTTATATATATATATATATATATATATATATATATATATATATATATATATATATATACACTCTCTAGCAGCAATATCCAAACCAAAAGCAGTTGTAGTCCACAATAGATTCGATATTTATATTTCAATGTGTTAAAGATTTTTTTTTTCTTAAAATTATGAATATACTCATCTCAACGAAACATTTTCCGTTGAGGGTCTAAACTAAACTCGATCATCGTGTGTTTCTTTTATAATGAGATGCGCTGTATCCAAAAAAAAATTCAAACAAGAAAAAATGTTAATAACTTTTTAGGGATGTATTTAGTTTATCAAAAAACAAATGGTATTGCATTTTGGATATCAGTTCAATTTAGTTTCGATAGGCACCGTTTCAGTATCCGTGGATCGCTTTCACTTGTTTCCAACTTAGATGGTGAGCCATCTCGTGTCGAAACCCCGAAATGTCCACAAGTTGGCACGTTTCCGTGGGCCGGAGGGTGTTGCTTTCCTCGGGCTGCTCCCGTCTACTCACGCCCGTTCGTTCTGTCAGCGCTCCGTTCTCACCTCGTCGCCCTCTCGTCTGCAATGACGTCGTCCTCCTTCTCCCGGAGTCTCCCCCTCCCTCGTCGTCTGAGGCCTGCCGATTCCCGGCTCCCTCCAGCACCTTTCAGAGCCCAAACGTCGGGCAAGAAATTTCATCACGGGAGATAATCCTAGGAAACTCGTGAAGGGGAAGGGAATTTTGCTGGTAGTGGGAGGAAGTTCGTGAGGATGAGAAATGATCTCGTGTCAGGGCATAGCCACCCCCCTCCTCATCATTCTACTTTTTTTTCTATCTCTCTAAAGATAGGTTTACGATTAAAAAACTTTAGAATTACAAACTTATCCTGTAAGCGAAAAGTGCGTGGTTAATTAATACCCAGTTTATGATTGAATTGATGCTCGTTAATTCCAGCCAAAAAAAAAACGGGTGAGATAGCAGCCATTTTATTTAAGTTCATTTTTGTATTCGTAGGTATCGTCTACATTTTTAGATGCATTTCGGTTTGGAATCGTTGCCGATTGATAATATTTACAAATGTTTATTTTTTACCCGTGGTGGAATTGGTTATGTACCTACTTTAAATACCAGATACATGGCTACGATTGAAACTAAATTTTTTAACTTTTCAGCTCGTAACCTAGGGTCCGTATACAAAACAGAATCGAAGATAGTTAACTTTAATATATAAATACTAGTTCACCTAATGATAATATCATACATTACAAGCCACAATAAAGTGGCTTTACAGTAACAAAATATATTCATGAATTTGTAAATACACATTTATATACTCGTATAGTAGCAGAAACCGATCAGAATAATAATTTTCTGGAATCATAAAACAATATAAATTTTCAAATCAGAGCTTTTTTATTTTTCGTATAATTTTCTTTAAAGTATCTTATAATTTCTTAACATGATGCTAGTAACTCCGTATTTCCTAATCCTTTCGTACTACATCATAACCTGCTTTCCCAACGAAACATTATTTCGCGCTAACAACACATCTACTATGCTCTGATTGGCACTTCCCTTAATTCTTAAGAAACAATTTAAAATATAACCATCTCTGTTCAGTCAAAATTTTATTCGCACACGACCCGTCAAAATTCATAAACGACAATCATAAACCATTCCACTAGTATACAAAGAGTAATATGTTAAATACATGACTGACTCTTAACTCTTAATTTTCTATCATAAGCCCAGTTCGAGTGAAAGCGGGTCGCGGGACTACCGACATAGCTGGAGCCGCTATCACAGAGATAACAGCTGTATCATAATACACAGGGATGCATCCATAGCACACACATCTCTACATCTCTTAGCAAATGACGCAATATCCGAATACTTTTACAGCTAGCACCACCTGTTGACTGACATTTGGTCTTACTAATGTACACGGCATAGCTGTTTTGAGTAGTGATATCTACGAATATCCAGCAACACGTAAATAACAACGACCCATTTTTAAAAAAAATAATGTAGCGTGGATGTTATAAATGTTAGCGATCAAAATATATTTGGTTATGAATCTCAAAATATTAAAACTACTTATAGTAAGCATTAAATACTTAGCTCTGTATGTTTAAGGTTGTCTTTCGGTAATTTTCATTAACGTTTCTGTTTGTCTCTATTTGAGTTATCACTTGTGCTTATAACGTTTCAAACAAATCTAATGCCAAAAATCTAAAGTAATATTATATACAGACAAATTAAAACACGATTCCGAAGAAATGGATTTAGGGACGCATTAGTGGATGCGAGTGTCGCATCCCTAAAAATCTCGATTTTAGTGGATGCATGTATAGGGATTCCGATGGATCCCTCGTGAGAATTCGGAAGCAACGCAAAGATGGCCGCGTCCACTACGATGCACTTCTAGTGAATCCCTTAGCTTCGCAGAGCTTCAATAAAAACAACGTGATTTGAAAACTACTCAATATATCGGAGTGGGGTTTGTTTACGAAAAGCATTTAAGAATTCGCTGAGGGTCAACAAGTACTTTTGTTTTCATATTAAGTTTTTAAACTGTACTTTTAGAAGAGTTCAAGTGACTGAAAGGCATGTTTGTCAGAGTAATATTTAGGCATATTACAACCGGTACAGATTCTTGAAAGCACTTAAGGGACTTGCATTACACTTTTACCTTCATTTCTATATCATATAACGTTACTGTCACCGCTCAAATTTCACAGTTTTCCTATGGACGACGAAAAGACTGCACGCCAGTTAATAGACTTGTGCTTAGAGGCGATACCGCGCTGGAAACACCAGCGAGTGTCGTGCTTATCATCCCGCCTCACTAACACACACACACACACCTTGACTAGGTGGGCGCGAGCACTATCCTGCTCGCTTCACGAGCCATGACATGCGAGGCCTTGTTCGTACATCGCATGGCTTAGCGACACCCTTCTGTGAAGCATGTACACACCTCGCGCCGTGATTCCGCTAAGTCCGGTATTTCAAGAGACAAAAATAATGGTTTAGTGTTGAATGTGCTACACCTGTTCCCTAACCGTATACATTGTGCAAGTTAGGACACGGCCGGTCCCTTCTCCAAAATATACCAAAATTTCCATTATTTATTTTACATTCCGCCGAAGTTCTTTAAAAACTTTTAAAAAAATTTAATTCCATATTTGAGAGGGGGGGAACCCTCAAAAAGTCTAAAATTTGGAATTTTAAAAACCTCAAAAAACTTTTGTCTTAGAAAAAAAGTCCTAAAAGTGGCTTAAGACTCCTAAAAGCAATCCGCCATAAGCCACCGCGGTCATGACCTTGACAATTAGGATGTCATGACTACGATTTTGAATTATGGCATCATTTTTGCAATTTTTGTTACACCGCCATATTGAAAACCTTTTTTTCTAGGAAATTGGACATTGTCCGCCATTTTGAAAACCGTACGCCACCTTGTAATTACGTGACATTTATCCAAAAATCGAAAAAAATTTGATATATGAAAAAAATTTAATGAATAAAATTTTAATTTAAAAAAGGCTCTTTGTCATGGAGTTCTCGGTTCGAAACCGGTGAGGGCAATAAAATGGCAACAGAATCTTCCTCCATGGAAGCTACCTGGGCATTAGTGGTGGAAGGTCAGTAAGCCGGTAGCTTCCATGGATATATTATATATATATATATATATATATATATATATATATATATATATATATATGTAGCCAGCTAATATGACGTTAAGTCCGCCATCTTGTTTTCGTCCCTTCGTTGTTAACTTCTACAGCTGAAGTTATTAAAAATTGTGTCTTTGATGTGAAATTATATATAATGTTTCTATTCTTCACTCTTCGTGTGATTATCACAGTAATCATTTCAGTATAGCCCTGTATGAATTTTCCTTGCGCTAATTTTAAGTGGTACACTAACAATTATCATTTTTTCTTCGAGTTTTATTGGGTAATACATAATACTTGACTATAAACTACCAAAATCACAATTTAAAATGTACACAAATTATGTTATTAAAACTATGCACTCATATCTATAGTCAAATCTAAGCACAAGGGTAAGAAAATAAAAATTTTGAATTTTATGAAGTAAATCATTTTGGGGCTAAATTTTTATTTAAATTTTGTCATGTTAGATTAATTTGATGAAAGACTCACCTAGAATAAATAATATATGAGTCTGATGCTTCAAAAACACGTTTCGATTCTTATCTTGCTACCAATTGAAAAAAAAAAAGATTGCGAATAAAAAAAAATTAGTTATATATCTAACTCAATCTCAGTAGAACCTTTGAAACAGGAAGGAAAAAAATGTTTCTTGTCGGCAACCATCGAATTCTTCTAAAAAAGATCTTGATTTCATCGTCTTTGCGAAGCTCTTTCTTGTAATGATAAATGAAGCGACGGCTGTTTCAATTAACTAACGGACGCGATGTTCCAGGAAGCGTGTGCGTTTTGTGCATGGGGCAAAAAAGCAAACAAACAGAAGATGGAGGAAGCAATTGATTTCGTTCCTTTCCGCCCGTCGATTCCATCACAGTAAGTAATGGACTACACGAGGGAAACGCCCTGGTTTTGGGCGTGCAAGCCATGATACTTCATTTCGTAATGCTTTGCCGCTATGTTAAATTGTACTATCTATGATTTAAATCATCATTTCAGACGTGCGCCATTGCTAGTTTGCACTGTACGTCATAGAGAAAACCTGAAGAACGGACAAAGAAAAAGGAATACACAGATACATAGAAATCAAGCCGGAACCTGCCGATCTCATATGTTATACGTACAGATAGCACAGAGAACGCTGCGGAAGTATTAGTTAGAACAATGTCTCTACTGTTTTAAAACTTTCTCGTCGTTTTCAGCCCTGTGCTGTTATATTATTTTCAATAATTCGTTGACTGCTCTGGCAGCGAATTCTAGCGGCGGGTGCGGAAACTACGTGTGATTCGCGTCCGTGAAATTTTAGTTGAAATCACAAATTGCGTATATTTATCACGCTCGGCATTATTTCAAAGCATAATACAACGTAAAATTTTGTGTCCGAGTTTCGTATTGTAAGTGTACTTGCAACATGAGAACACATGAAATTGCTCGTTACCAAGGTTACATGTTACATATCTCTGGCGAGTACTGAAAGATTCGCTCACATTATTTTATGTGTAAACATCTTATTTCTCGGTATACGACATTTGGTAAGAGTAATTTCGTGAAAATGGAACGGAAGTCGATGAGCGGAAATGTGAAACAAAATTGGCAGATCTACATGTAGCAACATAAACCAGTATATATGTAGTAACGTTTGTAAATATAAGGGTACATTCCAAACGTTTTTTGCCAAAAACTTGATGATAGTGAAACTACACTGGAATTTAAACTAAAATAGTTGTATTAAAAGTAATCCCGTGTTTAAAAAAACGTGAGAAATCTAGCATTATTTATAATAATAACTAAAATTCCTGTCAAACATACTCCGTAGGACTGATGGCACAGTGGTAAAATGCGCGCATGTTAATCTTGAGCATTAGGATTCAAATATCGTTAAAAGCAAAATTTTCTTTTATGTTTATTATATAATAACGTTGATTCAGCTCAACAAGGTTAAAGTTTGTATGTAAGAAGTATTTACAACTTTATTTCTGTCGTTTGAACAAAAACGTGCATACAAACATATGTAGGTATGTGTTTTAATAGATTTCAGGTTAGTAGTGCCATAGAGGAATAACTTCAAACATGTACGGAAACTTTATATAAATAACTGTTTAATGAATCTTTTTTTGTTTGGTTTGTATATTTTTATAACTATTTCCTTAAGGCTATTACTTAGTTACTAGGGCTTAGATACTAATGTGCATTACTTAAATTGCTACTATAGAGGAACTGTCGGCGTGTAGAAGTCAAAGGCGGAAAAAAACAAGCTTGTTTTTTTTTAGTTCAGACCACGAAGTTCCACGAGCGAGTGACGAACTTCGGATATGTTCGGGTCATGATCGGGGTACGGTGAATATTGGGCTTCCATTTCTCACTTGCACAAATCAAGATGGGAAGTTGTGCGGTACACGCGTGAGGACATCGTGCACATAAATTTTATTCCCGCTGTCACGTGGCCTCTACCCAGAAGCCAAAAGAAGTAGTTAAAGCGCCTCCTTATCTCTGCCAAGCAACCGCGCGTGGGAAATTTTTTTTTCTTTTCTTTTTCTTTTTTTTCGATACCGCGTTTGGGACTATCTCCCTAACCTCGGGTTAAAGGAAAGGGAAAGTGGGAGGAGGAAAAAAATCTCACGTGAAATCAAGTCTTCGTCGTCCTTCCGTGACAAAGTAACAACGTAACGCAGGGGAGTGTGGGCCGCCCTTTCGCGCTTCGGGCCGCGCCCTTCCGTCATAAATATTTCGCGTGCGGTAAATTGGATCAGTCGGCGACGGTGAAAAGGCACAGCGATTTCGGGGGAAAAAAGGGGGGAGGGCGGTGGCGGGTTTGTGCTGACGAGAAGAGAATTGCGAAAAGAGGGAGGATAATGATGGTAGGGTGGAGGAGAGAAGGGAAGGCGAAAGGATCCCGAAGTGTGATGAATGAGTTCCTAATCCTGCAGCTCGAAGGATAAGCTTCCTGGCTGTTTTCCGGCTAAAGGTGCAAGAAAAGAAAGACGATGAATAAAAAAAGAGGAAAGAAAATGAGAAAGAAGGAATTTACATAGCAGAGTGCGTAGGGGACAATTGGCAGGCTGACGCCAGAATTACAAAGTTTCCGGCTCGAGGGGAAAGTCGGGCGAATTTCCAGCTCGGAAGAAATACCCCCGAACAGAAATGTAAAGTAAAAATAAAACATATGTATAAGAGTAACAAACAAATTTAGCAAGAATTTTGAATCTGTCTTTGATGCGCCAAGCTCTGACACAAAAATTAAAGAAACGAAAATAAATATTTGTGGTTCTTCTTTTTAGGCAATGTATTATGTATTATATGTAAATGCGTGCATGCTTCTATTTCCCAAAAAAAATTCTAGCTACGATTTAGAAATTTAAAACATATCGACCAATAAGTGTTCTCATTTAGGCAAACATTTTCGATCTACCAGCGTGTAATTCCGAAGTTCTGGCTCTTTATGCTAGTTTAAAATTATCTAAGCTAAAATAATTATACTATTTAATAATATCGTGAAACTTGTGTAGTATTTGGTGGTCTTGTCTGACGACTAATCTTATTTGGTTATTACATTACATCCATGGAAACAAATGGAAAACAAAAAAAAATAAGTAGGAAATTATCTGAAAATACGCTAAAAATTACGTTTATTTGTGGAAACATGTAATAAAGTGATCCTTGTTTTCACGCCGCATTAAGAAAAATTGGTGTAGATCTCTGTACGATAATATTAAATTTTACTCGGACTTTTCGTGTACTAAAAATCTCTTAAAACATTTAAATTTATTACTAACGACTGTCTTGGGCAAAAAAATATATACATCCCGGATGAAGAATGTAGTACTTTAAAATTATTTATGATCTATGTATATTCCATTACATAAATAAATAATGCTAAAAGTAAAGGCCACGACAAAGGCTTGGATTCCATTATTTATTTTTTACCGAAACTAAACACGTTTACTTTTACTCACATGTGTGTTTTGTTAAAAAAAAATCCTTTAGGCTACTAGAAGATAATTTGAAGCTTCAGTAAAAATAAAACTGAATAACTAAACCATTGTTTGCCGATAATAATGGACTATCAATTTTCTATTTGTGCCGTGCTTTATCTTCGTTTCCCCGTCGCAATTGTTTGTGCTCGGAGACGAGAGACGCTAGCGTTCGATATAATCGATTATCCGACACCACAGTGAGTTATTATTGTTTGTGTCGCAAAAGCCGCGGAGAACAATAAATTACGGTTTGCTGCGGCCACATTTCTCACGCTGCATCCTCGACCATCTCTCTCGCGTATTCTCCCTCCAAAAATGTATATATACATATATATACTCTTATACACATGCACACACTTATATGCATATATACAACCATATACAGTGGTGGATACAATATTAGTTTCAGGAGAGATTTAAAAAAAAATTAAATTTGAATATATGTATAAAAAAACTTAACATCAATACAAGGGGTTTGGACTGTTATCATTTCGTAACATTCGTCACTTCCTGTATGTTTTGTAGTTCGAGATATTATTATACTATCTCACCTTGCATCACCCAGAATGGCATACCCCCTTCGTAGAATATTGCAAATTTCTTTTTTAAAGATTGGGAGAGGGGGATATACATCACCTATCCTCTCTAATTTTACGTACGCCACTATGCATACATACCGCTAATAAATACACACACGTGTGCTTAAAATTAAGTGCCGAATTCCGTAAACCGAACTCGGTTTATGTAGGCTTTCGCTAAGCGGGTAGTCGTACCTACCAGACATTTCTCTGATAGCATGATTCTTGTAATGGTAATTGTATATATAATATATTATGGTATATTATATTTATATATATTATATAATTGTATATATATATATAATTACACGCAACATGTTTGTGGCGTCAGTGCAGACTTTATAGACTTTCCGATTAAAAAGTTTTATTTTTATTTTCATTGCGTTAAAAAATGAGCGTCAGGATGTTTTTTGTTTGTTTTAATTATAATTAAACTAGTGCATTGGTAATACAATATTTATTTTTAAGTTTTGTTTATTATAATTGTTTGTCACAATTTTAATTAGTCTAAGTACAAATACTTTACCGTATAAATTTTAAATTGTGAATTAATTAATTTTTGTTTTCAAACAGTTTCATTCAGTTGTATATCTAGTGCGAATGTAATCAAAGGAAACATTTTTTTTTTAAACCGCATGCTTGAAATAACTGTCATCGCGTCTGTCGCTCTTATTTAATTCCAGCATAACGTGTATTTTTTTTTTTTTAATTTCCAGTCCATTGCTGTCGCGAATTGGCTCAAATGAGCCTATGGGTAAACTAAGTGCATTGGCAGGACAACATCGTTCGCGAGTTTCTGAAATTTTTGTGGTGATGTGCAAAATCCTTATGTTTAGGAACGTAGACGATGGCTACGCATTAACATTGCTTTGCAGTGCATGTTTGGGAGCCTCGCTGGCAGCGCAAGAGGGGCTTATGTTGCCCAGCTCATAGATTTCAGTTTGTTTTCGAACGGAACCCGAGCCCTGTCACCCACGTGTGGAAAAAGCGTTCAAGCTGCAAATAGCCATCGGTTCTCCACTGACGCATATTTAAAAGTGTTTCAAGAGTTTCAAAGTGTTGTTGTATAGACTTAATTTCAGAAGAATCCCTTTTGTTTTGACTGTTCGGTATATATTGTTTAAAATGCTTGATTCAGAGGATAAATATCATTTTTTTATTAAATATTTATTTTTAAAACCTCCAAATAGTTGATGGTAAGAATCCAGTAAGTATAATCATATCCATGTTATTCCAAACTTTTGTTGAGAAGTGTACTTTAAAGGGGCAATATGGTATCTGATAAGTGTAATGAAATAAATAATAAGACAAAAATCCACATATCAAATTTTTCACCATTGCGGAACCTCTACTGAGTGAATAGGCGACTTTGCTATCATTGAAAGTGACACTTGCTGAGCTATTGGAAACACGTCCATTCGCGTACATATTGTCTTATGCGGTTACAGCAAAAGATAAGGGAGGAGGGGCGCCAGTTACAAGTGCCTCCCCACCCCCTTAACATTAGTTGCTGACTTTGAGAAAGTTATAGAACATTTTGTTATATATAATTTGTGTAACAATATGTTTATATGTATGTATTTCTTGAATCTACCTTATAAACAATGACATTTTTGAAGTTTTAATTTTTTAGGCGTGTTATGAAAAAAAATTATGTGAGTGAATTTTTACGGGGCGACGGAAGACTGCCATATCGGAAGAATACCATAATGACAGTATTCCGCCTAGCCTCTTCGAAAAAGGCGGAAAAGTAACATATCGGAAAAGCGCCATACGTCAAAAGGACGAAACGGAATTCTGACATATTTTCTTACAACCTCCATGGAATGAGTACAGCAGCATTGCTCTCGAAGTAGTGTATAGAATACTCGGTAGGTAGCGCTGTTTTTCAGGTTAACTTTAAAGATTACAGATAGCGCTTGTGATAGTTACAATAACAAATAACTTCCAGATCGCGGACGAGAAGAAAGAAATGTTTCCAATAGCACTCTATTCTTATTACGACGATTTAAAAATATATGTATATGGTAACTAGTATTCCATTCTGCCAAAATTTCTTATACATTCTACGGAAAAATGTAACTAGCTTCATAGAATTTACATTTTTACACACTGGAATAATTGAAGTAATTGGTAGATCATTATTTAATGAGTGCAAATTCAACGCAAATATTCAAGGATTTTCTTATGTAATGTTTTCATTATTAGGGTGACTGAACACAAAAAACTCAGATATTAACCTTTTTTATGTCTGTAATAAATTATTTAAAATCTACAAAATGTGTTTATAAGACGCTGAAATGCGAGGGAAATATTTTGTGTGGTGTAGTTTGTTGGCACAGGTCAAGCAGTACAGGCGCTCTAGGGGAGGCATAGTCTCGTTCATCGAATGTTGATGGGCTTTGCACAGGCTTGCAGTCATTCAAAAATAAACTCTGCTTAAATTTATGTATTTTTATATTAGAAAATAAAAAAAATTACTATACGCAGCATATTATCCTGCTTCATTAAAACTGTCAGATCAAATTGAAATTCAGTTTTTTGTGCCTTACAGACCTATAGACGAATTATGACATAAAATAACAACAAAAACACGAAACAACACAACACACAGATAGATAAAGATTGATAAAATTCATGTAAACCAATTGGTTACTTTTATTTTCACAAAAATCTTACACTGAAACTAAAATGGTGTATACAAATTAAATATGTAGATTACAAACGTTTTACCAATGAATATTTGTAGATTATTCAAAATGTGTTATAATTTTTTACACATTTTATAGTTACTAATAGTTTTAAAAGTGTCACTAATTCTGTAATTGCAAGTTTGAATTCTAAATCCAAACCGAGTCATTATGTCTGAACCAACAAAAATGGTAATAAAATGTATTTTAATAAAAATGCATCACTAATCAAACGTCTAATAAATATCAAATGCAAATAGGATATATAGGAATGTAGAATATTCAAAATAATTTAAATGCCTGACATTATTAAATATTATTTAAGAACTTTTTCCACACTTTCAATTATTTTCTAATTAAAATCATTTGTTGCAGAGAAAGTTTTAAATTTAATAAGACGTAAAGATCTTCATGTGTTGCTAATAGTATTATCTCCATGTTGGTGAAAAAAAACTTGGCATCATGTTTAATGTCATTACTTACTATGTGATAATTCTATTAAATAAATTAGTTTATTGACTAAAGGTTATAAAAAAATGCTATCCTAATTCAGAGACGTTTGTTAACTTGAAAATCAGATCCGGACAGCTGAAATATATTGCTGAATAGATTCACAAACATATTTCCCAATTATATATTTTTTCATCAGCATCTTTTCTTGATCAAATCTGATTACAGTTGGAATAAAATTTATTAAATATTAAAGAGTAGTTGAGATAAACTACTACTTTGCGGACACTTAATACCATGAAATTGCATTTGCAAATTTGACTGAAAAGCGTCTATTTGTATGATAATTAAAACAAATATATACCACTCATTGCTTGACAATGCCACAAATTGATAATTTTTTTAATCATAATATTATGTTGGAAAGTATCAAAGGCTTTGCTCATGTTGAAATAAATTGAATATTTTATTTACATGTGGAATTATACTGGTACACACAAACAAAAAACGCGTGTGTTAAAGACTGATTAAAAACAATGTGGTTTTACAGAAATAATATGTTTAGGAATAAAATTAAAGTGCCTATAAATATGTTTTCGCAAAAACTGCTACAATACTACAAAACAAAGGTTTCTGAATAGAAATTAACCGTCAGTAATACTTCAAGAAAATATATACCGATAAATGGTTGAACACACAACCACTCACAGACTGATGCACAATTAATTAAAATATTTTTGTACAAAAAAAACTTTTTTTAATGTTTTAAATGTTTGTTTGAGCTTTATTTATAACATGTTGGAATGATAATGCTACAAACTCTACAAAACTACAAAAAAAAATTTTGCGAAACTCCGTTCCCCCAGAGAAACCCCCGGAATGGCCACCGCATGGGGAGCCCAAGAAATAAAAGAAACGGGCTCTCCATTTGGAAGCCATCCGGTAGGTTTTTTCTGTTCCACTCACCGTTTCTTTGGTAGCCTGACTTGTTACAAGGGATTGTATTCCTACCAGAGAAAATTCCACCATTTTGTCTGGGCAATCCGCCTTGGAGGAGCCGGGACGCGAACCCGGGTCCTACAAGTCACAAGGAACCAGAGTGGTAGAGCGGATACTTGCAGTCTTATTAACACTGACATGATGTTATTCCACGAGTTTACTGTAGTTTCGTGTGTCAATAACACGTGCAGTAACATCTAACCTCGGTAACGAACAAATTTATGTGTTCTTATGTTGTTCGTTTAGCATGAATTATGTAATTTCATAACAGTGAAATATAATTTGTATAACTAGTCTGGATATTTTAGTTAATTTCCTGAAAACAAACATACAGTCCTGCTGTACAATAATTATATAGAAATATAGACTAGTAAAAACATATGTATGAGCTTTCACTGTCGATGGTTAGTTAATTTGAAATAAATGTTAGATATTAAAAGAGTGTGTTTAGTTAAATTTTGTATAAACATTTTATTTATTTGGTTTTAAAGCCAAATAAAAGTTAACTTTTTTATATTACTTTTAGCTTAAATTTGTTTTACCTTGCTCAACATGCGGAGCTAATACTGGAAAGCTATTCAAAGAACTGTTTGCAAATAACTAAATAAGTGAGGTACTGGGGCAACACGAAGCATAAATGGTAGCAAAATTCGGTAGTGACACAGTTATTATAATATATAACAAATATGTAAGTTTACGTGAATATTTCTGTTCCATTTACAAAGAAAATTTACGGTGCACAACGGCAAACAGATTAACTCAACGATGAAACATAACAGATAAAAATTGAAAAAACAACGGCTATACAGAGACACACATGAGTGAAAAAACAGATATTTTTAAAACCATAACGATGATAGCGCAGACTAACACAGTATATGATTCCCAAGATAACAGTTGCGACGTTTCCGGAAAGTGATCTATTCCCTTCTTAAGGCACAAACAGACTGAGGTTTGTCATGACATACAGTTTAATGAGTAATGGCGTATGTCCGAAACTACATCTTGAATTTATTGCCCTATTTTTTAAAATGTTGTTTGTCACTGGAAATTTTATTTAATGAACTACACTGAATTTTTTGATATTCACATAGATACCGACTTTCTTTAAAAATATTTGTGTTTTGTTTGTTTTATGTTTATATTTGTTTACACTTCTGTTAACAAGGCAGAGTAGCTTATATTATTCAAAACAGGAACCTGTTGCTGTAACAATAATTGTCAAGAGCGGGGGGAAGTAGGTTTGCCAGATTTATTTAGACAAAGAGTTTTATTTTACAAAAATTACAATGGCAGAAATTTCAAAAAGTACTTAAGGGATCTTCAACTAACTTAAGAATGTATTTTCAAGCATTATCTTTGTAAAAGAGTTTCCGGAGGAGGGACTGGCTTCTGCCCTCCCCTTCCACAAATATTGTCTACACCCATGGTAAATGTGTAAACAAAATCACATGTAGTTACACGCACTAGTACACGAAATAGTCAAAAGACGTGAATTAAGATTTTGGAGACCGTAATTTTTGATAGTTGTACTTATAATATTAGATGTCAATATTTTTTCAAGACATGTAATGATAGTCTAAATGGAGTACTGTAGTTTGAAACTATGTATAAGTACTGTTATGCAATAACTGCACACTCACGCCTGTAGCATAAGGAATCACTACTAGACAATCTGAAGATGAGAAAAGATACACTATCGAAGTTTATGGACCGAGTCGTTAGACACTTCGTTAGACACTATATTCGTATTCCAGTGAACATTGGTTCAAATCTTGACTGGTAATTGTCATATCATTTTGACGTAAAACGTCTTGAAAATCACAGCGAAACATATGGGTACCAGAAAAAGTCTGACGAAAAGGAAAAGGTCTGTATCATCTCGCTTTAACATTTTCCTAGCTATATAGGCTTCGGCCTGAGACCCACTTAAGTCGTCACCCAGATCTCCCAAATACGAATATGTTTTAATTTAAGGTCGGAAAAAAAATTTGTATTCAGTGTAGCTTACGACTCAGATGTAATAGCGCGGTGATTCGTGTGATTGTGTTTAGAGAACTGACAACACTGGGCAATACATATTGTACGTTCACCAAAAAACATTTATTTTTATATTATGCCTAGTACCTCATTTATCATATCGCACGCCAATGTTAAACAGAATTTCCGTCGAATATTAATTGAAATGAATAGTAAGCTACCATTTAGTGTCTGTTTTTAGTTTAATTTTTTAGTACGTAGTCAATTTCTCGTTTTTTTTTTTTTTTTTTTTTTTTTTTTTTTTTTTTTTTTTTTAAACCATTACACTAAAACCGACACGTTGACATAGAAGTTTCACGTGAAACCAACGGCCGTGAGTCTCGATACAGCCCCACCGATTTTTTCTAGAAAATTAGTAGGATGGTTCCGTACTGTAGATCATGGCTAATCCCTTTCACATTGTCGCTCTACCGTGGCGTTGTGTTTTGCCGTCTGCATTGACCTCGCTATTAATATGTTTACGGACAAGCAAGTATTTCAGAATAAGAAGAAACATAATATCGGAAATAGGCTTTTCCCCTGGTAAACATACATAAAAATGATTTCAAGGCTTTCATAAATTAATATTATGAAATGTTTTCACTTAACTAGCTCATTACAGTATTTCTAAATTATATCTTAGTCATTGAGGCAGTTAAAACATAGGTTAAAACATCAGTATAACTTAAACAGCTAACGTAAATCGTTCTCAAGTTACGTGTAACAAATATTCCGTAACAGTTCACAGATTGGAATTGCTGTGATTATTTTTATCTATTCTTAATGGCAATTTTTTTTGTGCATCTATATGTTAAAATACTCTTCTAATGGTTTTCATAGCACATGCTAAAAACATAATGCTGGAATCACAATAGCCTGTAACATCCCCAACATGACAAAAACAACACCACAGCCATTACAAAGTTAGGTAGTAGTGAAGTCAGCCCACGAAAAGTGAACCCCAATAGCCTATCAGAAACATAATGTGGGTATTATTAATGATTTAGTAACGTAAAAAAAATATATTTTTTGTGAAATCATTAATGCTTCAGGTTATTTTATTGTTCTTTTGATAGACATTACATAAAATAAACTCAATTGAATTGCCACCTCAGTAGTATAAATGACTATACACCTGATGGTGATAATCTGTCGTAGCATTTTAAAGATATGATATAATTCATGCGATTTTTTTCTTACTTAACCGTTGGTTGTCAGCAGGGGCGCAACAACAGGGGGGGCAAGGGTATTTTGCCCCCCCTCTGAAACCATTAAGTGGGGGCAAACGGGGCAAAGAAAGTGCTGTGTAATCAATTTTTAGATAATAAAAATGCTTAAATAGCACCATTTTCCACCTTGAAATACAAATTTTCCCGGGGGAGGACCCCCAAACCCCCTGCTTCAATAGGGGGGATCGATGATTCTTTATAAAAAGATATATTGCCCCCCCCCCCCCCCCTTTGGAAATTTAGTTGTTGCGCCCCTGGTTGTCAGGGAATTGTGATTTTCGATCACTAGATTGCATTTCATTTCAACTAGTGGCCTGGAGTTAAAACTTTAATTAGAATCGCATCACTTTGTATGCTGCTTATTTATACAAATTCTTTCTAAGATAATAGACATAATTTACTCATGTCGTTCGAGTATTAGGACTGTGTGGTCACGTTTTAACTTTTGGTAGTTTTCCGTCGCTCCAGGTGGAATTCTTCGATTATGGTAGTCTGCCAGTATTGCAGTCTTCCCCCCCCCCCCCCCCCCCAACCCAAGTCAAAACAGGAGGAAAAGTGCCATAATTGAAAACTACCATATTTTTATTTTTATAGATCGCGTTTATAAGTATATAGTGCTGCTTCCTATCACCCAATTTGGAAACATTTGTTTCTATTAGTGCGCGATCTTTTGAGTTGATTTATGACTGGAACTACAAAAAGTAACCGTCAGAAGCGCTATCTGTAACCTTTTAAGTTAACCTAAGAAACAGCTAGGGGGTTAACAGTGCTACCTAGTGACGTATTATATACATTACTTCGAGAGCAAAGCAGCTGTACTCATTCTATGGAGTGTATAAGGAAATATGGTAGAATTCAGCCTCGTCCTTTGAACTTATGGCAGATTTCCGTTATGATACTTTTTCTGCCTTTTTCGAAGAGGCCAGGCGGAATACTATTATTATGGTAGTCTTCCGCGCCCCCCCTTTTTTTTTTTTTTTACGAAACACGCGCACTATGCAACAAAATATTCACAGGATGAAATAAAGACTACAAACAAATAAAAATTAATTATATACATGCTTTTAAATCTTATATTTTAGTGTGTAACGTTGAATACTGGTCTATATAATTAAAAACATTTATTATTTGTTGTGAATATTAGTGATAGATATTGTGTTTCTAACCTTTTTCGTGTGAATTTTGATAAGTGAGGTTATGTTCCCGTATACAAATTATTTTCATTAAAAATTATAACGTATCTCTATTATTTTGCTAAAATTATTAATTTTAAGAATAATGAGTATATTCTTATTTTCTTGCTTTGATTGAATTAATACTTTACCAACCGTATTTATAATATCACCGCAGTCGTTTTATAATTTTATTTTTATTGATTATTTGCATGCAAAATTTATATTAGTGTTTTATTATGCCAAATAAGTAGTATAACTTCTAAAACACGCAACAATGTTCTTTTTAATTTAATAATACCAGTAGAATTTAAAAATATTTTTTTTTACAAATCTTTAATTGACTTAAAAGTTATATCAAATATCACACATAACCTGCAAAACTTTGTTCAAATGGTGACGTTTAATCAACTCAAAAGTACGCAAGAAGTACAAAGATTCGTTTACTTGTGCGCAAGTGGGCGCATGGTGCGCTAACTGCCTGTTTAGAGGGCAGCACATTCGCGCGCTGCACGTGCTTCCAGCGAGACTAGTGGGTTGCTGTTATGACGCGCCACCGCCACGTAGCGCTGGTAGGCGCATGGTGCACTAATTACCCGTTCAGAGAGCAGCACAGTCGCGCGCGGCACGGGGTTCCCGCGAGATTAGTGGGTTGCGGTTGCCTTGCGCCACCGCTGCGCGGCGCTGGTAGGCGAATGGTTCGCTCACTGTCCATCCAGAGGGCAGACCAGTCGCGCGCGGCAAGTACTTCGTGCGGGACTTTTTCTGTTCATGCATCATGTCTACAAGAGCCACTGGAAGGCCTCGTACCTACTGTTTACAATCCTATAAATACAGACATCACGACACTTATAGACATCGGTTAGCCAACTAACTGAGGGCGTAAGGGTGATTTCCCCCTGCCTATTAACTACACTAAATAAATCGGAGCCAAGCAACAAAGCGTCCGCTATATTACTGTTTTACTTTACTGGACCTTGAACCACTTTAATCTTAAAGTCGCACACTTCGCGCCCCGCCGTCGTTTCTAATGATTCGAACAAATTGACGGGGTCGCGATCTTATACAGGCCCTGATTTACAAACGAGCCAACCGGGCATCTGCCCAGAGCGCCAGTTGTTGAAGGGCGGGAGAATTTGAGGTGCTAGAATAATACGACAAAATACATGATAGTTCGGGGGGGAAAAAACTTTTTTTTAATGTACAGCAATGATTTGAATTTTCAAAACTACATGTCAAGGTTAATTGTTGGTTTATACTAACTATCGCAATTCGTTTACAACTATTATACCTTAAATCAATTGCATTAGAAATATATTCAAAACTCGTTGAACAATAGGTATTCATTATACTATAAAACTCATGTTTTAATACGGTAGGTATAACAGCCGTATAAAACTGGAACAACAGTTTTTTTACGTTTAAAAACCTTAGGATTTGGTTGCAGGATGTGCTGTTTTATAACTGATAATAAATAAACATTGAATTTATAAAATTTAATGATGTTGGAGGTAAAGTGGAAAAGCAAGGGGGACGGCTAAACATTATCTGCCCAGAGCGCTAGTTATCTGAAATCGGGGCCTGATCTTATATTGTAATCAGGGGCGTAGCCAGGGGGGGGGGGGGGTTTTAGGGGTTCAAACCCCCCCCCCCTCTTAGCGCCAAATCTTTAATTTATTTCTTATTCATCACTCAAACAAATTTCATATTAAAATAAATAATATTTTTTCCATTACAATATTTAAATTTAAGAACCGGAAAGTGCTAAAATAGCAATATTTTACACCTTAAAATCCAAATTTTCCCGGGGGAGGACCCCCGGACCCCCCGCTTTAATACGGGGGTGGGGGGGGCAAGCTTCTTAACACCCCCCATACACAAATCCTGGCTACACCACTGATTGTAATCCCACATAGCGAGTTAATGGGAGGATTCTGGTTCCTGGTATCGCTGTCACACGCTCCCGGCCGAGCGTGTGAGGAAAAGGCGGTGGTGGTTGTACTTTAGCATAAGCAGCGAAAGTGGCAACTAACTGGAGCAAATCACACACTTGAGTGGCGTTTGATGTTAGAGTGCAGTACAGCGAGGTGTTATTTCATATTTTTTTAGAGCGATTATTATGCAAATTAGATATTTCGGACTGATTAATTGTACATTCCGCCCCCCCCCCCCGGCCCCTTTTGTGTTTACAGGAATTTACTGATAAGCTGATAGTTTGCAAACGCAAGTGGGCCTCCGCAGTGAAGGGCTTTTTAGTTCAGGGGGGCGGCCACTCCAGTCCCCCCCAACCCCATCATCCTTGGGATTTACGCCCATTCTTGTAATATTTACAAGTTTATGATCTCAAATACTGAACTTCAGAACCTTAATACATTTGCTAAAAGAAAATTTCAAAACACGAATTTAAGTATTAAAGCTAACACATCTTATATTCACATAAATAAAATAAATATATAAATCTGGGGTTTATATGGGGGCTGTCGCCCCTACCAACCCCCCTTTGGAGCCGCGCAGTTGTGACCTCACACCCGTGCGGCAGCACGAACTAACTAACTGGTGACTGCTCTTCTGGAACGCCCTGTGTCCGAGGCGGGAGTCGGTATTTGCGCAGCGAGACGGCCGTACCCGAGAGATGTTTTTTCTTCCTTTTTTTTTTTTTGGGCCAAGGCTGTAGCTGTCGCGTCGACAAAAAAAAATAATAACAGTTGGTGAAGCATTTCCTGTGTTGCACGCGGGCGACACAGTGTGTTCGCTGCACCAGGCCAGAACCCGCTGGAACAATCAAGGAGTCGCGCTAGGGACGTCGGAACAGGGGGGGGGGGGGGGGGGCAGCAGGGGCGAGTCGTCCCCGAGCTGTCATGCATGGGGGGGGGGGCGAGAGAAGCATTTTGCCCCCCTCCTTTTCCCAGAATAAATGTTTGGTCCTAGTAGTATTTTTTTTCAACCAGTAGTTACAAACCTTGCATTGGTGATCACATTGATTAGAAAATCAAATTTATGATTGTCAATATACTGTAAAATGATTGCAAATTCCTAGATGGTATTTTATTTAAATTGTACTACATCTACTGTCAGAGTGGTATTTAATACATACTACGTCATCGAATTCTTGGAATGGTATATTTAATATTTTGGTTCGGAAACTCATTAAATAGCACAATTTTGCATTTAAAATTCCAAATATTCCCCGCTCTAGGACTGAGGTAAGTGTGATACATCTTTTCGCCCCCCCCCCCCCCCATGCATGAAAACGTTCCGACGTCCCTGAGTCGCACTGATAGAGCACCGAGGGGAGCACTTCACGCGCATCGGTTCTAAACACTCTTCCGCCCTCCGCGTCTTGACGGCTTTCCCGCAGACAGCGGGTTTACAACGGACAGTCCCGAAACTGTTTATATTAGGTATGCTCCGGTTAGTATCCAGTATAAACAACTACACTGAATCTCGAACCATTTTCAGGCGCAACGTTTGTTGACGATAGAGGTTTTCTGTGTATTTCCGGAAGGCTAGGCGACTTTTCTTTATCTCAAGAGTCCAAATTTTGAAGAAAAAATCATTGCAGATTATGTCTTTAAAGTTCAAACCACTTAAAAAAATTTTTTCTGAAGAATTTAGTTATACTTCTTTGAATGTCTTCTTGCAATGCGGAATGTTGATTGAAAAAGGTTTTTTTTTTAGATGCGTCGTTGCTGTTTTACACTGTACATCATAAAGAAACCACGATAACGAACAAAACATCTGAATACGCATACTCACAGAACAAACTTAAAACAGCCGATGTCAAAAGATAAATGCGTAGTGTAGTGATGCTACATATATATTTTTATTTATAATTTAATTACTTATTTTGTTTTATTACGTGTATGTGATTATCTAATCATATGCACACCTTTATTGGGTTATTGAGAGATTTCCTTGTAAATATTAAACACAGTGCGTTGAACTGAATAACAAAATAAATTTATGTATTATTCACAACAAAAATAATTATATATTCCTCAGCATTATAATCTAGCGTAGGTACATATGTATGATTCTATCTTGGATTAGCCTTTTGAAAGAACACATTTAACATTTACCATAATCCGTACTAGTCTGTTTCTTGATAATTTACAGGAATTAGAAAATGTCTTTGAAAATGACTTAATCATGAATTCTTCATTTTCACTCAGTTTAAAACATTTACTAAATTTTAGTTGATGTCTACAATTCATTACTTCAATTATTCTTAAGTTTGTTTGGGTTCGTTTACGTCCGGCTACTTAGAGAAGACAATTTCTTATACTTAGGATCTCTGAGGTCACGATTGTTCTGACTTTCTGTATGTTACAAATTTTAATGAAATATTTCACTTTTTATTGATATTGCTGCAGTAATACACACGTTAGCTGCCTTTCTTAACTACAATAAGTAAACACCAATTTAATTACGTTAATATAAAATTTCTAAGCTTTGGTGTCTGTTACGTTCACAATTATAAGTGTAGAACATAGTTGCTGTTAAAGACTTACTGCATATTTTATGTCCTTCACTGTCACTCCTGCATACAGTTTCGTAAGGAATTGCCTTAACCATTTCACTTAGCCATTATTAGACAATGGTATTTATTCGTCGTTGTACTGCGGATGCTGTAAATTTGCTAACTAAAACACTTATTAGTTGCAGACACAAATTGTTAACATTGTCTTTTTCCGAGGGCGTCACTAACTCTCTAAAAGTTCTTAACTTAAGCTATTAAAACTTAACATTGTTTCAAAATTCTGTCGTTCCATTGGCTGGCTGATACGCTGATAAAAGTAACCAGGCGTAGCAGACCAGAACTTAAACATAAACATTAAATTGCAAATATCCCAAAAATAATTAATTTTAAAATAGTCTTTTCATTACAATAGTCCGTATTAAAGAGGCATTATTGGGATAAAAACATATATCATTGCCTCCTAAAGGGGTTTTAGACAATAGGATTGATGCAGAATATGTGTAGACCTACATTCTGTAGTGCCGTAGACACGTACACAATCTTGAACATAACAAAGGTATAAGAAAATATATAAATAATAGTTAACTATCGATATTTATATTAAAAATATATACAACACAGATAAGTCCGTGTAAAGAATTAGATAGAAAAATATCACAGCACAGACTTACACAATGGACTGAAAACACGACACAGTTGCAACAAGAACAGTAAACCCATGCAAAATAAACGACCTTAGATATCACAGCGTTGCACAGTCGAAGCCAGCGATGATATTGTGGACACCGCAACGACGACAGCACAGGCAATCACAACAGGCTTCCAAAGACAAAACCGTGGCGACGTTTCGGAAACTGACATCTGCTCACGTCATCAGGCACAGACAGACCGATCAGTGATAATGATAGTTATAAAAGCCAAATTCCAAAGCTTTAGTTGAGCCAGACAAAAATTAGAGACCAGACCGGGGCTGTTGGAAAAAGTCCACTATCTGCCCTTCTTGCTGGTAACATGGAAATGGAAAACTCAATATAAATAAAAGAGCAGAGTATTTTTTTTTTCGTGTAAATTTACTCTTTTTTTGACGTGATAACGTCTTATAAATCGATGAACGCCGGCTGCACGCACGAAAAAGCATGACTCATTGTCACGTTCCGCCTGAGCCAAGCGTGCAAGAACCGGCCAACCAACGTGCGAGAAAATCTTCTATAATATCAAACAGGTTAATGCGGGCTTTTTAACTAATTGTTCGTGATTATATTTAAATAAATTATTTAAATTAAATTTGCAAAAACTGTAAATAATATTTGAAAATAAAAATGTATGCAATTTTTCATCAATGTTTTCTTATGACGTTATCACGTAAAATTATCGTCCGTAAACCGACTTTTTATTAAGTCTCGTTTGGTCCTGAGATACAGTTTTAATGTCATTTCAAGTGTCTGGGGGTTTTAGATATATTTTATCGCCTCTTTTCAACAACCCGATTGACATAAAATACTGTCAGATAACAGGTTTCTATACTCAGATTAAAAAAGAAATAGAACATATCACTCTTCAGATAAGCAGGTGTAATAAAATTTGCTAAAACGTTATGAGATAAAAATAAGGAACGAGTCTTTCAGTACTAACCAGGGATGTCCAACATCTAACCTCGGTAAAAAGCAAATTCATGTGTAAACTAATAGAAATAAAAGATAATAATAAGTAAACTATATAATTAAAACCTCTCCATGGTAGAATTATGTTAAGTGATGTCCAGGTTTCTATAAAAACATTTTCATAAATGTTATATTCATAAAAGGGTTAATTTGTTTTTGTATACACGATGTTTAAGCATTTTATTTTTAAATAAAATTTAAAGCAATGCTAAATGTTTTCTTGTGAAATTTGAAAGAAATACTGTCGATAACATTCAATTTCTTTTCTCTCTTGGGTTGGAGCGTCATATAGCAAATGCAGTAGCATAAACATCTCTTCAGTGCAGGCTGAATTTGTCGCTAATTTGGTATGTAATGCTCTTTTTTTTTTTTCAAAAATTGACTTAATTGGCTCCGCCATGCTGTGGAAGACCTTCTGTGGCGTTCGACCATTGTGCCGTTTATTGGTGAGTGGAATCATCTGTCATCACCCTGCTTCGGCAGGGTGCAAGAGATACCTACCGATTGAAGAAACACCCCCGTCATCCGAGAGTCACCCCTCCACAAATGGTCGTGATTGAAAGTCAATTGAGTGAACCCCAACAAAATTTATTCTGCTCTTCGCGCCGAATTTTACCTGGTCGTGAGTTCTGAACGACAAAATTTCATAAATCTTGATATGCCAGTGGACAGGGGAGAAGTTTTTGCTAACGATGTAAAGTTATATCTTCAGTAGTTGTGACTCAAGAAGAATCGACCCTTATCGGACATGGTGATATTGTAATTTTTTTTTACATAAGATTCAAAACCAAGGCAATATATTCTAACTATTTTTGTAAACATTTCACTATGGCTAGAACCTTGTTAAATTTTCGCTAGATTCGCGGTCCGGACTCGCTAGCACTATAAGTTGTGTTCATGTTTTCGTCATTAATGATTACTAAGATGTTAAAATGCTAATTTGTTGATCGATGTTTAATCTGCCTTGATCTTTTCTGGTGAAATCTATTAAAAGAAAGGTTATGCACTACCTAAAAGAATATTAATATAAATAAACCAGGAAGCCTACAGATCACATGACTTATTTTGTTGTTTTTATTTGAGTATCTATTTATATCTACCGATCCACTAACTTCCAAATGGATTGTGTGTAGGGAGTTCCTAAATTGTTTTGTTACCCGCCTCGTGCTACCTCTGGTGATGTTCGAATTTTATGTCAATTTTGTAGCTTGTTGCTCAGCTGTTTCCTAGGACTTTTAAGAGGTGTTATAACACTATAAAAATCAAGGGTACGAGGGGCGTTACACCATCATCTTGCAAGTTCGTCTCTTGCGCACAGTGCCTACATTTAGTTATCCTGCGAGAGTACTTAATTTACAACGGCGCTTGTAACCTGGACGCAATGTAAACGTCGCGCAGTGATCTGGACGACTTGGCAGTCACGCTACGCTACGCCTCAAGGTCAACCAATCTCAAGGTCAGCCAATATCAAGGTTGACCGATGCGGTCGTGGTACTTCCGAGATCTCCCAAGTTCTATTTTGGAAATATCAAAGTATGTCGAGATGAGCGACATATCGGCCCCTTTTATTAGTACTAGATGACAAACCCATTTAACGGCTGCAGTTCTCGGTAAACGATCGATTTGGGGGGGGGGGGGGTATTTATTGGTCTCATCAGATATACTGCCATTATAGAAGACATTATTATATCACTAAAATAAAAATGAACTCTCCTTCCATTTAAAATATAATTATTAACCAAAAATATACAGCGTTTTGACAAACATTTTTAAGCCCTTCAGGCATTTTCGTTGCATTGCAGTTTTGTAGATTAATTAAATTTAATATTCACTAGTAACATGGAGAATGTTTTACCATATAGAATATTTACAACGTATTATACCGAAGGTAACTAACTCATTCGTACGCTTAAAGTTCAAAGAAATCCCAACATTATGATACTTACTATTTAATGTTCTGAATGTTCCGACAAACTGATACATTGAAACATAGGTCACATGGCTATGCACAGAGGATAAAAGCTATGCAATCTCCCTCGTATCATCGTGGGCTCCGAACTACCTGGCCATAAACGCGATGCTCATAAATCAGTCAAAAGCTAGTGCGCCATATTATTAGAAAACTGATCTCAGTAACAAAAGCAAGTTAAAAAAGTATTTTTATTTAAAGCATGCCATGCATTCAATAAATTAATTTCACCAACGGGAACAAACAGGAAACCTTAACTATTTCTAGGTTCAATAAAAATTAATTTGCATAGCGAAATTTTAAAGAGAAACTATGATAAACATTTAGTTTTTGTATATATTTTTCCCTGTGTATTTCCTTACGATTGCGTTTAAACCTTTTGGCAGTGGTTTATTTAAATCAGACACAGGAACTGTTTGTACTTACATACAGCGTCTAATTAAAACAAAAAAAACCTGGCTGTTATACCTAGATCTGTTAGTAGACATAAAATAAACCATTGTGGATATAATTTGATAAACAATTAACTTTATATACCACCTATTTTAAAGAGTTCTAACGTAAAATCTCCGGGTTTTTCTCTCGCTATTTTAACAGCTTATTGTAGAACAAATTGCCATCCGAAACGGCACGATTTTCATTCTTCGATGTTCAATGTATCGACAATATTAACATCAATCCGTCATTCACTGAAAAAGTTGTGAAGTATGCGGTCTGGCCAAGGAAACTTTGCCTGCTGGCTCGCCTGTCTGGGAGACCTAAGATGCACATAAAGTTCTGCCATTCCCGATTACACCCGAACAATTCACCTTCGGCCAACTTCGGGATTTGTTTTATTTTTGCGCAGGAAAAATGAATTCAAATATTAAAAGTGGTCGGTTGGGTTAGCTACATTAAAACACTTTAAAACACTATGGACGGTTAGTTAGGTTAGTATAGCTACGTTAAAATAAATAGAGAAATATAAATATTAATAAATAAACCCGAGGTTGGCCGAAGGTAAATTGTTCGGGTGTAATCGGGAATGGCAGAACTTTATGTGCATCTTTAGACTTCCCAGCCTGGTCTACTCCGTCGCGCTCGTTCTAAAAACATCATCGCGCTCTAGTCGTATATGCATGCCTGCGTCACTGGAAGTGTTTTCGTCGCTCTTGGAGCGTTCCGTGATCTCCGAGGTGCGCGGCCTCGACCCAGAGCTAAGAAACGAAGCACAAGGCAAGCGCTATTATCAGTTACTGTTCAGCGCCTCGTGTAAATACGGGAGAATGACATCCAGTACAGCAAGTCATTGCGGCGCATCTCGGAATGCGGCCTTCAAGTCTGAGGAATGAAGACACATCGTTTTTGAATAGCGAGTGTGTGTCCGTTTACCGACGCAGCCTTAACCAAAGGCTGCGTTTAGTGAGAAACTAGACGTGAAAGTATTTTAGAATTTTATCTATACTTGCGCAACCTGGTGTTTCAACAAAAGGGATACTTTTCAACAATCATTTGTTTGCTTTTACAAATTTTTCACACTAATTTTTTAGGTTTTTTTTTTAATTTTCACACTAAGTTAATCTTTTTACAGTAATAGATAAACAACATAAAAAATGGCGTGTACAGAAGCTGACCGGCTAAGAAACAGACCGTCGTTATATTTTTTGACGTGTAACATATTAACTCTCGGTATACGGCATTTGGTAGGAGTAATTTTCGTGAATACGATGTGTAACCTCGGTGCTGCCATCTGTGGTGGATGGCACGAACCAAATTATTTCACAATGCCAAAGGGAAACTTCATAGTATTAACTGTTTAATGATTTTTAATAAGATTTAGTAATTTTATATTTATTTTTGGCTTTTATTAGATCCGTTTCATTATATAGTTTAAAAAATGTTGCCTGCTAATCAAATGATAAGCCGTAGTTGATCTGTGAACGCATTCTAGCGGCGGGTGCAGAAACTATAAGTTATTCGCGTCAAGAAATGTAATTGAAAAAACAATTTGCGTATATTTACCACGCTCGGCATTTTTTTTAAAGAAATCTACGTTAAATTTCGCGTCCGAGTTTCGTTATTATAGTTTTATTTGCAACACGAGAACACACAAATTTGCTCGTTACCGAGGTTAGATATTACACATCACTGGCGAGCACTGAAAGACGGGTCGTTACCACAACGCCGAAATACCACAACGCCGAACGTACAATAACGCCGAATACCATAACGCCGAATGCCAAATTGACCGCAACGCCGACAGCTAGAAAACTGCTGTGTACCACAACGCAGAAATACAGTAACGCCGAAAAATGTTGCTGCGTGGAAGGGGGGGGGGGGGGGCACAGGAGCAAAATTAAAAACAACTGAATGAATTTGTGTGTGTTTCTTAAATGTACCTTAACGCCGAAATACCACAACTTAACCTAATCTAGGCTAGCCTAACCTAGCCTAACCTAACCTAACCTAACCTTACTTAACCTAACCTTTGTGACAGTCCTGCAATGACATTTTTCGGCGTTAATGTATTTCGGCGTTGTGGTAATTCGGCGTTGTGGTACACATCAGTTTTCTAGCTGTCGGCGTTGTAGTCAATATGGCATTCGGCGTTATGGTTTTCGGCGTTATTGTACGTTCGGCGTTGGGGTATTTCGGCGTTGTGGTGCGTCCCCCTGAAAGACTCACATTTTTTTTTTTTAATATGGTGTTACATTGCACGGTTATGCACATAGTCTTGAGGCGAGTGGACTCAAATATCATAGTGGGGCTCCGAACCACTCTGGCACCGACTCAGCACTCGTGAATATGAGTCGTGCTGGGGAGTTGGGCTCGAACGCGCGGCCTTCGCCATAGGAGACCCCGCTGATTATTTGTTGCTGCTGTTGTCGTTGTTGACTGCTGGTGTCTCCGATGACCTCGTCAATGAAGTGCTCAGAGGAAAGTATTTGATCCTCATGTTTGATTAATCACCAAAATAGCTAATCAAACTGAAGCCTAAACACCAACTTCCATATTTCTTACTTACAAATGACAAACTTCCATGCAAATTTTCATAAACCTATTTAACCCTCTTAGGGGATGAATTTTCGAAAATCCTTTCTTATTACTCACCTGCGTTATATAAGTAACTCCTATGCAAAATTTCATGCTTCTAGTTCTAACCGTTTAACCTGTGAATTGACTGTCAGAGTTTTATTAAGTAAACTGCATAATGTAAAGTTTAAATAAGTTAAAATTAGCTTAAAATTGTAATATGTTTTCGTTCTAAGGTTTTTTTTCCAATAGAGTTTATTTTATGTTGTTTTAATAACTGTACAGCCATTTTTTTATTTTAGTATTTTTTATATTATATTATTTTATATTAAAAAAAAAGCTTGTTTTAAAAATAAACTGTGTTTGTGAGTGTGTGAGAGAATGACATTATCATATTAAAAATTTTAATTGTATTTTAATATTATTTTTTTCTATTTAAACCCATAATTAATATGTTTAAGGTTAGTATTAGATTATAGTTTAATTTGTCTGTATTCAATCTATTATTTTATATGGCTGGCGTTAGTAATGAATTTGGGTGTTAAATTAGTAGATTATTCATCAGTCATTGCTGTAATTTGTAATTTGTTAGTATGTAATTTTATGTTTTATTCCTAGATTAAACTTGTTATACGTTGTTTATGTATCGTGGGTCAGTTTAAAGGAAGGCGTACACGCCTTAACTGTGCCAAACTGAAGTCGAAATAATTAAATAAAATGAATATAGAAGGTCTGGGAGATATGATTTATGCCTTGGCATGCCAAAGAAAATAGGGATAAATAGTTGTTAGTTTGAACTGTAGCAAAAAGATGGCAAAATATGCCAGATGGCGGGGGCCAATACCCCTTAGAGCAAGCCTGCGCGGCGACCCACTGACGGGAAACATTTTCACAGACGGGAGAGACAAACTTCCGATCGTGCATCTTCGGTTGTTTTTTTTTTGTTCATTGTAAATAAATATGGCGGTGTTGATATAAGGATACTAATTGTCAATTATGTTAGGTTAGCTACATTATAAATACTTTAAAACATTGTGGACGGTTGATTTGGTTAGGATAGCTACATAAAAGATACGGGAAAATAATCATGAACTTCGGGGAACTTCGGGTTTTGGCTCTCTCGTCTGTGAAAAGAAGGCTTCCCCCCCGCTGACCCGGACCCCGGCGCGCGGGATCAGGGACGGAATAAAACCCCCTGCAGCCCGAGCGTGCGGCGATGTTGGAACTTGGAAGGCTTCCAGCGCGCGGCTCGAGTATCTTTAGCAATCTGGCCGCCGAGGCGCGCTAGGTGCGCGCGGGAGGTTTCCACACACACATCGGCACTTCGCACCTCGGATCCGGCAGCCGCACTCTCAGAAAAAAAAAAAAAAAAAAAAAAAGAAGTTCACTTCCACTTCACGCTGATTTGCAAATTATCCAGGGATCTTCGTCCATTCACGGACGCCGAGTTCACTTACTTCAAACGTGAAATCCAAAAGCACGTTCTTTGCTATGCTAACAAAACATTCAAAAAACTACAGCAAGAACACGCGTGTGTTCACTTTTGCTTAGAACGGAACATACAACTCGCCAAATAAAAAAAAATATACGGCGTAGTTTCTAAGAAGATTTGGTTATTTGAAATGACAAAAAATCTTCGTTGATTGTTCGTTGAAAACCCCGTAAATTTACTGTAATTTCTAACAGCGCGGCCGCGGTCGGACCCGGGGCGGGTAATCTCGCCGCGCATGCCTAATAGTCCGGTCAAATTAGACCAAAAAATGGGAGTGAAGTTACAAAATTTCGCACCCAGCAGAAAATTGGTAGGATTGTTCAAAACAAATGAAATCTTAAAAGTCCTCATGGATCCGACACCTGGAAAATAATTTACTCGGGGTCAAAGGTCACAAAAACGGGTTTTTCACGATTTTCAGAAAAACGGTAAGATTGATCATAAAATTAGTCCAGACAATAATTGTAGATCAGATAATTATCTATAAAAATGCCAAACTATTTTATTTCCTAAGAGCCACCGTTTTTGAGATATAACGATTCAAAAAGTTGAAAGAGTTGTAATCGTCATAATATGTATAAGTACACCACGTATATACATAACTAAAACTGTAATACAAGTAAAAATATTATGCTATCGGTCAGTGTAACTTACACATATAAAATATTATAAATATGAGAATGTCGGGGGAAAAGAAACCCAGGCCCACATTTTATACGCCAGTGTAACCTTGAGCAACATCTGTAATAATTTGTCTTCCTCCAACCTCAGCGGCTGCTCAACATCTTTTTCGGGTATATTACCAAGTTCAAGTGCGGCTTGGTTATCAGCTAGACCCAAAGGACGTTGGGAGTTGGAAGTTGGTTGACAATACATTAGAACCAGTTCAAACTTTACTCCCACCTGCGCCGGAAAAACTGCTCAACACAATTTTTTGCAACTGTAAAAAGGGATGTAGTGCTAAATGTGGTTGCAAAAACGTTGGACTGTTTTGTTCTGTAGCATGTACAAATTGTCAAGACCGGTCGTGCTCCAATGTTGAATCACCAACAATTGAGGATTCATTTGATACTAACGAGGAGACATGCGATGTGTGATTATTGGGGCAATTTACTTGCACCATGGATGAAGAAGAAGAACAAGGAGAAGAGGAAGCAGAAGTATTAGAGAATTATGAATTAGATGGATAAATTTCCCTTTTTTTTATCACTTTTATAATTTTCAACCCTTACCAATATCTTTAAATATTCAATAGTTTCAAATTAAACAGAATCACAACAGATCCGTGACATAGACCTACCGGGGAAACCACATTAAAAAATCGCGCTAAGTACACTACCTCAAAGGAGGCGTGGAGACGTGCACATTATGACGATTACAACTCTTTCAACTTTTTGAATCGTTATATCTCAAAAACGGTGGCACTTAAAAAAAAAGTATTAAGACGTTTTTTTATAGATAGTTATCGAATCTACAATTTTTGTCATGACTATTTTATGATCAAACTTACAGTTTGGCTGAAAATCGTGAAATAACCTTTTTTGTGACCTTGGACCACGAGTAAATTTTTTTCAGGTGTCGGATCGATGAGGACTTTTTAGATTTCATTTATGATGGTGTTTTGAACAATCCTACCAATTTTCAGCTGGGTGCGAATTTTTGTACCCTCGGGTGTCTAAATTGACCGGACTACATCGAAATTTTCAAAAAAACTTTAACACGAAACAAAATACCATAGTCACATACAAATAATCTGACCATTTTGTAATAGACATCTGACAGCCATTCCCATGCCATCCGTCCTTTTTTTTTTTTTTTCCTCATTACTTTTTTTCCAAGGGCTATTTCTAAAATTTTGTCTCGATACCTTCCTTGCATTTGCCGTATGCCACAAATATTTTCAACATATATCCACTTGGCGTAATATCGCATGTGTGTAAAAATTCGCTCGCATCTTTCGAAAATTCTTGTAGGAGAAAAACAAACGTAGAGAAGCTGACGAGTTACAGTTTTACAGATAGCCTCTAAGTATATTTAATTACAAAAAAAAATGGCATGTAAACGCCGACCTGGTCACTGCTCAAAATATCAGAGTAGGGTCTGTTTTCGAAAAGCATGTAAGAATACACTAGGAGTAGGTGAGCAGTCCTGTTCCCGAATTTCGTTTTCCAACTTTAATTTTCGGTGATTGAAAAGGGCTAAAACGTGTGTTTTCAAAATAATTTTTAGGAAAAATACACCCGGTACAGATTTTTGAAAGCACTGAAGGGGCTTGCATTATAACTATCTTAATTTGTCCACCAAATTGTGTTATGTTTACCGCTCAGATATCATACTGCATAAAGACCCATTATTTTTAGCACATACATTTCGTCACCATAAAATATGTCAAAGCAGACCGAACATCGAAAAACAAGTGTCACACCCGAAAAAAACTTTCTATTTATTTTTCATAATAGGGATTGTAATCTAATATTTATTTATTTATTTATGCAAGCCGAACATACATTGTCCAAAACCGGCTTGAGCTATATAAAAACAAAACAAAAAATACAAACAATTGGCAGTACAGGGATAAAAATAACTTTTCCTGTACAGTGGTGTACCTATATCTTCGGACGGTGCACAGAAATGTAAACACGCCCTATATCGATATTTACCGAACGTATTCAATGTTGTAAAGGAAATTTCCACAGTGGACTGTATCCGTACTTAGTCTACAGTTGAAATGCATATGACAAGTTCATATGTCTTGCGTAAACATCTCAACATTTTGTGTTTAACTTCGTAAGTGAAGTGATATTGATACCTAGAAATGAGACTTCCAACAACTTCCTGCACGATCTAATTCTGTCACCTGTCACGGAACCTTTCGTACGTTTGTGTGCCTTGCGTTTTAGCACAGGCTATTTTGATTTGCGAAGCAAACAGAACTTGGATGCCTCTCTTAAACTGTGTTCCCACTACTTAGTCTCGGTAGGTATCTCACAGGACACGAAAGTCACGAGAAATTTTATGAAAATGAAGGACTAGTCACGAAAGAAAAGATAAAGTATCGAAATAAGCAATAACGTGCTAGAGGTCATTAAATTTTAATATCCAACAATCTTTCGCTAGCCTGCGATTTCTTTTACGCCTTACTTCAGTATACAGATCACATTTAATATAAATATTAAGACTGTCCGCTTGAATCATTTGGAAACTATGCCTGAAAACGTTTTAATTAACTTTCTAACTTAAAATCATAACGTTCATGCAAATACTTCTACATCGTATTTCATTTACGCATGTTTAATTTTTCTTATTATTATACATAAATATTCACCCTGAGTTATAAAAAATATCTGAAAGATACGTTTACTAAAATGTCCTGAAAATATCCAATATTTGGTTTTACAGAAATTTGTAGAAACCCTGTCTTATAATCTCATATTTACTGACAACCGTTTTCAAGTACCGAAATATTCTTCAGGCAAATAAATTAGACTGTTATCTACTACTCATGGGCATATGAAAGTAATGGAAAAAGGCAAATACAGTCCTGGTTGCTTTAGGCTAATAAATTTTTCATACGTTCTTTGTCGTAGATATACTTACTATAAATTTTAGCTTGTTTTTACCCTTTGAATCTTCCAAAGTCCCTTTTAAAAAATCAGAGGGTGTTAGTTATGTATTCATGAACATCAAGGCATTTTGTCTACTCTTATAAACTAATTAAAATCAGAAAAATTAAATTTGAGCATTAGGTATCTATGAAATTTGAACTACGTTTTCACTCGGTATTCCGAGAACCATGTTACGATGCTACAATAATTTAACATTGTGCCCTATTAAATTTTCAGACTCAAACGTAATAATATATATATAATTTTGACATTGTCAATACCGAAAAAGAACTTAATAAAACTGATTTCGTTCGGAACGATCTGATGTTTATATTTGTAAAAGTAAACACAAAGACTTATAATTCATAATTCAGTGCATAGAATACATGTATATCTTATCTATGACATAACACAAATAGCGTTTGTCTGATCGAGTGATTTGCGTTTGATTTAGCAACGTCAGTGTAATACATACATCATGACTGCTGTCACATAAACAACTTAATCTGCAAGATGTCTGCGTAAGTAAAACACGCAAAGATCAAACCATTCCCTTACAACACGAAATATTCAGATTATAATTTATCATAAACTTAACAATTGCAGATAAAAAAGGAGGTAGCATCATAGTTTTGAAATTTTACTGAAACATTGTGTGCCAATTGGTCGCGAGCTATTTGAGTTCAAGAACTACAAATAATGATAACTATAGGGCTTTAGACTCGTTGTTGTGCTATCAGAGACACATTGACGGATTCTCCGATACTACAGTGGGATCGGTTAATTTCTAGAGTCGCGCGTCATTTTCTGTAAATAAAATAACATTCCGAAAGTGGTGTTCTTTTAAACATTACAGATCTTAATCTGTTTACGCGAAAAACAAAGTTGCAAAATTCTTACTGGATTCCGAGAAACTCACTTTTATAGGTGAAGTGACATCAATATAACACTAATATCGCCATGTTTAACTACGTGTGTATATCATGTATGAGTTGTGAATTAGTATTAATAAGGAAAATATTACCGTATGTAATTTGCTTTGGTAATACTTGTGTCAACTATCGTTTTGTATTAATGAGGAAAATAGTCCCGCATGTAATCTATAACGTATTCCTAATAACATTCCTGTCTTTTTGAAAAAAAAGCCTTGGCTACGCTATATCCCTGGAAA
Source organism: Bacillus rossius redtenbacheri (assembly GCF_032445375.1). NCBI lineage: Eukaryota > Metazoa > Arthropoda > Insecta > Phasmatodea > Bacillidae > Bacillus > Bacillus rossius. Next base: position 25,133,448 of record NW_026962013.1, on the reverse strand, counting down.
ACCACAGTATCAGGTTGGGGGGCGCGAAAGACTACAATATCGGAAGACTACCATAATGACAGTATTCCGCAAGGCCTCTTAGAAAAAGGCGGAAAAATATCATAACGGAAATCTGCCATAAGTTCAAAGGACGGGGGCGGAATTCTACCATATTTCCTTATACACTCCATAGAATGAGTACATCTGCATTGCTCTCGATGTAGTGTATACAATATGTCGCTAGGTAGCACTGTTCTTAGGTTAACTTAAAAGGCTATAGATAGTGCTTCTGACGGTTTCTTTCTGTAGCTCCACTCATAAATAAACTCAACAGATCGCGCACCAATAGAAACAAAAGTTTCCAAAAATGGGTTATAGGAAGCAGCACTGTATACTTATAACCGCAATCTGTAAAAATCAAACTATGGTAGTTTTCAATTATGGCACTTTTCCTCCTGTTTTGACGGGGTGCGATGGAAGACTGTCATAATGTAAGACTGCCATAATGATATAATTCCACCTGGGGGAGACAGAAAACTACCATAAGTTAAAACGTGACCATACATTCCTAATACTCGAACGACATGAGTAAATTATGTATATTATCTTAGAAAGAATATGTATAAATAAGCAGCAAACAAAGTCTTGTGATTCTAATTAAGTGTTTTAACTCCAGACCACTAGTTGAAATGAAATGCAATCTAGTGACCGAAAATCACAATTCCCTGACAACCGACGGTTAAGTAAGTAAAATATTACATGATTTATATGATATGTTTGAAATGCTACGACAGATTTTCACCATCAGGTGTATAGTTATATATACTTCTGAGGTGACAATTCAATTGAGTTTATTTTATGTAATGTCTATCAAAAGAAAAAGAAAATAAACTGAAGCATTAATGATAACACAAAAATATATATTTTTATGTTACTACATCATTAATAATACCCACATTATGTTTCCGGTGGGCTATTGAGGTTCACTTTTCGTGGCCTGACTTCACTACTACCTTACTTCTTAATGGCTGTGGTGTTGTTTTTGTCATGTTGGGGATTTTACAGGGTATTGTGATATGTTTTTAGCATGTGCTGTGAAAACCATTAGAAGAGTATTTTAACATATATATGTACAGAAAACAACAATTACCATTAAGGATAGATGAAAACAATCACAGCATTTCCAACCTGTAAACTGTGAATACGGAATATTTATTATACTTTACTTGAGAATGATTTACGTTTGCTGTTTAAGTTTAGCTGATTAAGTAGTTGTGAAATTAGACCTATCGGTATTTTAACTGCCTCAGTGACTAAGAAATAATTTAGAAATACTGTAATGAGCTGGTTAAGTGAAAACATTTCAGAATATTGATTTATGAAGCCTTGAAATCAATTTTATATTAGTTTACCAGGAGAATAGCCTATTTCCGATATTATTTTTCTTCTTATTACGAAATGCCTGCTTGCCCTTAAAAATATTAATAGCGAGGTCAATGCAGACGGCAAGAAAAAACGCCACAGTAGTGCGACAATGTGAAAGGGATTAGCAATGACCTACAGTACGGAACCATCCTACCAATTTTATAGAAAAAATCAGCGTGGCTGTATCGAGACTCACGGCCGTTGGTTTCTCGTGAAACTTACATGTCAGAGAGTCGGTTTTAGTGTAATGGTTTAAAATTAAAAATAATAAAAACGAGAAATTGACTACGTACTAAATTTTTAATTCAAAACAGACACAAAATGGTAGCTAAATATTCATTTCAATTAATATTCGACGGAAATTCTGTGGTATGATAAATGAGATACCGAAGGCATAATATAAAAATTAATATTTTTTGGTGAACGTACAATCTGTATTACCCAGTGTTGTCAGTTCTCTAAACACAATCACACGAATCACCGTGCTATTACATCTGAGTCGTAAGCTACACTGAATACAAATTTTTTTTCGACCTTAAATTAAAAATATTAGTATTTGGGAGATCTGGGTGACGACTTAAGTGGGTCTCAGGCCGAAGCCTATTAGCTAGGAAAATGTTAAAGCAAGATGATACAGACCTTTTCGTCAGACTTTTTCTGGTACCCATTTGTTTCGCTGTGATTTTTAAGACGTTTTACGTCAAAATGATATGACAATTACCCGTCGGGATTTGAACCAATGTTCACTGGAATACGAATATAGTGTCTAACGACTCGGTCCATAAACTTCGATAGTGTATCTTTTCTCATCTTCAGAATGTCTAGTAGTGATTCCTTATGCTACAAGCGTGAGTGTACGATTATTGCATAACAGTACAAATAAATAGTTTCAGACTATAGTACTCCATGTAGGCTATCATCACATATCTTGAATAAATTATTGACACATGATATTATAAGTACAACTATCATAAATTACGGTCTCCAAAATTTTAATTCACGACTTTTGAGTATATCGTGTACTAGTGCGTGTAACTACATGTGATTTTGTTTACACATTTACCATGAGTGCAGAATTTATTTGTGGAAGGGGATGGCAGAACCCCAGTCCCTTCTCCGGAAACTCTTTTACAAAGATAATGCTTGAAAATACATTTTTAGGTTAGTTGAAGATCCCTTAATTACTTTTTGAAATTCCTGCTATTGTAATTTTTTTAAAATAGAAATTCTTTGTCTAAATAAATCTGGAAAACCTACTCCCCCCCCCCCCCTCCTTTTATTACTACGCTCTTGACACTTACTGTTACAGAAAAAGGTTCCTCTTTTGAATAAGCTTATCTGAAGTGTCAAAAAATATACACATAAAGCAAACAAAATAAAAATATATTTAAAGAAAATCAGTATCTATGTGAATATCAACAAAGTCAGTATAGTTCGTTAAATAAAATCTCCACTGACAAACAACATTTTAAATAATACTAGGTAAATTAATTCAAGATATAGTTTCGGACATACGCCATTACTAATTAAACTGTCTGTCATGACAAACCTCAGTCTGTCTGTGCCTTAAGAAGGAAATAAATAGATCACTTTCCCGAAACGCAGTAACTGTTCTCTTAGGAATCATATACGTACTGTGTTAGTCTGCGCTATCATCGTTGTGGTTTTAAAAATATCTGTTTTTTCGCTCAACTGTTGCTGTCATCACTGTTTATTCACATCGCTGGGTTCACCTGTGCTTCTCTGTATAGCCGTTGTTTTTTCAATTTTTATTTGTTACGTTTCATCGTTGAGTTATTGTTTGCCGTTGTGCACCGTAAATTTTCTTTGTAAATGGAACATAAATATTCATATAAACTTACATATTTGTTAGTTTTTGCAATTACATGAAAATAACTGTATCACTACAAAATAGTGTTACCATTTTTGCTTCGTGTTGCCCCAGTACCTCTAATATTTAGTCATTTGCAAACAGTTGTTTGAATATCTTTCCAGTATTAGCTGCGCAAGTTAATCACGGTAAAACAAACGAAAGCCAAAGTAATATAAAAAGTTAACTTTTCTGTGGCTTTAAAACCAAATAAATAAAATGTTTATACAATAACTTCATGCTAGTAAGCACACACATATTTCAACTAAACACACTCTTTTAATATCTAACATTTATTTCAAAAAAACATTACAATCGATAGTGCAAGCTGGTACATAAGTTTTTTACTAGTCTATATTTCTATATAATTATTTTACAGCGGAACTGTAAGTTTGTTTGCAAGAAATCAACTAAAAAATTCCTAGACTAGTTACACAAATTATATTTCACTGTTATGAAATTACATAATTCATGCTTAACGAAACAACATAAGAACACATAAATTTGTTTGAAATTAGATGTTACTGCACGTGTTATTGACACACAAAACTACAGTCAACTCGTGGAATAAAATCATGTCAGTGTTAATAAGACTGCAAGTTTCCTCTCTACCACTCTGGTTCTGGGGTAGAGCGCCTGCCTTGTGACTTGTAGGACCCGGGTTCGCGCCCCGGCTCCTCCAAGGCGGATTGCCCAGACAAAATGGTGGCATTTTCTCTGGTAGGAATACAATCCCTTGTAACAAGTCAGGCTACCAAAGAAACGGTGGGTGTAACAGAAAAAAAAACCTTCCAGGTGGCTTCCAAATCGGGAGTCCGTTTCTTTTCTTGGGCTCCCGATGCGGTGGCCATTCCGGGGGTTTCTCCGGGGGAACGGAGTTTTGCAAAAATATTTTTTTGTAGTGTTTTAGTTTTTAGTAACTGTAGCATTTTCATTCCAACATGTTATAAATAAAGCTCAAACAAACATTTTAAACATTACATTTTTATTTTTGCTTTTGTACTGAGATAAAAAATAAAATGTTAGAGGCTTCAAAATGAAACTGTAGTCACACATTGCATATAACTGTGACGCCACCCTTCCGAATAAAAAAACAAACTTCATCGCTATGGCAGAAGCCTTGGGCAGAAGCGTCACGCCGGGGCACGCCTTCATACGATCAGCTTCGACTCTACTCGGGTATCTTCGTATACAGCCGTCGGCGACGTTTGCGCAGACGCAAACCAGCGGCCTAGTCGACCGACAGGCTGGGCAGCTGTTCGGGGACAGACGGAGAACATGGTTTCTGTTATTCCAAGGGTACTAGTGTAAGTTTTCTGAAAACCAAAATATTTGCGGATGTAGTCTTGTCGTAAGTCGTTAAAAAATGGGTAAGTATAGTAGTTATTTGAAATGATTCAGGTGAGGAAAAAAAATTATAAAAAAATTTGCAGGGTTTTAGCTCGCCCAAAAATAGCTGTCGTGAAACGATCAATAGTGAAATTTGGCAGAAGAATACAATAGAGATAGTAGGAATTGTTCAGAAAATATTAAGCTATGTCTATTTTGTATATTACGTTTAATAGATGGAAACATTTTATATGATTATACATAATATTTTAATTTTAATTTCAAAGTGTAATTATTTGTTGACCAATCATAAATTATTTCGCCAATGTTTTTGTCGGCTTGCAAGTAGATAATACAACAGTACGGTTAGATTTCACCGTCACTAGTACCCATAGTAATTTAACAAACAGCTGCTAGTGTAATGAATTAAAAAAATCCCCATAATATAACTCGAATACCAGAATATCATGATAAACTGGACAAAAACATTACCAGTAGACTCTGAAAATCACATTTATTTTATACAAATTTATATTCCTTACACCATTTTGAGTATTCTCAAATTCAACCTAGGGTAATAAAATTGGGTTTTTATAGCCACTACTGTGATTCATGAAGTACACAAAGATAAAATTTTCATTTAAACAAATTTCTAAAAAAAAAAAAATTGTTATAGCCTATTCAAAACAAATGGCATTTAAGTTGTCCGTTTGTACAATGGAAAATTTGGTTATATATCTTATACTAACCAAAAGTAATGCCTTTTTTTAGACAAAATATAATTTTTTTATTTTAAATTTGCAAGTGGTTTCGTTTTTATTACTTAATATACTATTTAGATATAAAGTTAAAGAAATTGTTTGTAGATTAAACTAGTTATTTAGAAACTATGCAACCTAGAAATGTGTTACCTATTAAAAGTAACAAATAATGCTAATAAAAGTTCCTGAATACCCGAAAGATACAAATAATTGCATATTATGAACATTAGCCAACACATTACTATATTCTTCAAGGCTTCTTAAGTGTAGTATCAGAATTTGTATTTGCAAACATTCAGTTTTTAAGTGGAGTAAGAAAACTGTTTGGTTCGGTGGCAGCTCACTTACATTTGTGCAGAGGAAGGTACAAAGGGAGGAGAGACAATGCGTGAAGATGAACAGTGTTCCTGGTGGGGACAGGGCTGGAGTAGAATGGGCTAGAGGTGGGAGGTGTGAATGAACTATGAAAAGAGCTTAAAGTGAAGGGAGTGTGAAGTGGAGAGAGGACTCCTTGGCACTAAGGTGGAAGCGTATTTGCAAGTGGGTTCAAAAAGCAAAATAATAATAAAGTCAAAAGTTACAAATTCAGGTTCAATTTATTTAAGCATGTTTAGAATTGTTTAGAACCGCAAACATTTATTTTCCTCTTGTGTGACAGGATAATGCAAAGGATTTGAGCGGAAAGAAACTAAAATGTGTTGGTTTAACCGCACGCCGATCCATGCTCGAGCTTGGGCCGTGTTGCAGGGAGAGCCTGGGGGGCGTGGTCCGTGGCTCTCGGCTCCTGGGGAACAACTTGCGTCTCGTGTCGGTCGTCCTCTCCCCGAACCGCCTGTACCATGAGGTCACGGGAGACATCATCTGCCCCAATGTGGTGCAGGGCATCGACCACTTGCGAGACCCCAGGTTGAATAAGGTATGCATTGTCGCATCCCTGCGAGTCTTGATAACTAACTAATTGCCATGAACTTTTTATGTTCTCCGGCAAATCATTGTGCTAATGTTGTGGACGTTTTAGATTAGTACAAAAATAGGTAAATATGTACAGTCGCGGTAGATGCCAAAAAAAATGCTAAAAATCTGAAAATACTTTTATTCTGTGCCCTTTCACTTCCTCTTTTCAAATCAACCGGCGGAGGTAAGAAATTCCAAATACTTTAGGAGATATTGAATTTTTAAATTTCATCATATGTAGAGTCGCGGTAGATGCCAAAAAAAATGCTAAAAATCTGAAAATACTTTTATTCTGTGCTCTTTCACTTCCTCTTTTCAAATCAACCGGCGGAGGTAAGAAATTCCAAATACTTAAGGAGATATCGAATTTTTTAATTTTCATCACAATACCTGCGTAGTATGCGGCGATGACCATTGTTTCTTGTCATTGATAATAAGGTTTCTTGTTTACGAGTATCATGTTTCTTATTGGACAATTTTGTCACGTGACTGTTCTGTGATTGGCCAGTATTCAAATTAACCAATAGGTGATTATTTATTCCGTGATTGGTCAGTATTCAAATGAACCAATCCGTGATTATTTTTTCATTTATTGTTCAATACGATGTTTAATTAATCGGTGAACTTCTGCCGTGAACGACTGCATCATTTCCTTATAGTGGCAAAGGAAATGTACCCGCCTCCAACTTAGGTGAGTTTTTAACGTTTCTAATTTTAAAGTATTATTTTTTTATTTGGATATTGTTGCGCAAGTAATAAGTAAAAAAAAATTACGTGAGTTGTTAATGTTCATCATTTGTCCGGGTTTTGTTAGGTCAGGTCAGTTACATTATAAATAATTTAAAACTAAAGAAGGTAAATCTGTATTGTACGGATTAGCGCCAAAAAAAATCGTACAAATATGAAATAGATTTCATTATATGCACTTTTACGTCCTCTTTTCAGAACCGCCTGCGGAGATAAAAAATTCCAATTACTTCTGGAGATATTGAATTTTTTAATATTCATTTTTTGGCTATTTTTTAAAAAAAAAATTTAAAAATCCGAAAATACCTTTATTCTGTGCTCTTTAACTTCCTCTTTTCATTAAACCCGGCGGAGATCATAAATTCCAAATACTTTAGGAGATATTGAATTTTTTAATTTTCATGTTGTGCACTGATGCGGCATTAAGCGGGAAGCCTACGATTCACACATCTTTCTGGACATACCCGAATACTCACGTTGGCAAGCCTTCTTTTCTTAAAATTAGCAAGAAGTAATTAAAAATACTTTAAAACATTGTAGATGGTTGGTTATATCAGGTAAATATAGCTACATTAAAAAAACTGTAAAATCATTTTATGGTTGCTTAGCAAATAACATTTAATATGTAGCTCCAGCGCTAGGAAACCGTTTACATGATTTCACAGTATTTTTAATGTAGCTATCCTAACCAAATCAACCATCCACAATGTTTTGAAGTATTTATAATGTAGCTAACAACCTAATTGACCATTAGTTTTCATGAGTTGCATATTTATTTACAATAAACAAAAAAAAAACCGAAGATGCACGATCGGGCGTTTGCCTCTCGTCTGTTGAAAGAAGGCTTGCCAACGTGAGTATTCGGGTATGTCCAGAAGGATGAGTGAATCGTAGGCTTCCCGCGTTCACCATTGTTGCTTGTTTACAAGTATTATTATTTATTTTTTTCGCGACGTAGTTGAACGACTACATCACGTAAAAAGAAAATTACGTGAGTTCCTACTGTTCATCCTTTTTCCCGGTTTGTTAGGTCAGGTCAGCTACATTATAAATACTTTAAAACTAAACAACCATTAAAATTAATTTTTATTATTTTTAATGTCCGTTCAGTTTCAAAGTATTTATACTGTAGCTGACCTGACCTAATCTACCTTTGTCCCGTTTTGTTAGGTCAGATCAGTTACATTATAAATACTTAAAACTATACAAGTAAAATTAATTGATATTTTTAATTTCCGTTTATTTTGAAGTATTTATCATGTAACTAACCTTACCTAATGGAAAATTTCTGTTATTTAGGCATTTACGCACACACGGCAAAATATAAAATTGCGTCTGTTGAATGATTACATAGGGCTTGTATTGCAAAATAAGAACGGCGATATCTCCAAAAGTAATTGGAATTTTTAATCTCCGCAGGCGGTTCTGAAAAGAGGACGTAAAAGAGCATATAATGAAAGTTATTTCATATTTGTACGATTTTTTTTGGCGCTAATCCGTACAATACAGATTTACCCTAAAGAACCATTAAATTAAATTCACATTATTTTTAATGTCCGCTTAGTTTGAAAGTATTTATAATGTAACTGACCTGACCTAATCGACCATTTTATTTATTACGCATTCACTAACACACGTCTAAATAAAAAATGGCGACGTTCGAAGGGTTAAACGGGCGTTGCATTGCTAAATTAAAAAATTCGATATCTCATAAAGTATTTGGAATTTCTTATCTCTGCCGGTTGATTTGAAAAGAGGAAGTGAAAGAGCATAGAATAAAAGTATTTTCGGATTGTTAGCATTTTTTTCCGCATGAATACGCAGGTATTGTGATGAAAATTAAAAAATTCGATATCTCCGAAAGTAGTTGGAATTTCTTATCTCCGCCGGTTGATTTGAAAAGAGGAAGTGAAAGAGCACAGAATAAAAGTGTTTTCGGATTTTTAGCATTTTTTTTGGCATCTACCGCGACTGTACATATTTACCCAAAAATACTTTCGTTTGTGTTTTAGTACGTATTATCTTTTTTGAGTTATCTAGGAGAGAAGCATGTCTTAAAGAAGTGATTAAAAATATGAAAATGCAATTTTTTTAATGCCATGAAGTTTTTTTATTAGTTTGTATAATGGCAAAGCTACAATTTAATTATTTCATTACCGGAAAGAGAATTATTTTCTAGTTGCGTGTTCATGGGTGTACATGGTATTCACCATGTTGAATACTTGGAACAAGACGTTTGCATGTCATTTGAAATGTGGATGTTGTGAACGGTTGTATGTTATTGTGAAGGTGTGTTATTTAATGTTTACCTGTTTACTTGTTTTTGAGGTTAGATTTTTGAGCGTATTGCTGATTCTTGTAAACAGAAAGGTTTGTTGGGTCAGGTAACTTATATTAATGAAATGAGAATACGTAATGAATATTGCTGACATGATTTCACCAAATATTTACTTGTTTTTACACAATTTTTAATGTATCCAACCTAACCAATAATTAAAATTTTAAGTTCTGGGAAACTACTTGAAATATTGCAATGCCATTTTACAGAATAGTTATAAAAATATCAGGAAGTAAAAAAAAATACTTTTCTGTTGGATGCATCCTTTATTTAAATTCATTATTATTTTCATTGTAGTATTAGTTGGGCAATCTATTTCAGAATAACTGTTGATGACAATTTTAGCATAGTTTTTATGCTTGTGTAGTTAAAGAGTTGACATTTACAGGGTTCTTCCCAGAGACCAATTGCACTGCTTCTACTTAAAGTGTTTTAAATATCGGTTTATTTTTTCTCTGAGAATATAAAACCTGACTTAATATATTAAAGGCTTGAATTACCCCTGTTCAGATTTCAGAAGTGAGTAGTCTAAACAGATTTACACTTGGAAGAAAGATAGATCCATCTATAAACAAATAGCCTCTTAAGATCTTGATTGCCCTTAAACAAATTTGAAAAATGTTGATTTTCATTTAGTCATAATTTGTTTACAGAATAAAAGATATTTGATTATTTAATAGTTTTTTTTCTGGCGACTGAAAATAAAGTTTCAGGGAATGTTGTAATGTATTTTGTAAGCACAACGTGAAGCTTGAACAGAATATTTAAGGTAGCAAAATATAGCTAAGTATTACTTATTAAGATTTTTGTATAAAAAAATTTATTTTATTGGCTGCATTTTATAGCTGTCGGGTAGGATGGTGGTACATACTGTAAATTTTATTTAGCAAATTTAATTTCTGTTAGTGTACATTTTTACAAAATTCATTATTTCGTGCACTATAAAACTATAATGCATGTCTCTACTGTCATAATTATTATTAGTACAACTTATAGTTATCCCTCAAATATTTTCAATATTGGTTCTTGATCTGTAATGAAAACATAATCATTTTGTAGCAAAAAAAAAAAGACTGTGCCTACTTTGTAGGAAAACATTTAGTCATTCATTAATGTTAGAATTAGATAGTGAATTTTATATGTATGATTTACTAATGATTTTGTAGTGGAGAATATGTAGTTTGAATGAAAACTGACAACTAAAGTATTAATCTGTGCAGATACGTATTTCTTCTGTAAATGCTTTGATATGGAACAAAATAAAGATTCTTCTAAAGTTCATGATCGATCAGTCATAAGTGAAGAAATTTTATAGCTTCATGTAGGCTAGTAGGAAAAATTATAACAAATGAAAATATTCATGGAAATAAATACTCAATTTAAAATAAAATTATATAGTTATTCACAATTTCCAAATGATTGAAGATTATTTAAACACCATTTCAGAGAGAAGATATACCATTTTTATTTCTGCAGCTAAGTTACAGTAACATTCCATTCATACTGTAGTAATGTATGTTATAAGATATTGATTAAAACCTAGAAATAATTGTATAGGTGAGAATACAGTAAACATGCAAGACATAAAATTATGTTCATTATGAATGCAACTCAATTATAGTAGAAGTTAATCTTGAACTGAAGTAAGTATGAGCCTTTATTTTCACTAATGTAATACAATACAACGCAACAGGTTTGCTACGCCACTATACGCCACTATAGCCGAGTTTAATATTGGCATGGAGGAATTAATGTTCTGTTATTTTAGAGCGATAATTTTTATGTAGAACAATTTTGTCAGATGTTCCACAATATATGCCTTTCATTTTGTAGCAAATTTTGTCACCAGATGTATGGTTCCTATTATTTTCTTTTTTTTTAATAGTCTTGCAAATATTCATAATTATAATTTTTGCTTGACTAATTGCCATTTTGTTCAATCACTGTAAGTATATTTTCTGGTTTACGTAGCTCATTTTTAAAATATTCCTTCTGCGTTCAGCAAAAGGCTATGAATTTCTCACGGGTGTGCGAAGCCGAGCCTAGTGCTTGGATGCTTTCACGGTCTTTACTGCCTTGTCCCACTTCCCCGGGACGAGTGCTTAAGTCCTGTCAGCGCCCCCCACCCCTGCGGACGATGCCTGTTCCGTCATGTGCGTTTGAAGCCGAGCCTAGTGCTTGGATGCTTTCACAGTCTTATCTGCCTTGCCCCACATTCCCCGGGACGAGTGCTGGAGTCTTGTTAGTGCCCCCCCCCCCCCCCAACCCCTGCGGACGATGCCCAGTCTGTCACGTGCGTGTGCCTTGCGGGCGGCAGGGGCTGGCGTTCACCCTGGAGGAGCGACAGCAGCTGGGGATCCACGGGCTGATGCCGGCCCGCTTCAAGACCCAGGAGGAGCAGCTCGAGCTGTGCAGGATCAGCGTGGAGCGCTACCAGGAGGACCTCAACAAGTACCTGTACCTCGTGGAGCTGCAGGTGCGCTCCCTCTAGGAGCTGTGCTCGGGCCCGTATTCCAGGCGGAAGAATGTTCACACTGCAATCGGATAGCGCTCTTTCCGTGTTGTCGAGTGTGTGATGCGTGCTCAATGCATGTTGTTGGTTGATCACACATTTACATGCTTCGGTATAAAATGTTTAGAAAAACTTTAAATATTTGGAAAAAAATTTGAAACAAAAAATCCTGAACCTAAAATAGGATTATATTCACACATATCAAGGCCATAACAGTCAATCAATATTTGCACCTACATATATATATATATATATCAATTTATGATTCTTTCAGAAAAAATGAAATATTTTTGGGTGAGTGTAGGTGCAAATGTTACAGGAATGTACTCAAAATTTCATTTGGTAGGTCGGAGGGGTAATAGAACCATGTTTTCAAATTATTTTGGTTTATTGGTGGGAATGATAGAATTATTGGATTTTGTTGTTCAGGGGGAGGGGATATATCGCCCCCCCCCCCCCCCCCCTTCCTACGTATGCTCCTTAGTGTGGATGCATTCTATATGAAGAGTGCACAAGGAATTTAGGGAGAGTGTGTACATGTCAATGCTGGGTTTTGAAACATCAGAAATAATGTTATGTGGATAAACCTATAACTCTACATCACAACATGAGGTATGTGAAACTGGGAAATTAGTTGAAACTAAGTACTTTAATGCTGATGTACTTGTGTAAAATAAACCAATATTAGTGATCGCCACATAAATATTCCTTTTTATTAATACTAGTGATATATTAAGACATGGAAATCCATTACCATGTTCCTGGAAATTAGAGTGGTGTGTCAATACAGGCAAAGCTTTTTCCTGAAAGTGTATTATGTAAGATGCACTTAGAATAAAAATATTTTTTGCGAGAATGTGCAGTATACAATGCAGTTACAATTATTCTTTGTATTTATACTGAATGGCAAGAAACACTAACGAACTTGTCAGGTCCGTAAAGTAAGTTAATGGACATGGGCACAAGTACTCTTCGATAGACACTTTTTTTTACCATAGCTGTGTGGCCTTTACCTTTTGCTGGTTACACTTGGCTTCCTCATCTGTTTTTGCAGTGTGAAGAAGTTGGTTCAACTGTGACCTACAACATCACGCCTACTTAACATTGTGTTTGTTACACAATGATTCCTATCTGTGTAGATCAGTGTGGGCATAAAAATTTTATAAAAAATTTTTGTGTTAATATTTTTAGGTAGTTTTCAGCCTTCTACCTGAGAAGATAACTATCCAAAGTTGTCATGTTTAAGAGTACCTCTCTCCCATATACTCTTACTTGCACTTAAGCCAATAATTGTTTTCACCTATTGTCCATTGTGTCGTACGATGTGAATCCATTCTTGCTTTCATTCTTATCCTTAAAGGTTTAAATTTTCTGAAAGCATTTTTGCTATCTCAGAATTTTAATTTCTCTAAATACTTATATTTTTTAGTATCTTAATGTTTTATTGACTTGCAAAAAATATAAAGCAATAGGCCAGCACAGTTAAAAAAAAAAAAAAAAAAGTTTTTTTTTATAAAACACTGCTTTGAAACTTACTGAAATTGAACATTTAAATTGCTAGTACACACAATTGCACATGCTAGGCCTGTGGTAACACTAGATTTTTGATGCAAAGCCAATATTAAATTGAATTTAATGCATTACCTAGAATATGTTCTTTTAAATCTTTTTCTCAAATATTAATTCTTTCAAGTGCTAATGGTTTGATGGTATTTAAGGATTTGATACGACAATCTCTGCAAATAATAATAATATATAATTGGTAGAAACAAGAATTAAAAGGTCCAATTTCATTTTTTTTATTTTTCATTTTTATTACAGCCAATGAGAATGCTTTATGTTTTATAAGTTTGGTTGTGTGGCAGGATCGAAATGAGCGCCTGTTCTTCCGGCTCGTCTCTGAGAACGTGGAGCAGATGATGCCCATTGTGTACACCCCGACGGTGGGTCTGGCCTGCCAGAAGTTCGGTCTCATCTACAGGCGACCCAGGGGCCTCTTCATCACCATCAACGACAGGGGTCATGTGTTTGATGTGTTGCGAAACTGGTAGGTGAACGTGTTGAATCTCATGCTGAGATGTGATGTGCCCAAAATTTATAAAACTTTACTATGAATGTCATGCTGAACCAGTTTTTTTTTTTCAGTTTAATCAAGGCATATCTGTTTGGGATGATTTTACCTTCAAATAAAAATAAATTAACCACAGTAAAGAAAAATTTCAACTCCAGTTCCATATCTAAAGTACTCTTATCATGAAGTCTTGTTTGTTTTCCGCAGGCCCGAACCGGATGTGCGTGCGATCGTGGTGACAGACGGTGAGAGGATTCTGGGGCTGGGTGACCTCGGAGCATGTGGCATGGGCATCCCCGTGGGCAAGCTGGCGCTCTACACTGCACTGGCGGGCATTAAGCCTCACCAGTGTCTGCCCATCACAATCGATGTGGGCACCAACAACGAAGTTAGTAACTGTCACATTGCTCTCATTTCCCGGTAGTGATTGATGGTCTGTGCAGGAATTTCCTCTCTGTTGTTATGTATTTTTGATAATTCCTTGTCTTAAAGCTTTAGTCATTATTACCTAGTTTTAAAGGGGCCATTAAAATTAATTGCAGTACATACACTATAACTAGAGACACCTGTAATCAGTCAGTTTCATCATTAAAAATATGTTAAAGCAGTACTTAAGTCAGTGAATAAACTGCATAGTGGTGTAAAAATGTTAAAATTAAGTAAAAAATTTTTAACCAAAAAACATGTCAGTGTGTAGTATTAGTTTAATCTCTCGGTTTATGAAATTCTTTCTAAGTTGGTGCACATCACCATGGAACAGTAACAGTTACAAACCGAGTAAACATATAGGCCATATTGCCACTGAAATGTATGCAGCAAAACAAAAGTGTAATTAATTATGCATTGTAACTCTGGAAATGTTGAAAAAAAAAATCACATTTAATGAGTTATGAAAATGCATAGCTTTCATGATTTTCTAACTAATCTAATTACACAAGAGAAACTTTCTCCATAATTTTAAGTTTTCTCAATATCTGACAGCATTCAAATTGAAAAATATCATGATAGACGAGTGGATTGTTGTAAATCGATCTGCGATGGACAGACGTGACGAGCTATTGTAATTCCGGCTATGTTACGTTAAAACAAAATTTGTTGTGGATTTAGCATTTACTGTCTTTTTTTTTTTCCCCTTTTTATTTTTGCAAATAAAGCACGTCCATAACTATCAGATCCCTACAAGATGTCTTTCATTTTTGATTACTAAAATTTGTGTGTTTCAAATACATTGTAATGAGATTTCATTGTATGTTAAATATGTACCTATAATTGATTTTTTTTAATACCAAATTTAAATACTAAAAACCTAAATTTGTTTGGAATTGCCCTTTTGTAGCAATCCAATCTCCAGTCCATGCATTTTAAATTCTTATCAGTGTCTTAAGTGAATTTATTATTTTTTCACCTCAAAATTTTTTCACACCATCATGTTATTTTTTTCTTTCAGGAACTATTAAATGACCCACTTTACATTGGGCTACGGCACAAACGAGTAACGGGGAAGGAGTATGATGACTTCATCGATGAGTTCATGCAAGGTGTCGTAAAGCGCTATGGTCAGAACACACTTATACAGGTTTGTCCTATCTCCATTTAGTCATTTGGCCTAAATTACGTTATTAACTTTTAATGTTTTATGTTTACATTGTGGAACTAGAGTAATTGATCAGGTAAAATTCTAAAATGTTTCCCAATAATAAATTTTGGTAAAGAAGAAAATACCAGAAATTCTCTAAGGCATTAATAATGAAAGAGGTATTTAGGTTTTACATATTGTTGAAATGGACAAATACTACATACTACAAGTCAGGGATTCCAATTTTAAGGTACCTACCCACCATTTGCCTGGGGTGATGATTCCATGAAAGACCAAAATAAGGATGAATTGATTGGGATTAAAACCTGAAGTCATTCTGAATGCGAGTCCATTTTACAGTTGGCCTCGTCATTTTATCTGAAGTACCGTATTGACCAGTATAAGCCACTCCCTTGAATAAGCCTCGCACCAAACTTTTAAACAGAACAGGTGACCATATTTCAAGTTTCTATTCAATGTCTGTTCAGGACTTTGGTAATCATTCAAACTTATAATATAATTGCCTTAAATGTTTTCTGTAAACCTAATAGCATTCTCGATACTGTTGTTGATGTTTGCTGATTATTTTTTAAAGCACTCTTTATTCATAACACAAGAGTACTATTAGATGTATCAATATTTCCAGCAAAAATCTTTTTGAAAATACATAACCCTACAGATATTAGGCAGTAAATATTTATCTATTGATTAGTTGTGATAACGTTTACTTTGGCACGAGGGAAAAAGCATCATGAATGTAAAATAGCTACCGACCACAGCTGTTTTGTTTACTGCAGTGAAGTACCATTAACATCCCAGCCACGAATGACCAAAATCAATGCTATGTTACAAAGATTATAGCAAAATAATTTGGGAAATTTTGAAGAAGTGCACCCACAGAAAATTCTCACGTTTCAAATAAAAATTGTATTTCAATATATCATTACTCAAAAACACGGATTTTTCAGCAACCTGCAATCAGTCAGTAATTATTACGTCTTTTTCACAGAAACCCACACAAACCACATGCAAGATGTCCGTCGTACATTAGCAATAGCAAGTTGTCCTATCTTGGAGCTTGACGGAACTTGTGCTCTGCAGCGTTGTAAAGTTTTGAATAAGCCACCTTTTACGAACAGTTTTGCTCTGGTTATTTGGGTAAACATAGTAAATGAATTTTAGTATTTTTACACATTTACTGTATTTTATTGTTGAAACGTTGAAAGTAAGTACATATTTGCAAACATTTAAATTCATACTACTTTTAACAATCTTTTCAGTCAATGCTAAGTCAACCAATATTATGGTTTAATAATTTTGCAGTCATTAGTCAAGATTAGTTAAGGCTCTTACAATATTTGTTTATATCAGTCTTGTCTGTTAGTTCATGTATTATTTAACTATGGAATAAAAATCACTCATGTCATGATTTTTCTCTCCTCCACCCAGTCCAGCCTTTTATTTCTTTAGACTTCTTAAATAAACTATTGTATCTATCTCAAGCCAACTGACAATTTTTTCTTCTTAAATTACCAATATTTGTACTTTTTAGTATCGGAGCCTTTAAAAAAATTGCTTCATTTTTGTACAATTAATTTTTAACTTGCCAAAACTAATTTTCTTCTGTTTTTCAAGCAATTGGTAGTTTGATTGTTTCAAAGCCTTGCTAGAAATTATGTTTCAGTTTGAGGACTTTGGCAACCACAATGCTTTCCGTTTCCTGGACAAGTATCGGGACCGGTACTGCACTTTCAATGACGACATCCAGGGGACTGCATCTGTGGCTGTTGCTGGTTTACTCGCATCCCGTAGGGTTACCAACAAGAAGCTCTCCGACAACAAAATACTTTTCCTTGGTGCTGGAGAGGTAAAGTTTCCAGATTGTGAAAATGGTTATCTCTCAAGCATTCACCTGTTGCAAATTGCTGAAATTGTATGGTTCTTTACAGGCTGCTATTGGTATTGCTGATCTGACGGTGAAAGCAATGCAGGCTGAAGGAACTCCTGTTGAAGCAGCCAGGTCAAATATTTGGATGGTTGATATAGACGGTCTTCTAGTCAAAAATCGCCCTGAAGGAAACTTAGAGGGTAAAATTTAAATTGTACTCTAAAATATTATTGTGATGTTAGTGTGTACTTTTTTCATGCTAGTCACCATAAGTTCTTTTATTTCTCCCTTTATATATTATTTTAAACAAATGCTAGTTATTTTTAGCTGTTAAATGAAGATTTGATTTACCAAATAATATGTTTATAGATTATAGATGTTGTGTTTTTACATTCATAATATTTTTTTTTATATTTGTAACACATGAGTCCATTGGTTGACAGGCAGTCTAATTTTTTTTTCAAAATGAAAACCATTGTAGATTGTTTAGTGTTTAATCACCAGTTTTGAGTAAATGGTGGTAATACACATAAAATATACAATTCTAAGTCCACTGGACTTGTGTGATATAATCTATTAAAGAAATTATTAATTTTTTGGTTTTATAAATTTTGGCAAGAAAATGTGGATCCTTAGTGTAATTATGCTTTATAAAATCTTATTAGGTTTACTATTATTGTTGGACTTTTTAAGCTATTTTAAAATGTAATATAATATGTATACAATTTTTAAAAATTATTAATAGTTAAGGTATAATTAATTTTTCTATTTTGGATATTTTATTCTTTCTTATGTCCATTATTTGTATGCAGTAATAATTGACAATTTTGGTTTTCTAGGTCACAAACTGTACTATGCCAAAGATCATGCTGTGACAAAATCGTTACAGGAAGTTGTCAGAGAAATCAAGCCCAGTATTTTAATTGGTAAGTTTTTGTACTTAAATAATATTTTTTTTCTGACATAACCTATTGCTATCATTAAAGCATGCCAAGGAAGTACATAGGTAGTATACGTATACGTAATTGCATAATGTAAAAGTACCAAAATCCTAAGCATGTAAGGTATTCAAAGTTAATATATTCAATGTAGGATTGTACTGTAGTATTAGGTAACCAGGATCTAGGCATGCACTTGAATAACCCTCGCAACAAACTTTTGAAAATATAATTGTTACCGTATTTTTACGTTGGTGTTAAATGTATATTTTGGACATATTTATAAAAAATTATTTTTTATTGACCATTTTCTAGGATTCTTTGTACCAGTAGAGTATTGACATCTGCAAGTTGTATTTTTTGGCACACACTATTCTTGCAACAAGAATAATTAGGAACACCAGAATATGGTAAATAAAATAACTAAATACATTGGCTAAATCACACAAGAGTGGTGCTAAATATCTTAAGACCGCATCAAAAGAGAAACAAAACAATTACAAAATGTTGAAATTTTATTATTTTTTAAAGCTTCCCTTCTAAGAATTTGTACAGAAAACATATTAGTACCGCAATTGCCAAACATTTTTTTTTTAAATTTATAAGCCTGCCGTTGAGTATTATGATACAAGCACCATGTCAATGTTCTCCACTTAAAATTTTTTCCTCAGTTTGGTCAAAATGTACTAAAAAAAATGCTCTTTCGCTGTCTATATTTGATGGTGGAATCCAAATAGAAGAAATGGCACTTTCTAAGAAGTTATTGTGGTTTTCCTTCAGCCCATCCAAAATTTGCAGATCATCAACATTGCTTTCTTCTCATGAAGTAGCTTGAACTAGCTTTTGGAAAGAATGGTACCCGTCTAAAAACACACACTCTTTGATACGACCAAGAAAAGGAACAGCCTTTGCTACCTGGCGCATATTTTTTTTTAAATTTTTTTTTTTTTTAATCGTTGTCCAAGATGTAAAAGCCATCTTTCTTGTATTCCCATTCATGTTCGAATATTGACATAAAATGTTTTAATTTAGTTGTATACTGTTAAATTTAATCTTTGAGAAGAAACAGAACACTTCAGCATGTCCGTACACAGATTACACAGAAGATAATGTAATAATCAATTTTATAATTTTGCAGTGCTGTCACAGTAGCAAGATTATTGCAAATTAGTATTTTTAATTTTTTTAATTTAAGGTTATGATTAATAAAGTTTCAATTGTGCCTGGCTAAGGCGACAACTGTTCCTTGCACGTACATCAACACTTGAAAATATCCCATCTGAAGTTGCAGGTAGTGGGGTGAAAAGTTCTGTTAATGATTACAAAATTAATCAAAACTTTCCATGGTAGCATTTATTTAAAAGAGTTTATTATTCTTACCACATAAAATTTACGTGTCCATTCCACAAAATATCCGGCAGTAAACTAACATTCACTCACCTTCTCTGATCGCTACTCCCAGTTCTGTGCCTTCACAAAATAATATCCCTAGTGACCTCGTGCCTAGGTACGAAGAAACATGGGAAACTGTGTCCCGGTGGACCATCGGATCACTTGGGCCCGCGCCGCACGTCTGGGGCCTGCAAATTCTAGTTAACAGTCCAAAACAAAGGCAAAAACTTGTTAAAACTTAGTAGCGGAATACAGCCCCGGCATCCAGACGTGAAAATGCTTGCCCTTAAGCAATCATTGAATTATTTGGAAAGCAGCCACTCCCGTACGTCCTTTCGGCACAGTACGTTTTCAACGACTGACGAGACAAAGCACAGTACACAAAAAAAAACACAAAAAGTACAAACTGGGGACTTCCCTGGAAAAGTTTCCTTTCTATTGGCTACAATAATTATTCTTCCAACTACTACTATGGTATTTCCCGGTTAGAGAGTTCCTCCACGGTCCTGGATACGCCTGTGTCTCTCTCTAACACAGGATGCGATAAACTATTGTCTTGTCATTTCGACGCCACAGTGTCAGGCATCTTTCTTTCTTTCACAGAACCACTGTTTCAAGTTCTCCAAACATCCCAAACAAACCATGAAACACATACGTAGAAAAATGTATTCATAAAAAGAATATTTAAATGAAATAAAATAATAAAAATCGCTCATAAATATTTCTTTAGCCAACAAATTGAAAACCAGTAAAAACATAGTTAACAAGTTTTCTAAATAAAATAGTTAAATAGCTTAACTATTCAAAAAATATTAAAAAACTGGAGAGGACAGGGGTCTACACAGTAAAAATTTTATGGAATTATCAGAATCATCAAAATATATCAGGAGAACAAACACACAATTAACGTGGCAATTCTGTTAAAACTTCAATCTCATTTCATTAGTAAACCACTTATTTGAATGTACAGTGCTTGGATGTATTATCTCAGATATAGATTTAATCTGACATGGTAAAACAAACATGTACACATAATTTTAGGGGCTATGGAACTAAAACTAAAGATAAATGAATTTGAGTGTGCATGAACGAGCATTTTTCATGTTGCATAGATTTTAGTTACACCATAATGTGTTGCATGGACTTTTTGTCATCCATCAACGTAACTATAGATTGGTAGCTCAAGATTTAATTTATTTTGTGTGAGACATTAAAACAGAGCTTTATTGAGGGTAATGACGTAGATATCCATGTGGGTTGAGTTATGAAAACACATTTGGACCAAACAAATTAGTTTTTTAACCAATTTTTGTACATATTTGTGTGTGTCGCAATTGAACCAATGCAAAAATGTTATGTCCTTAAAAAAATATTAAAAGGAACCAATAATTTCAGTAATATAAGTTATATAAAAATAAATGCTAAGAGATCAGGCAGTAAATATTTTATTTAAATATGAATTTAAATTATATGTTTTCCGTGATAAGAGGGAAAGTATCGATTGATGTAAAATTGCTATGACAGCAGCTGTTATGTTTATTGTAGTGAAGTGCTATTAACATCTCGGCCATAAATGACTGAAATCAGTGATGTATTTCAAAGATTATAATCCATATAAATATAAAAACATGAAGAAGGTAACGTAACAAATTATCACCTTTCAAATAAAATTTTAATTGGTATACCACCATCATTCAAAAATAAATAATTTTCGTCCTCAATCATGTATGGGACTTTATGCAACCGCTTATTTTTTTCCTGCATTACAATTTCCCATTTACTCAGCTTCTTTGATCAATTTTTAGTTTTTCAGCAACTTTGGCATACATTGAAATTTCTTTCCCACATTTTCACATACTAACAAACATTTTGTCTCCATCCGATAAGCAACAGCAGGTGTTCCCAACCTTGGAGCTTGACGGAACCTGTGATATGCAGTGTTGCCATGCGACGATAAGTTTTGAATAAGTTGTGCACCGTGTTTTTCTAGCGCACAGTTTACAAAAAAAATCCTGCATGCTTTATTTGGGTAAATACTGTTAATTTTTTTTAAAACAAAATAATTTGACTATTTAGATACTTAAAAAATTAATTAAAATCTTTTCCATTGAAAACATTGGTATTTTCCTTAATACAGTTCAACAGCTGGCAATTTTCCATTACTATCAGTTCGCTTATTAACATTTAGCAATGGATGTTAAGTTAAAGAAGAATGTGCATACTGTGCTTGATTGAGTTAAGATATAATCAGAATTCTTACCAAAATATTATAATAATCTGGATATATGAATGTTGCCTAATCACACAATACAAATAATAATACCGAAAGAGTGTAATCAGTTCGAGCAATTGTTTTTATTTAAAGCCAACTTTAACGGCATAATGCTCAACTTTGCACTGCTGTGTATGAAAAATTGACATTCAAGTCAGAAGAATGATGTTCAATGTAGTGACTTTGTTACAGGTGCCTCGGCGTGTGGTGGAGCATTCACCCCTGAGATTCTGAAAGACTTGGCCTCATTCAACGAGCGGCCCATCATATTTGCTCTGAGCAATCCTACCAGCAAAGCCGAATGTACGGCCGAGCAGGCGTACACAAACACAGACGTGAGTCGTATCTTTTTGGCAATTTTGTTTATGCCTCATGTGACATACTAGTTTTCACCGATGCGGTTGCTTTTGGACGCAGGGCCGTTGCATCTTCTCAAGTGGTTCACCGTTTGCGCCAGTCAACTACAAGGGGAAGATGTACTACCCGGGCCAGGGTAACAACGCTTACATATTTCCCGGAGTGGCACTGGGCGTTATTTGCATGGGCATCCATCACATTCAAGAGGAACTCTTCCTTATTGCAGCGCAGGTAAGTTTCCGTAGTTTAGGTGGCGTGATGTTTTTCATTGATGAGGTAGTTTTTATAGATCTTTGCTGAGAGCACGAATTCTAAAATCAGGCTTAAAATTTTTGTGCATAAATTGCTTAATGTATATAGTAGCTTAAGGTAAAATATTATAAAATTGTGTGGTTGAATCTACAAGTGCTTCTCGAATATCCCCAAATGTACATTTTTCTCTCCTGTATTCTAAGAAATTGAATTGTGGAGAGGGCTTTGAAATAAGGCTTTGAGACATCTGAGTTGAACAGGATCAATATTTTTACTGTTCATCGCACAGTAAAAAAAACTTGAAAATTGCCTTAAGCTAATTTTTACATAACTAAGACGACACATGAAATACTGAAATGAGATAAAAATAACCTTCAATTCAAAATATTCTAGGTTCATGTTCACTTACAATTTTTACCTTTGCACCTTTAAATTTACATTTTGTCATCAGACTTAAAAGTAACTTAGGATGGGTGAAATCACAGTGTTTCATTGTTACTAACCTAACTGTGTCTCTAATGGATGATTTACAGGTAATCATTGCTAATTGGCACTAACCTAGATGCAGCTTTTTACTCCTGTGCTAACTTTACTTGTCAGTAAGTCCATATTATATTGGCATTTTTATATTTTCATTAACAACTACTAACAATTTTATAATTGTGTATCTTCATCATGATCTAGGCATAATTTTTCTCTGATAAAGAAAATTTTTTTAGCGTACTGTGCTCTTGTTAATATATTAAATTTTGTTCTGGGAAGATAAACTAAATAATGTAAAATTTTGATAAGTGAAATCTGTTGTGGTTTTGCTACCAAAAAGATCTAGAGTCTTGTGTTGGTCTGTCTTCAGTAGAGTACATGCTTTATGTTTTGGGCAGACCATTGCTGATCATGTGACAAGTGAGGATATCAGTAAAGGAAGTTTGTATCCTCCACTACGTACCATTAGAGAATGTTCTTTGAAGATTGCTACCAACATTGCTCAGTATGCATATCAAAGAGGTAAGTGTCACAATTGAGTCTCTACAATATCTTGGTACCAGTCTTGGTGGAATCACTAAATTAATTATTTTAATATGATTTTGTCTAGGATTGTAGATGATTCTGGTCACCAGTTATTTCTTTGGATCAGGGGTCTCCAAACTACGACCCTCGAACCAACACCGGTCGGACATGCCCGCCATAGTTTTATACTATGTTGGGATGATGACCCAGCTAGGTTTTGGCCCATGGGACTTTCCCTCTTTTATCGCATAATCGTCGCACCTATATTTCAGGCCGTCAAAATTGGGATAAAAAAACTTATCGCGTAAACGTCACATTTTGTTTTTGGTCCCGCTATTAGATGCAGAGCGCTTTATGTAGGTATCTTTTCCGTATGAAACAATGTATTTTAAAGTAGAAGTCTAATATTTATTTGGACATTACCTACCACTTATTTTATTAACGAAAATATGAAGTTGTCAAAGGGTAAATTTTCTTTTAAAGCCTTTTAAAATATTATTAGAGACAGGTGTTTTAGGTGAAAACATTTGCACAATTTCGTTACTTTTTATGAGATGATTTTGGTATATTTTTCGCTATTTCATCAGTAGTTTCGTCAAAAATTTAGTTGATTTTAAAACTGCAATATGAGGTTTATAAATATAAGTTCTACGTGAATGTGTTTAATATATGATTTAAGAGTAAAACTATACAGTTTCATACATAACTTTACCAAATACTTGCACAGAACAAGCAACAATTCAACAACTATGCAGAGGAAATAAAATAAATCTATAGATAGCACACATCAAAAATTAAATGAAGGTAAAGTAGGCCAAGCAAAATATTTTGAAACAAAATACTACACATAAATAGGACAAAGTCAGACAGTATTCCTTCAAGTGACAAAATGAATTTCAACATATACTTAGTCGGACATTGCCAAAGTTAACATCAGTTCCATGTTATCCGCACAAAGGTTTGTCCTTCGGTCAGACATGATGTTGTTATATATTGAAAAGGACCTTTCTGAGTCAACATTGTCGACAGGTATCCACAATGCCTTTACGGCAGCATCAACAAATTTGCTATGTTCGGACTTTAACAATAAAAGAATTGCAACAGGATCATAATCTTTACCTGACTTGCACAAACTTGAAGCCTGTTCTCTGAATACAAAATATGGCACAATTAGTTCTGTTGTTGCAAGATCCTTGAGCATAGGGATATTTTTTTACTAAAAGACAATTATCATTACTTTCTACACTACATTTAATAATGTTTCTATGGTCAAACAGCTGACCAAGAGATGAAAAGAAATCTTTTGCACTGTCAGAATCTATCAGCTGGTTCATTTTGCATAAACTTTTTTCGCCTACATATTTAAACAAACCTGTAAGTTGTGTCTGACTGTGTTTTGGAAGTTTGGAAAGTGCAGCAGATGTTTTTTCAAAGAAAAAGCCGTCATTAAGCAAGACAAAACTCTTAGATAAGTCATTCAATTTTGAATTGAGTGTGTGTGCCATTGGAATTTTACTACTTTCTAGTGTTAACAGTAAGTTGCAGCACTGTGCACAGTGTTCAACAAGCATTACAGCTTGACAGTGCATTTTGTTGACTTCACACGAAGCCAAAGCCTTGAAATAATTGATTGCAACACTTTCTTCTTCCACACTTACAACAAAGCCAACAATGTCATGTAAAAATTCACACAAATACTCTACGCTCTTGAACCAAGAGTTCCATCTGGTTATAACCGGGATGGGGAAAAGTTTAGGTTTGCAACTTTCATCGTTCATATACTTTTCAGTCAAAAATTGCATGTATGCATGCTTTCTTTTCCATGTGTTCAAAAACAAGTTTTTGATTTGTATGACACAGTTGTTGAAATCACTTAACTGTATGGCCCAAATATTTCCTACCAAGTTCAGTTTGTGAGCCCAGCACTGCTTATGAACCAGATCTTCAGACACCAAGATTCTGATGGCGTTGATGCACTTTCCCATATATCTGGCAGAATCTGAAGTTATCGAAACAATGTTCCCGTAATGAATCCCTAACTTATGAACAACACCTACAATTGCCTGGGAGCATTCAGTAGCATTTGCATTTGCTAGAACTTTAACACCACCAACTAAAAGTTTTTGAACAGACACATCCCCACAGCCAAGCACTTTTATTAGGACTACGAACACACACTGTCCCTTTCTATATGACGTTTCATCGCAGAGAATGGAAACTCTCTGATCCTTAACAGCTTCTTTCAACCTCTGTTCCTCCTCGCTAATAACCACTGGAACATAGCCTTCCGTATTCTACTGGCAGACGGCAAGTCCCCAGCGCCTTAGAAAAAAAAATAGTGGTGGATGATTAAAATGTGTTGTAAAATTTTTACTGTAACATAATTAAATGTACTCTCTTATACAAACCACAAAAATGAATACTTTTCTAGACCTATGTATGCCTTTTAAACTCTGTAACCTGTAAGGCCTACCACAATTCCGAGTAGGATAATTCACAAGATATTATTGCACAATTTATACAAACTTTTTTGTCTGCATAGTTCAGGTTTTAAAAAATGCATATATTTACTAGGCCTAAACATGTTACAAAGCACAGTACTGGAAACTGTTTTAAAAAATTTACTGACCAAAAAAAGCTCAAGTCCTAACCTAAAAACAAATAAGTTATGTCTATTTTTATCTGTGGCTAGGTTATATCAACTTTTTCCAATAAGTGCTGTAAAAAACACGACTCGCAGCTATATGAATATTTCAAGTGTAGGTAGGCCTAACAAAATTTATTATCGTAACGTTCTGTTTATCTGCTTAAGAATGCACAAAACTGTTAAAATATTGTACGCTTTAGCACCTACCTGCAATGTACTTATGCATCCATTGACGAAGTTTCGGGTCATCCAGTTTTTCAATTGGGATGTTCGCTTCGATAAAAGCTCGAGTTGTTGACATGATGAACTCATTCTTGTCAAATTTTGCTTTTTTTGCCGTCAACAAGGCTGATTCCAGCGAAACTTGCCTTTTTGCACCGGATTGTTGACTTTCCTTGTTTTTGTTATGCGAGGCACTGTTTTTTATGTGTTTCAAGCACGTGTCTTTCCGTTGCCACTCTATTCTAACGTTGCAGTACTTGCACATGAGAATTTTTTGCACTTTGTCAAAGACATAGAATCCTTCGCTCGCAAACTCCGCCGCCCTGTCAAATACTGTCACAACCATTTTAAAATCAACGTTTTACAAAAAGAAACAGAGCAAAACCGTTAGATTACATGCACGCCATTTTAACAAACTGTGGCGAGTCGATAGCGCAACACGAATACGACTTCCTAGACTATCGAAAGTCGTTAACAATCGATTATAATCGACTGCTGTTATCGAGTCATCAAAATACGGACGTTTAGCTATTTTCAGTGTGTTTTTTCTTAATTTTTTTTGTGATTTCTCTAAGTAATTGATAATTTCACATTTTTAAGTTTATGTATATTAATTTAGCTAATATTTCGCGATTTCGCGCATTGCTAAAAACACCTGTCTCTAGTTATTACCTTTATCTGTTCGTTTGCGTCGTCATGACGTACCATTTACAATAATGTAGAAAGTGCTAGTTGGCATCATTCGTGTTTGGTTATGTTGCTTCCTGTATAGAATGTGCACACGCAGTCGAATATCAATATCTCGCATATTGCATGCCACACGCGCTATCTGTCGAGTGCTGAGTTAACTACATCTGAAGGCCCGCACTCTTTCGTGGGAAGTGTGTACAATGACCATAGTTACGCATTAGTTCATGTCACAGATTCAAGTGGCTTGCTTTCGTGTCACAGTTTTGGTTTTTCTACTTATTATAGTCAAAGAAAGGTTTTAGTTGCACGACTTATTAATTTAAATTGTTTGGCGTGCTCTTTTAAACTTCACTTTTTAAATAAATGAACTTTCCATGAATGGGTTATGTATACAAAAATATCTTTATCTAACAATTTTTTTTCTCTCTCGTAATCATCGCACCCCTACTTTTCAAACTTGATTTTAGAATAAAATGTGCGACGATTGTGCGAGAAAACACGTGGAAGAGACAGTGTGGCCCTCAGACTAACAAGTTTGGGGACTCCTGATTTAAACAAACAATTATTGCTTAAGTTTTTATGGCTATTGTTAGAGAGAAGATTTTATGGTTTTATTTGTAATTCAATTTTGTTTTTCAAACAGAGAATTTTGGTATTTTTTTTTTATTTATTTTTATAAAAGCTTTTTTTTTAAATACATACTCCACCAAAATAGGGGTAAAGTTTATATGATGCATTATTATGGTAAAATAATTTTTAATAAATTGATTAAAAACAGATATAGGAGCTAAAGAAATTTTTTTTTAATAAACATTGGATAGCGAATATGTAAGACAATTGCAGTATGTGTGAAGAAACTCAAAGAGGGTGGGGTTAAAAAGAATATACAGTGAGCAGTTGTAATGTATAGTCTAAAAAAAATTGTTTAAATGTTTGTTGGGAATTTTTTAGTATGTGAAAAAAAAATATATATATCTGTGTGTGTGTGTGTGTGACTATTTATTGTAACATAATTAACATTTATGGATTATATATTTTAGCTTGTTTAAACCAAAGTGTAGGAACACAGTAGCTGCTTAGAATGTTCCTCTCTTTTTCTGTCCAGTGTATGGGGTGAAGTCCCCCCCCTCCCTCCCTTCCCTGGAGAGACTTTTTTTTTTGCCTCTGGTGACACGATAATTACAATTGCATGAGCTGTCACTACGCCAGGAGTGTGTGTGTGTGGGTCTGTATCACACACAGAGACAGACAGATACACACAGACACTACTACAAATAGCCTATGAGAGAAAAAACAGAAATACATTAATTAAAATACACCATTTCACATCCAAATTTTTGCCAGTTCATGATTAGCTTAAGACCACCCTGCACAAACCCAAATTCTGCAACCTTCTGTTTTGCCCATGGGTGTAAAAGTGGGCATAAAAGTTTGTATAGCGAAGAAAAGAAAGAATGCATTACTCCATACACACGATACCTTGAATGCTAAAAGAAAACCAGCCAATGCAGTTGCAGACAGAAGCAAGTACATATCTGATTCATATATATTATATTATTATATATTATGTTTTATATATTATATTAAAATTGTTGCTGTTTATGTTGAAAATTATGTAACATGGTTAATTTTTAAAAAAAATATTTTTTCTTCTATATTTTACTTGCCAAAAATATATAACAAAGTTTTTAGTATTAAAAAAACAAACAAATACAGAGCAATTTTGAATTTAACAATATTGAATTTTCATTGGTAGGTTAGTTTCAATATCTAGTAATATAAAATTAAAAGTATGTAAGGTAATTTGAGTTTGCTTTAATGTACTTTATTTATTATATATTTATAGTATGACATTAATTAGACAGCTCATATAGCTAATTTACAGAATTGTGCTAATTTCACTTTAATAGTTCATTTTTTATGTATGTTAATTGATAAATTACTTATTACATAACTTTGAAAAATTGTAATTAACATTTGGTGTTAGCAAGTGACACAAAGAAACATGCTTAGTTTAAGATAGTAGTAGTTCCTATAATAAACTTAAATCCAAAGTGAAGAAAAACCATCTTGCATTTTCCTATAGGCTAACAGGTGTGCCGTTTCTATGAAGTATTAGTTTAATCATTAATAATTTATGGATATTCACTTCTTAATAAATGTGTTTAATGGGAGGGTTAAATTTTTTTTTTCAATTATTTTTGAACATATAATTAATTTTTTTTTGTAAATTCCAGTAATCTGTTATTAAAAATAAAAGTAAAATGTTTTGACAGTGATGAGTTTTGAACCTCAAACCTTGCCCTTCCCAGCCAGGCTGCGCTACCAAGACCATTGAAATAATTAAGGATACTATGTATTATCAGTAGTGAAATGCCAGATATCTTAAGCTTTTTAAAATTGGTGCCTACTTCTTTCTATGACTATTTTAGTTTACCAAATATATTCCAGAGTAGTTTCACTATCATAAAGTTTCATTTTGCACACCTATGCATTTTATATGAGTTCATGTTGCTACACGTGAGTCCACCATCTTGTCGACTTCGGCTCGTGGGCATAGCAGAAAAATAGAACAGTTCTAGTACGGATTTGGCCAAGACTTCTTGCATGAAAACTTTTATGCCCAGAGCCTGACTGCTTGGAAGGGTGTTGGAATGTTGCCTACACAAGAGCAGGCGCCACTAACAGGAAATAGGTATGAAAACTGCTAAGGAAATGGGTATCATTTGGGGCTGGCTTTATCAGCGAGTTGCTGTGTGAGATAGAGGCCCCCTTCGCTTATAATATTCAAAAGCACGTGCAACCATGCCAGAGTTTCAATTGGGGCTCTCATTGTTTACAAATACGTGTTTACTGAAAGTTAGCGATTGTTTCTCTCCACTATAGTATTTACTTAAAATATTTGGTGTAGTAGTCGGTTCTCCTTTATTAGCAAACCAATTTTTAATTATTGAAGTTAATATTTTTATTTTTACTCTCCTAGAAATCCCATTTCAAAGTGATTGTTCTATTTTAAGGCCTGGCATCAGTATACCCAGAGCCAGAGGACAAACGTGCCATGATCGAAGAGAAGATGTACAACTTCAACTACGACAGTCCGTTGCCTGCAACGTATGCTTGGCCGGAACTCCCAACATTGGAGAATCCCAAGATAGTCAAAACTAGCAAAGCTAGAAGCATAGAAATTTAATTTTTTTGTGTCTGCCTGTGTGTTTTACCAATATATACATTATACACCAAAAAATATGTTATTCTTTGTAGTGTAAACAACAAAATAACTACAACTGAAGTTTATTTATGAAACAGTATTATTACAAAAAATTCCTTACCAAATGGAAAATTGTATTATTTTAGATAATTCTTTTGATTTTGACTGCAACGGGAAGCAAAGTGCTGCTGTTACCAGATGTATTTCATAGCAGTATTGTACATGCTGTGATGGGTTTGCTTCCATTTCTTGAATAATATTTAAACTTCAGAAATGAAATTTGAGAAATGGATATTCATTTTTGTTTATATGGCAGAGTAGTAATTTTACTGTATGATTCATTAAATCTATTTTGACACTAGTCAAGAGTATTCTGACATTAGAAAGCTTTAGAAAAAATAACAATTTCAGTTTGTTTCTTACAATATTAATAGTATTAATATTTTTTTTGTAGGAGTTGCTCCTTTTATTGTCATTAGTTTCTACTCTCGATATGCTAATATGTGTTTAGTTTTGTGAAGTATTATTATAACTTATAAGGTAGTGTATATTGTGTAGAACTTTAAAGGTAATACTAAAATTAGTACTTACAGTATTTTTTTTTTACTATTTTTGTAGTATTCAAATAAACTACAAATAATAGGCTTTTAATGCTTGTGTGGCACATTTTTGAATAATCTTAAAAAAAAAATTATATTATTTTGATTGTCATATTGTAATGTATGTGCTGCAAGTGCGACAAACTAAAATGAACTTTGTAAAGCACATCTGCACTTAAATTTTGTAATGAATTTAGTTGTTTGAATTTAAATGTTTTGTCATCCTTAAACCTATTTGAGGAAGTTTATGTATTGACAATTTTGATTGTTTGGGTAGTTTTTTAATTAGTTGTCATTTGAATCATTGCAGTATTAATACTTTTAGTCTTCATAATTTTTTGTATTAATACTATGTTACTGAACATGTACCATTTACATAACATTTTTCTTTCATCAAACATGTGATGGTATTGTTATTTAATAGAATACAAACTTATTTTTTATGAATTGATCAGATGATCACAGCTAAGATGGTGGCTCTGTATTGGTTTTGGAATAGATATAACCTTTAAATTTTTGAGGTGTACTTCGCACACACAAGAATTTGAATTAGAAAAAGTCAATGTAATAAAATATTTAGTTTAGAACAAAATAGTTCTTTGTTAGACTCAGAAACAAATTTTACTCGACATACATGCATGGAATTTCTGTGCAGATATTTAAAAAGTGCCATACATTGTTAAAATTATTTCCTCGTATTTTAAAGTCTAGAAAATATTGACTTTTCAAGAGTTAAAGGATAGTTTTTTATTTGCATATTTTTGTTTATTTATTGCTTAAGATTATTTTTTTGTATTATTTACATTAGTTGCAGAAAAGTTGGTGTGGTCTTAAACAAACATTTTGGAAAGGATTTGTTCATTTTTTAATGTTATCATAAATGTTGATTTTTTTGCAATAGTTAAATTTTAAGAACAAATGTGCTACTAGTTTATTTATCTTATGTTAATAGCTGGCAAATTTATTCATAAATATTTCCGCAGTTATTACGATGTACAAAATCAGTCTTTTTGGTCATTTCCATTTGTGGTTATTTGTAGACTTGGAATTTCTGATTATATACAAAAATTTTCTATTGAGTTACAAGTAGAACATGTAGGTATTTCTTATCAGCTGATGTTAAAATAGAATTTAAGTAAAAAATGTGCCAACTTGAGTATTTGTTCATTAATATAATACAAAAAGGAATACTTTTAAATTGCAGACATAAGTTGCATGTGTGTTTTAGGGTCATAAATATTCACATTTACAAACGTAAATATCAATTTTTTTAATTCAGAACAATTTTAAAAGTACAGTAATACCTCTTAAGAAAATTCCACTTAAGAAAGTTTTCCACACAATAAGTTTAAAAAATGTTGCACTTGATCTAGT
Source organism: Bacillus rossius redtenbacheri (assembly GCF_032445375.1). NCBI lineage: Eukaryota > Metazoa > Arthropoda > Insecta > Phasmatodea > Bacillidae > Bacillus > Bacillus rossius. The sequence goes on along the minus strand of NW_026962013.1, from coordinate 25,101,039 downwards.
ATTACTTACAATTTTACCTTATTAATAAATTTAGTATTTTCTGTTTATATGTTTTAATTTATAAGTAGAATTATAAAATTCTTAGCAGTTATTGACTGTATATATTTGCAACTTCTGAAAAAATGATTATATAAGTCCTGACTTGTTTGCATGGCAAGATCACACAGTACAAAGTAAATATTTAATACAATAAAATTTTATTTTAATAAAATTAGTAAAACACACTTTTTTGGTTGAATTAACTTCAAAAAGTAAAATTTATCTTTAAATTTAAATAATTTGTTCAACAGTGATGGAATGGAGAACAACTTAGTAATACGTAATTACTCTGTCATAAAGAACAGCAATTATTAGGTAGAACTAATATCAAGCACCCCACTTTTTTTTCCATTAAAATTAATTGTTGTGTTTATTATATCTTTTTTTAAGATTTATAAAAAAAATTGTTATACAGAGTTACTCTTTCTATCACTGTTGAAAAAACTACTTAAATTTAAAAATTATTTTTTACTTTGTAGTTTATATTGAATTAAATTTTTTATAAATTATTTGCAATGCACGACAAAATCAATTTTCAAAGTCACTGAAATTTCTGGAGCAACTGACCCCCACCCTCCAAGGAGGTCGGATGGTGCCTGAAGTCATTGGAAGCACGTCAAAAATAAACTACTTTAACTGTCCCAACTTTTGAAAAATCAGGGACAAATGACCTCTCCCCTGAGGGGAAGGGGGGGGAGGTAGAGGACCCTGAATGGCTTGGAAACACTCAAAATCGAAAGAGAATATATTTTTGAAATTTATGATTTTCCTCCCCCCCCCCCCCCCCACCACCACCCCCCCAAAAGGGCATTCGACTATGCCTCGGACTCATGGATATACAAAAAGCATGATTATTGATTATCGAACAAAGTAATGGCTGAAAGTTGTTCAAGTATAGTTAATGTACTAATTAAATAGAAAACTGAACTGATTTTTTCACATATGTTTAGAGATATTAAAGTATTTAGCTCTTTTTACAATCTCTTAACTAATAGGTAGAGACATGCAAAATTCGCGGATTCATTTCGCAATAGGCTAGCATCAAAACAACTATACCTTTGTACCGCTTCTGCGATTAGCCCACATTTTATCCGGGGAACTGTGAGCCAATGGGAAACACTAAACCAAGAAAGTGCCAAATTACGGACAGCCTAGTCGAGACGTCTCACGCGTCAGTAGCCAATGAACAGGCGTCATTTCCGCGAGTATTTAAAGGACTGTGGAGTCTATCCTAGATGTCAATGAATCCGCGAATTTTGCAGGTCTCTACTAATAGGTATTTAAAAAATGTGAACAATCTTGATATCTGTTTCAAGTATTATGTTTTAAAAAAATAGATTATCTTCCCATACTTGCAGTGTGCTACATAAATAATGAGAATTTATACTTTATATAATGTGGTAAAAGCACTTCTTTATTTGGCACCAATAATTTTGGTTTTATTATCTTACTCATTAGTGTTTAATATTTCATCTCTCCCTTCACCCTCTCCTTCCTCATTTTATTTGATCATGCTAGATAGGGGTTAAGAATGTTTTGCAATAGCATACTTTTTCTTTCTTGTTATGAAGTGGTTTTTAAAATTACTGTCATTGTGTTTGTCATTTCTTGATTGTTTCATGAATGAATGTTAAAATGATTGGGAAAAGTATTTTTATGGGGTAAGAATTTCAGGAGTCAAAATTTGCTATGCTAAATGGAAAATAATTAGTGAAAAAGTGGTAATTTTTTTGTATTCAGTTTACTGTAAGTTTTAAATGAATTAGGGTTACAGAACTGTAATGATTAGCAAGAAAGCACTTATGTATTATGTTAGTGTACTATAACATGCAAGACTATGTCAGGTGTGTGTATTTAGAGGAGCTAAGTGGCTCAAATTGACAAAGCTATGCTTACAGTGTGACCTATTTAAATTTAAGAGAACTTCAGATGTCATTATTTTTCCACAAATTTAGTTACACAAAATCTATTCAATGTGATGATACATCAATAGCAATACAATACATGTTAAAACTTTAATTTGGTATGGAAAAAAAATGTTATTGTTAAATATTTCAATATTTGTCAATTTACTGAAATATTTGCTTGGCGGTGAATCAGTAGCATTTGCTATCTGAAAACCTCCTTTTAATTTACAATTTTACAAATGCGTAAGGTTTCAAGTGGTAATTACAGTTATCACTATAAATTGGATTCAGGCAGTGTGGACAGTTATTTATATTGGCTATTTGTTAAAAAAATACTTCTAAAACGTTTTTGTTAAAAATGACCCTTAAGATTTGGGCAGTTGTAGAAGTACATATATCATGTTTTGATAGTTATCGTCTGTATTAGAATTTAGATGGGATTGTAATTGTGTAAAGTTTTTTTTATGTCAGTATTTTCAACTACCAAATAATTGTGTAGTGACATGTTCATGTTAATATGATGTGTGGTGATCAATAATTCATACTGTGAAGATTTTTGCATAAGTTTTAATTCAGTTTTACTAGTTTATAAAGATGTGCTGGAGTGTTCAACAAAATAATTTGATAGGTTAGTGTTCTTAGCAGTCTGGCATAATACTTTACCAGATATCTTTTTGACAGTTAAACATATAAATACAACTAAGTTAAGTGTTGTAACGTTACTGTAAATGCCTAACAAACTATATCATGCAATTTTAAAATGCTGGTTCAAACAAATACTCCTAAAGAAAAAAAACTACCTGGTGGTTGTTTGTCAGCATGCTAGTAAAGGTGCCTAACTGTAAACTTTGGAAACAGAGCTTGTGGTGTGGGAGGCAGAGAAAAAGTGTAGTGTACAGGAATATTTGTGTTATAATGCAAAATGTACTGTTTCCTTTCATTGTTTAATAACAATACATTTTGTATTAAAACAAGTAGTGTAACAGTATTATATACACATAATCATTTGGGCACAGTTTGTAGGTTGTCTTTGTTTGTAGTATATGACGGTGGTTTAATTAGTTACTTGGTTTGAATTAAGGAAAACCATTTGAGCTTTTTAAATGTACTTTATCTTATGATATAGTTCCCTTGAAGTTCAACACACTAGTCCCAAAATTTTGTTAGCTTTGTAATTCTGTTGTGGAAATGAATTTTTTCAATGCTTGCAAAATAGTAAAATACTATTTTACTTTCTGTGATTGTGAACGCAGTTCAAATCGCAGCTCAATCAATTTTTTTTTCTAAGCGATACTGCTTAAATGCACCAATGCGACTGATAAAACATGTTGATATTTAAACAATAAATGCACTGATTTTCGCTAAAACTTCAGAACAACTACCTAAGTGGTTTAACTTCCTTTGATGAAGAGAGGTTGTAAATTGTGGGTATTAATTCTTTTAGAGAAAGTAAACATTTAAAAAATACATATTTCAACATTTTTGTAACAAGCCACTTATAATCCAAATCCATTATTAATGAATGGTTTGCAATTTTTAATAATCAATGGCATTACTCCTTCAATTAGCATGGATAGTAGGGTTGCACATTTTTGTTGTTATTTTTACATTTTTGTGTAAACAACTGTTTGACAATGAATTACTGTCCAAATGACTAAAGACCTCTGGTTATTTATTTATAGGATGAAAACTTGTTTAATGTGTATTCAGCTAGACTATATATTACTGTGTGAACCAATTTATTTATTAAACCACCCTAGTGTGTTAAAAAAATCATTAATGAACATGTGGCCAGTTCGGCTTCCTTCTGAGTATTTGCCTTCCAAGGATAAGGACTCTTTGTATATTTCAGGAAGTTGAATATGGTTCTTTTCACGAAGTGGTATTTTTGCTACAGAAAATGCTCCAAATGTGCATCATTAGCATCAACACAACCCGGAAGACATAAATGGTGTGATTGAGTAGTCATTTTATTGATCCCGCGTATACATACATATATATATATATATATATATATATATATATATATATATTTACTGTCTGGAATAAGCAGCATTCAGGATTATAAACAGTTGATATCAAAAGTGAGCTAGCCAGTTTGATTGTGTTTAATAGTTGCCATTGAAAACTATCAGACTGGCTGGTTCGTTCTCTGCAAATGTATTTTGGCTCAGTCTGCAAGCACTCTGCCCTCTTCCCTGTCTTAAGGAGACAATTACTCGTGAAGGATGTTGAGTCTGTCGTGAATTGGTTAATATTTTGTTTTTAATGATTAATAATATGATTGAGTAGCATTTTCTGTACTACATTACCTGTAGTACAATCTGTAAACAGTGCCCATAATTTTTTAAGACCTTTATTTGTATCTGATCCATTCATAATTTAAAAATATAAATTTTTTGCTGTATGAATACTGCAGCTTTCTAATTTTAAGATGGCTCATTTCTACTATAATTTTTACTTATTACTTTTTTTTTATAACATATGTGGCTAATTTTATGAGAGCTATTATTCAGAGGTGCTAATTTTTGTACTTTTAAATTCAGCGTCATGTATTCTAGAGCGTAAAGATATTGAAGATAAAACTATTTTGTTAGTGTTATACATTGACCACATATGTGGTCACTAATGTTCTCCATCAAACTTGCCAGACCTTTGTGGTAATAATTGTGTGATCTGCATTTGAGAGCAGTGTTACATGTTTGACAGCAATTCAAGGGTTAGAACTGTATTGTTATATCTGTTGACTTTATAAAATAAACATGATTTAAAAATATAGATTTATTTATTGAAATGGTTTGTTGTAGTTATCTACAGAATTATATGGCCAGGACAAATACATATGTTTTATATGGTTTTAATTGTTTCGCATATTATTACCCAAAATTAAATATATTTAGTTTTTTTTATCAACTTTTTCAGAATTGTACATGTGTCAGAATGACATATGTACTAAGCACACATTTGAGAAGTTCAAATAACAATCCATAACGAATGTCTAAATGCAGTGTATAAATCAAAATCACATTTAATACACTCCGTCTCAAGATTGTTGGTTAGATGTAGTAGATTTGGTTTCCTTTTTGTTTAAGTTGAAAGGTGTGTAATGAGTAGGGATAAAAGTATAAGATGAGTTGCAATAAAACTGAAATAATACTGAAAAGCTTGTCAATAACACCATAAAACACTAAATATAAGTTAATAGGTACACCAAAATACAAATAACATGAAATTAATCAGCATTTGTAAACAAAACAAAACTCAAATCACAAAAATGTATTATATTAAAATCCATGCATACAATGTATTCAGCTTGAAGTTTTTTGAGGTTGAGCACTTTCAGATTGTGTGGGAGGATGCGGTAGGATTACTGATTAGAGTGGAAAAATTTATTTCGCATTTTTTTTATTTTACAACTATTATTAGTAGAGTCAAGATTTTATGGTGACATAAAAAAAAGCAAATTTCATCATTAAAAAAAAGTGGTTTTTGACTATCGTCATTAAAAATTAAATCACATTTAATAATAAGTACATGTCAAGCATAATTACATTGATCAACTGCTTCAACAATTCGTGGTAAGACACTTCATACGTGTACATTAAACAATACTACTACGTATATTAATGAGAGTAAGTTAAACAAAAATCTGCAACTAAACCTTTCAATATTAAAAAATAATACAATGTTAAAAAATCAAAACTATTATACATGCAAATTTTCTTGTGATGTATTTCTACATGACTATGGTATCAGCTATAGACTGCTTTTATTTACTTTTAATTTGATAAAACCATGGATAGAAACAAAATAATATGTATTTTTTTTTATTCATACGCAACATAAAATTTTAGGTTTTCAAATAAAAACCTAAAATAAATATTTTTGAAAGGAATTTTATTTTTTATTACTTAAAATAAGGTAACTGAGGGGAATTTAGTTTCTTTTAAAGTTATGCGGTGTTTTGACTTACATTTCGGTAATTGGTGATGTATTATTCACTTCAATTTCAGTGTTTGGCGGTGTATTCACTTAATTTCACTGTTATTTCGGTTTTATTGCAATTCACCACATAATCTTGCCTCTAGTTATGGGTAACTCATATTTACATTATGATATTGGTACATTTTTCAAACAAGAACTTTTAGCAGATTTATTTTTATTGTTCTGAGTGCATCATCTATAAGTCAAAATGATAATAAGAATCATAAAACATTTGTATCACATGTGCTCAATTATTTATGTGCTTATCTTTATGAATAAACTGAATTCATAAAAAATGAAAATATTAACATTGAGATCTCTTGTTTTAAAAACCAATTTGGCCTCAAAATAAAACCATACAATCTTGTCTCTAGTAATGAGGTATATGTTTGCTATGCCATCTTATTTTATATTTGTGTCCAGTTTCTAGCTGAAAGTTTGGAGAGTGAACCAAAAGGAAAAAAACACGTGGTAGTCGTGTCAAGGACATGACACATTCGTCGGGCGCACGTAGTGGTCAGGTGAGTGAATGGTGTGTGTGACATCAGGCCAGTTAGCGAAATACCCACAGGCATTCCACGAGAGGGCGAGCACTTTCAGATTGTGTCGGAAGATGAAGTAGGATTACCTTGGTCGTCTCCAATGCTGCTAGCTAATTAGCAGATAGAATGAGTTCTGGTTCGACCGTCTACATCCAGTAGACCTGTGCAAAGCTTCAACTAAGCAAATCAATCTAAGCTCCTTCTAATATTCAATTTAACTTCTACAGGAAATTTGCTATTAGCAAAGCTTTACATTTGTTGCAAAGCTTTCAAACAGAAGCCTAAGATTAATTATTTTCACGAGCAAGTTTTTTTTTTGTTTTATTGAATGTGATGTTGGGTACTTCAAAAATAAAATGTGGCACTCCGTTTGCTTTAATGAATGCATATTATGTATGGTTATTCTATAACTTTCATTGAATGATGTTATACATAGTGCCCAATTGGTTAGTTAATCAGTTCAAACATTAAAAAAATGTTAAACTTTATTTTTTTTTTACTTCAATCTGGTATTTTATGAGAATGATATTCACAGTTCAATTAGACCATGAAAATTTTAATAATGTGTTTTTATGTTTACTTTCCTTCATAAACTAGCATTTGCAGAAGCCTAATGTCCAGTGTTCAAACATCGATGACATGAGACCAGGATCTATAAGCCAGATGTGCGGAGATTAGTATGAACGAGGTGACCATGTCGAGTGGAGATGGTGGCAACCAGCGGAGGTAGCATAGGCTAGCGGAGCTGCATCAGGTGTCCAGCATCTAGGAAAACCTGGAAATAACAGGAAAATTTTTATTTTCTATAATAATAAGGAAATGTCAGGAAAATACAGGATGTCCGTAAAAGAATATCCCAGTTTCAATGCTATGAACAATTTAAGACTATATTCAACAAATGATACATCAAATTGAAGGTAAACTAACCTAGATTTTTTTTTCCACAAATGTTCAATATATGCACTTTTAGTTATACGGCAGACATCCATCTTAAAGTCCAATTGATCCCACACTTAGGTCAATACGTTCGGAGTAATGGAAGCAATAGTCGCTCCAATTCTGTGTCTGAACTCTGGCAACTATTAGGTAGTGGCAGAATGTAGACAATCTTTTATAAAGCTTCAAAGCGTCCCTGACCTTGGTCTGTTCTGCCTGGTGCGTTATCCTATCATGCTTTATAATATGATTACAGTATAAACGTGCCACGATTGACTTGTCCGATTATCTGGTTTGCATGATGATACATGGGAGGGCAGCACACTAGATGGTGGCTATAGATATTTTAGCTTTCGTCATTAACTTTAGGCAAGATTAATGTCGATGAACTGATGGGATTACTACATATTTCTAGAAAATTATTTTCATAGATAAAATTCATGTTTATTTTTAAACTATTTATTATTTGTACTTCAGGTACTTGATTTTCCGTTTCAAATTAACTTATTGGCGAATATTGTTCAAATAGCACAGGTTCGACAGACGGGACTGCGCGGGTGTGGCAGACCCTTAACCGGCGGTCTCCCCAGCCGGACAGGCGGTGGGGCGCTGGCGAGGGAAGCGGTGTCGGTAAAGGGGGGCAGTGTCGAGAGATGAGGTGGCGGCGTAGCCGCGGAAGGGAGGAGGCGGCGGCGGAGGGAGTTGACGGGAGAGCGTAGGGCAGGGGCACGGATCCAAAAACTGCCTCCGCGTCGCGAGCCAACTGGCGTCCATCGCGCGCGCGCGCCCTCCCCAGTCCGCGGGCCGACGCCGAGCGTCGCAGCACGGGCGAGTACGACTTCTTTCCCGCGCCACCCCCCGATGCCGAGTGACAAAAGTTTAGCTTCGTGACCGAGGAGGTGGTGGTGGTGGTGGTTATGGCCAGTTCGACCGTCGTCAGATATCTCGCCGACCATCGCGTTCGCTTTTTCCCTCCGACGTACGCTTGATAGGCGCCGCAGCCATGGAGAGCGAAGCGGAGAGCCCGGCGGTGGACCGCGCGACCCCGGAGGAGCCCGCGGCTGCGGACGGTCGCCCCGACAGCCCCCTCGACAACCCGGACGGCGACGACGCGGAGCGGAGGAAGCTGATCAGCGACGCGCTGCAGCAGGAGGACGAGTTCCTCGAGTACCTGATGTCGCTGCCGGCGGCGAAGGAGGCGCAGCAGCTGGAGACGACGGCCGCGGGCAAGCCCGCGTTCGCGCGGTCGGCGTCCACGCACAGCGCCTGCTCGTCGGCGCCCACGGTGGGTCTGGACCACCTGGACAACCTGTGCAAGCTGATGGAGCAGCTGGGGGAGCTGCGCGAGCAGAACTGCAAGCTGCAGCGCCGGGTGCAGTACCTGGAGGACATGAAGAACCTGCAGGAGATGCACCGCCAGCTGCAGGGAGAGACGGCGGTGCGGCGGCGCGCGCGCGGCAGGGACGACGGCGGCGGCGGCAACCTCACGGACTCGTGCCTGCTCGACGGCTCGGACGACTCGCTGCCTCGCGGCCGGTTCTCCGGCGGCGAGGGGAAGTCTCGCCGCGGGCAGGCGCAGCAGCAGCAGCAGCAGCAGCGGGGGCGCAGCCACAGCGTCGGCGTCGAGGAGGAGGAGGACGGAGACGCCGGCGACAAGCAGCGCGGCGGCCGGGCGAAGCGGCGCGACAAGAGCCACCAGCGGCGCTCGCTGGCGGCCGCGGGCGAGGTCAAGGCCAAGGTGTCCAAGTGGACCAAGGTGAAGGAGGCGTTCCGCTGGGAGAAGGCGGCGGCGAGCGTGCTGCCCGAGGCCAAGTCCGCCGACAGCGGGCTGGGCGGCGTGGCGGAGGCGGTGCGCTACCTGCGCGTGCCACCGCCGGGGGCGGGCGACCACTCCAGCGCCGGGGACTCGGCCCTCAGCGGGCACTCGTCGTCGGCCTGCTCGTCGGCGGGCGGCCAGTCGCCCGGGCTGCGGCTCGGCGACTTCGTGCTGCCCCCGCTCGACACGCTGTCGTCATCGTCGTCGTCCGAGGACCTCGACCTCAGCTTCTCCGACATTCTGCGGGAGATAGGTGAGTGCGCGCGCTCTGCCGCCCGCCCCTCGCAGGGAGGGATGATGTCAGAGAGAAGGGGGGTGGTGACAAATATCTCCTCTCCTCCCCCCTCCAATATAACCCGGAAAAAAACATTGCAAGTTCCTCTTCTGTAGTTCTACGCGTTATTTTATCTTTAGTAACATTTGTAATAATGTAATGATAGGTATTTACTTGCACATTGTAAATACTGTATGTTTACTTGTACATTGTAATATTGTACATACACTTCATGTACTTTAAACCTTTTCTTAAAAAAATAAAAAAAATAAAAAAAACTTGGATAGATGTCATGGATTCATAGGAAATATCATTCGTAAAAGCTAATTGACCTTAAAATTATTGCCGTGGTACATTTCCGAACAATAGCTAAAAGGTGCAGTCTAACATGAATCATACCTATATGATCATACAAAAATTTCACGTCGCAAATTAAATTTCATCCACACCAGTTAAACTCCGTCGTTCAAATGCTACAAAAGGTATCTACTACTCCTAGTATCCTTAATACACTTTTTTCCGAAAATTTCCTTCCTTTAATATATTTTGATATAACCGTACGCGTAAATCACCAAGTATAGGTTTATAGCCAACGGTTATTGATGGACAAATTATATATAATTAGTTTTGGTTCTTACTCAGATAACCTTACCTTGTTAACCCGTTCTCTACCCCTCCCCCTTCTGAAATATGGGGCCTCTGTGGTTTTTGCACTGAAAAAAAAAAATCTGTACTTTTACAAAAGATTCATTTGGAAACCAGTTTCCAAGAAATAATTTTTAATACTACAAGAAATATATTGTAAATTTGTACAACACGTGGCTATGGTTACTTTTGCGTATATGAAATACTTTTTTTGGAGATAATCAGGGGCGTAGGAACCGGGGGGCACAGGGGGGACGTGTCCCCCTGAACTTTTTGGGTGGAGGGGACTGTCCCCCCTAACTTTCTAGAGCGTGATATTTTTATTTTATAATATTATTCTGCCCAACTTTATTTGTAATTTCTTCACTCATCAAATTTTATCTTAAGGAAACAATAATAATTTTAACATCGATGTATCCAATTGCAGGCTAACGGGGAGGGGAAAGCCCCCACCGCAGCGTGCTACCTCAGCGCTCCAGGCAAATCACAAGAAAATCCCCCGAACCGCAGGGAATACCAAACTAGAGTGCGTCCCTTCAGTTAGGGACGAAAGCAGATACAAAAACTGCTTAAAAAGCGCTATTTTGCACTTTTAAAATCAAAATTTTCCGGCGGAGGATCCCCGTACCCCTTAGTAAGAGGGGAATGGGTTTACATGACATCAAAATCATTATTTGTCCCCCCCAACTTTATGAACACAGCTACGCCAATTGAGATAATATTGAGTTCTTCGTACGAAAGTTGGTGCATATTTTATATTTTAATTGATGTTTCATTCAATCACTTATTTAACTATGGAAAATCTTTATATATATCTTTATATATATATTTCTTGTGTGCGTGTGTATGTCACTGAACTCCTCCTAGACGGCTGGACCGATTTTGATGAAATTTTGTGTGTGAGTTCACGGGGATTCAAGGATGGTTTAGATTCACAATTGGATATTTTATCTCGATTCTGAGTTAAGAAAAAACTAAAAAAACACGCTTTAAAAGCAAAAAAACTAAGCATTGTTGATAATTAGCCTCCATGGCAACGGGCTTTTGCATTGTTGTTGCCTTCTGCGTAAACATGGGAAAGGTTTTTGGTAACGGCAGTGGCGTGCCCAAGAGGAGGGGTATGTATAATGAGAAGATACAAAATGTCCAGCGTAGAAATACTTACCGCCATATGTACATTTGGGCAGGACAATGTCTGTCGGGTCCGCTAGAAAGATATATAGAGATATATATGTAGAAAGATATATAGAGATAGAGATATAAATAGAAAGATAGAGAGAGTTATAGAGATATACATAGAGAGATAGAGAATTAGAGAGATAAAGAGAGATGCTTAGTATACGTTTAAAAAATTGATTGAGGCATTGCAACGCATGCCGGGCATTATCTAGTATAATCTAATATTCAATGATGTGACTATTTTGTTGTATCATACTTATTATGTGCGTAGTAATACTGGAAAGCTATTCAGGTAACGGTTTACAAATAACTATTGGACAACACAAAGCATAAATTCCCGGGTAAGAATCCGAACCCAGTATTACTGCGAACACTATTTTGTAATGATAAAGTTGTTTTTATGTAAATGTACAAGTTAACCAAATTCTGTAATTTTACATTAAAATTTCTTTAACATTTACAAAAAAACGCTGGTTTCAGCAACGTGCAACTGCCTGCAATGCTGTAATTATAAAATTTATAATCTAATTAGCAATATGTATACTCTCAAACCAAATTTCATATGTAGCTGGTCTCCATCGTACATGTAACTTTTAATCGTATGTTATTAGAGATCTACCAGACTAATTACTAGAGCTAGCAGCAGCCCAGGACATCAAAAGCCAAGTTTTCCGTTCGGCCGCGAGCCAGACTGTTGGGAAACGAGTGAGCCGTCGGCGTATCGGAGATCTCGCCGATTATATCACTGATAATATATCACGGATATCAAAGCGAATGTTCTCTTTCGTGACTCGACGAATACCTGAAGCACGACGGATGCTATTTTCACTTCTTGGAAAGCTCAGAGGGTGGGATTTTTTTTTTAAGGGAAGGGGGGGGGGGGCGGTGAGTTGTAGACTGGAATTCATTATAGGTCTCCAACCAGATACACAAGTTGTTGAACTCGATAAAATTTACTACAGCAACTTCCAGATTGCTCACTTTATGGCTAGGCTCAAGGGAGTTTCTTCATGTGATGCACTTTGCTAAGCGTTAAAAATTTAAATACACTGAAATTGTGCTTAGAAATCAGTCAAATTTCATACTTTATTAAATTGTGTGAATTTTTAAAGCATAAAACAAATACATATAACGCAAAAGTTGTATTTTCAAATGTGTCATAGTGTTTAATACCATTTTTTTTTCGATGTGAAAACATCTTAGCTTCTCGCTATACGGTATTTGGTAGGAGTGATTTCGCGAATGGAACGGAATTCGCATGGAACGGAAATGTGTAACCACGGTGCTACCATATGTGGCGGATGGCGCGTGCCGTATTTCATAGATACAAAGGGAAACTTTATATTATTAACTTTTTTGTGAATTTTAACCAGATGGACAGAATTTTAATAAAATTCCTTGCCGATAATCAGGTCCAAAGTCAATGTTTAGTATTTTATCTAGTTTTTTTTTTTTTTTTTTTTTTTTTTTCGCTTTTATCGGAGCCGTTTCATTACACAGTTTAACATTTCTCTCTGCAAATCGAATGATTCGATAGTCGACGTAGCTGCTCCGGCAGCGAATTCTAGCGGTGGTTGCGGAAACTACGCGTGATTCGTTTCTTGAAATGTAATTGAAAACGCAATATTTGCGTATACTTATGACGCTTAGCATTTTAAAAAAAAAAGAATTCTACGTTAAATTTCGTGTCCGAGACTCGTATTTTAAGTGTATATGCAACATGAGATCACATGAATTTGCTCGTTACCGAGGTTAGATGTGTACATAAATCGTACTTACCAAAATCGTACTTTTAAAACTTTTTTTTTTCAGTTCTAGTAATAGTTATATATTAGTTTAGTATCTCCTGTTGCAGTCATGTAAGGAAACAACTCTGGTTCACTAATATAATAGGAACGATGTTGTTGGGCCTGTTCATAATGCGGTCTGTGTTATTTGCTCATACCGGCAGCACCAAATTGTTATTTTCAGTCAAAGAGAAATCCTCCGGTTAGCGCAGATGACAGATGTACTAACCTGCAAATTGCTGTAGGAGCAGTGAATGCAACATTATGTAATATGATGTTAGAAACTCTGGAGACTTAAGCATGATGTCCAGAGTCGGTTATCATATGTACAGCAACAAAATTCTCCGTGTCAAAATTTAATAATGAGTACCCATTCCCCGTGGTTTCGATAGGGATAAACAACGTTCTCAGACTACAAATAACTGAAAATACAGAAAAATGGAACATTGGTTAAAGTTTATGTGTTGCCTATTCTCAAAAAAACCTTAAAACTTTGAGATAATTTTTTTTTCCAAACATCATGGATCACTTTTTCTGTAAAACTTCTTAACAGCCAACATGGTAAGTCAATATGATGACGTAATCATAGAGTGGGGAGCTTGACATGTTTTGTATTGCAACACACTTAAATACTTGCGCACCTTGATACTTATTTACTTCCTCACTCGCATGCTTGCACACATTCTAGTATTCTAGTACATTCTAATACCTCCATCTGTAAAGTTACTCTTCTAACGCTCATGGTGGCCAAGTACCCAGGTGTTCGTACCCAGGATTTTTTTGTATTTGTTCATTCAACTAAACTGCATTAAGCCTATGACATTGTAGTGGATATTATAAAGCCACTATGCCTGTCACACGATGGAAGTTTCCTTGGAAGGTCTTCCATGGAAACAGGTATGGATGATTCTGTGGACGAATTAGCAGAGCGCTGGCAGTTTTCATGGAAGTTTTTGTTATAGATCGTGTTCGAATGTCTGTGAAAAGATTTTGCAGAAGGTGGATATTTTAGCTAATCAGAATTAAGTGGTGGTGTGCCCCTAGTGTTAAAAACTGTTATTTATTTGGGACGAATTGGAGTTTCCTTGATTATTGATTTGAAACTCGGTGAATATGTAGTCCGTTGAAGCAGTTACAGTATTATACGACAAATATGAGAAACATCCATGTTTATACAACACAAAAAAAGTATTAACTATCATAACAAAACTATTCTAACAAAATAGGCCTACACCAGTCACATTTCTACGCTTGATAGTTTCTTCCATAGAAACATCCATACTTGCTACCATGGAGCCTTTTCTAACAGTTTTGCTGGTAGATTATAGTGGAGCCTGTACGAAACCTTACATCAAGTGATACAGACTTAAATGTTAAATCATAAGTTACATTAAATGGTTTTACTAATAAGTTTGAACTGTATAATTGACTGTCAAAATATTTAAAGTTGGTTTGTCGACACTAATACGTAAGCAACGCCATGTGAAACAAGTTCAGCCCACAATTAACTAAAGAGACACCTTACCTAACATTCGAAAACTTTTCTTTTGTTGGTGAATTTTCGAATAAACATTTTTAGAATCCATACAACACTAAAGTTTCAGTAACATTTCTGTAATGTTGTAGAAACTTTACGTTTAAATTTCTTTCCTGAAACATTGTGTGTTGTAGGACATGTTTGCTTAAAAACGTTAAAGGCATGTAGGTAGGTATTCCAATGCATGATGAAGCACTTTGTTGAGCCAAGTGTGCGTTGAACAAATACGTTGGTGGTGCATTGATTTGCTGTAGTGCCAGGAAGGTTGGCACCACTTCACCCCACGTTACGTGAGCCCGCTGCCCATTGGGTCGGGGGGTTTCGTAGCCGACGACGACAGATAATGTCACAGTTTGTCCTTCGCGTTTCGCACGACCGTAATTTTTTTTCTACTTCCTCTGAGAAAAAAAAAGTGAGGTGGCATTGGAACAACCGGGCGTAAATGGCGTTGCCCCATCGCTAACTACGGGCCGTAAAACTTTCCGTGTGGCGGCCTGCCAATGCTAACAAAAACAAAAAACAAAAAAGTTACGGAAAACAAAAATACACCGAAAAACACCTTGCAGGACTGTGCGTTAAGAATAAAATACAGAAATAGACGCTATCTTGGATTACAAAGTTACTTATTTTATATAAAAAAATTTAATTACGTTAAGACGCAGCACCCAATTTTGTGTAATACCTGCTCTGTTAGAAATCGCACAAGATTTACCGACTTTGCAACGAACAATGCACTCGAGATAAATGAAGTGTTTTACGCAGTTCCATGCAGTTACGCCGGATTCGTGACTTCTGCAAATGTTTCTCGCTGTGTGACATGCGCGTGGTGGGAAGAAGAGAGTGTTTACTGAGTTTATGAAGGTTTTGTTAACACTTCAAGATGGTCATTGTGAGCTCACAAGTAACCATTTGAGTCATGCCATTAAAAATTTAAGATATATGACAGCACTCTGTCAAAGTTTATACCAGTCGAAGAGGGTACACCTGGATCCATTTTCAAAAATTGTTAAAGTTGATGTGGAATGACCGTAACTAACATTTCTTGAAAAACTCCACAAAAGTTTAAACTGTCATAAGTTAAAACTATTGTAAATTAGAAACACACAACTTAAAAATGTCGTAACTTAGAACCATCGCAACTTAGAAACTCGTGAGTTAGAAAAACGTTTCTGAAAACATAACTCTGAACCATCCAAGTTAGAACCACGTAACTTATAAAGGGGTTAACGTAAGACAATTATATCCCGTGTGTTTCTAAGGCTGTATGTTGCCAAGTTATAATAGCACCTCGCGGCAACAACCATCTTTCGACGGCTTCGGTTGCTCGGGAGTTGAACGGTTCTTCTTCCGCCCAACCTGTTGTGGTCCACCCTCCCCCCTCCACATTTATCCATCAAGGGCTAAATACACGGACGGCAGCCGTAAATCTCCGTCGGAACAGCGCCCTCGGTCATTGCGATTGCATATTTTGGTTGAGCGCGGAAAGACGTCGTGTGGCCCCGCGAATGGGCTTCTTCCGTTGGAGGAGGGGGTGGAGGGGTGAAACCACGAGTTGTTTTTCCCCCTCCCTGTACCGGAGCTCCGGGACGAGTTATCTCAACACTGGGTCGTAACACTGCGTCAAATCGTTACAAAGTTAACTTGGTTCCCTCGCGATGTCATCATCGGGAGCTCCCAGCCATCCCCCCCCCCCCCCCCAGAGTTCTGATTGGAGATAAACGTATGCATGCTGTAATCACAGTGAAGTAATCACGAAGGATGCGATGCGAAAGCATAATATAGCCTTAAAGTGAACACGTGACAAATAAAGATAAACAATTAAATTTAAAAAATAAAATAAAAATTCTTGTCATTTCGTACATATCGAAATCGACATGTTAGAGAAAGATATGCTTAGTAGAAATTTAATACTCAGTTGGAAAACTCACTGTGCATGAACACATTTCAGAGTGCACAGATAAACTTAGTAAACAAAATATTGACAATACACGAATAATAATTATTTTACCAATCACCCGCCTAATGTTTTTTTTTTTTTTTTTTTTTAAGAAAAGTTTCTGACTCTGTTTACAGTAACGTCCACACGGCGGCGCGATGGGATTATAAAATATTTATTATCGGGAAGTCTTTCACGTCCCATGTTACATCGGCTCTCATTATTTAAAATTCGTGTTAAAATCTAATTTTTAATACCTTTTATAGAGAGTAGTATATAAATGTAGATATGTCAGAGGACTGGAGTCGGAATGAGGAGCTGGAACCGATGTCCGCCATATTGGATTGTGACGTCATGGCGGCCATTTTGGATGATCTTGACCCTTGACCTTGACATTGACCTCGGTCGCCATCTTGGATATGCCATGTTGGATTCCGCCATTTTGAATTATGACATCACATCCACCATTCTGCTTCCCGCCATCTTGGTTTTTAAAACTT
This sequence comes from Bacillus rossius redtenbacheri, assembly GCF_032445375.1. Classification (NCBI taxonomy): domain Eukaryota; kingdom Metazoa; phylum Arthropoda; class Insecta; order Phasmatodea; family Bacillidae; genus Bacillus; species Bacillus rossius. Next base: position 25,083,957 of record NW_026962013.1, on the reverse strand, counting down.
TCCACCATTATGAAAATTATCTCGTTACCGTTGCATTTTTCGTTACAGTTTCCATTTTGAAAATCAGTAAATTTCATTAGAAAATAATGAAAAAAATATAAAATTTATAAAAAAATAAGTAATACAATTTTAATAAAAACGATCCGTCAGTTTGTTGTCCGCCAATTTGAATTATAAAATCACCACTGTAATTTTCGTTGCGATCGCCATCTTGAAAATCCATAATTATTATCAGAAAAATTGAAAAAAAATTAAAATCTATATAAAATAATTAATAAAATTTAAAATAAATGTTCCGCCATTTTCCCCGCTATTTTGAATTATGATGTCATTACGTTCGACATCTTGAAAATCTCTAATTATTGTGCTAGAAAATCGGGTAAATTTTTTAATTCATATAAAATTATGTAAACATAATTTTATTTGAAAACGCACTAATATCATGGAGTTCGGAATCCTAAGTTCGAACCCGGTGAGGACAAAATAAAAAGGGTGACGGATTGTTTCTCCATAGTGGCCACCGACAGACTGACCTCCCATGACTAATACCAATGTATAGCTATATTACATAAGCTAGTATGTCACATCCGCCATATTGTTTTAGTTTGCTGGAGGCCGCCATCTTGGATTATGATATCAGAGTCGCCATATTGTTTAGTCTGCTGAAGGCAGCCATCTTTATTTTCAGAACTTGCTGCCAGGAGCGCTAGTTTCGCGTAGTATACATGTCAGTACACATTGCACTGCCACCATATTGGTTTAATTTTTACCTGCTAGAGTGCATTAGTATTTATTGCCAGGGCACCCGCCAATTTGTCAACTAACTTGGCCGCCATCTTGAAAATCTGTATTCATTAGCTATAAATTCGGAACTTATTCCGAAATTCATCAAAATATCACTCATTAATATATTGATTTGATTCATTTAAGTACTTGGTTCGATCTTTGTTCGATCCAAAAATTTAATTTTATGTAAAGAAATAATTAATTTCAATAAATATGGTGGAAAGTGCTAAAAGAGGCTTAAATTACTCTTCCACCAGTATCCAGTAAGCCGATGATAGCATATTGACCGCCATATTAGTTCATAATTATTTAGCTAGAAATTCTTGAAATATTTCAAAATTCGTAAAAAGATTCACTCATTCAAATATTGATTGCTTCGATCCTTTACAGCTAAGTTCGATCTTTGCTCGAAGGAAAAAAATAATATTCAGTTAAAAAATATTTATTTTATTAAATGTAGTGAAAAATCTTAAATGTGGCTTAAATTCCTATTTTACCAGCCGCCAGCAAGCTGCTATCATCCATCTTCGCCATCATTCTGAAAATCTATGATTAATTACCTTCAAATTCAGAAAGTAATTTTTAAAATCGTCAATAAATCGCCTATTATTGTAATGATTGATTCGATAGATTTTCGTCCTTGGTACAATCCTTGTTCGATGCAAAAAAAAATATATTTAAGTAAAAAATATTAATTGACTTTAATTTAACAGTGAAGTGACAGGTTAAAGAAATACAACAACAAATTACAAATAAAAATATATTACATAAATTCTATAAGTACACTAAGCAAATCAAATTACTAGTGTTTCTCGATTTTTGTAGTCTTTTTAGATGGCTAAGCGAGTCCTTTGCATGTGTTTTCAAGGCAGTTGTACATGCCAGGCGACATGACAGTCAGTAACAAGGCACACGTCCAGATAGATGACCATACCTATAACCAAGTTTACTTTTTTATATATAGTTTGGAATTTTTTAGAAAATTCTAAAAAGTTCCTCGAAAGATCCAAAACTTTGTAGAACATTCTATCATGTTCGTACATCTTTGCCACCCAACCGTTACACTTCGCTACTCAGTGAGTCTATTCTTAAACACCCTAAAACATTTTTGACTTTTCATGAGAAACCAATGTGTTCAGAAAAGATTTTCACCTCCCACTCCCCCCTACCCCCCCCCCCCACCCCAGAAAACTGATACTGTTTGTTATCCAACTCTGATATTATCAGTGGGGGACCAAGAGCTATGTGGTATACATGTGGCATATATGTGGCATTAGAACATGGTTGAGATGAATCTAGAACACACAAAGATCTAGATAGCAAGCAGAAACTGCTCACTCTTTCACAATTTGGCTATCTACGAGAGAAGATTAAAGCCTGATTTTGAAGTGGCTGAACAGATCCAAGAGTTTTATATATATCTAAGTTTCTACGCAGTTATCTGCAGCAAGTTATTTGAATCAAAAGCAGCAAACAGCAAATGCGCATCTTCCTGAGGTCTATATACATTAAAACTGATGTAAGAGATATTTTAGCTTTGCGTGTAGGCTTGTTGCCAAACTATACTTGAACCATTCATTTAAACCTGAGTGGCGACAACAGGGAGAATATAACGTTCAAGGCCAGCTTCTGTGAAGGACTGGCTATTTTTAGTTAATTTTTATTTACACTTTACCAGTAATCTGTACGATCAGTTTGCTGGGTAAATAAGGTGCCTTTAGAGGTGGCAAATGTTTGAAAATATGTAATCATGTAATCATCTTTCTCAAGGAAAATATTATTTATCGCTATAAACTAATCGAATAACATGTATTTCGTTAAAATTGTGTTAAAAGTTGTATTCAGCGAGCGAAAATAATGTATATCCAAGTCCATATTTGTTCATTCTTTTTTATTTTGTTGCTTTTACAATTGACTCAATTCACAATGAAAACTACGACAAATACGTTAATGTGATTTATTGGAATCTGCTTGAAATTTTCTGACGTCCAAAATGCATGCTTTACAATAAATGAAAACAAAAAAATGTAAGGGATTGTGCTGTCTGAAGTAGCTACACTGCAAAAGTTTATATATAATTTTTGAAACTGTAATAAAATTATCCGAATTTAACGCGAACAGAGCATTTTACCCATATACGACAGAAGTATCTTAAACATCCGTCGGCTACAGGCGGGGTGATATTGAGTGCGTGTGTTTGTACCTCACGCGGCTATTTACTGACGCCTTGCTGTGCTCGTAAGGGTGGCACTGGCTTGCGCATCTTACGCTTCTTCGCCTCTACGTGCCAGGCACAGTACTGGCGTGTAGTCTTCGAGTCGGCAACGCTCTTTTAAGGTACTCTATGCGATGACCTTATAATTCTTTGTTGGAATATTAAACACATGCAAATAGTACCTAATATAATACAACCAAATTGTTCATAACATCTAAAAACACACGAGAAATCACCCTATTTAGCATATTCGGCATTTATTGCTGTCAAAAAACATGTTATAACTAGAGACAAAATTTTATGGTTTTACTGTTAGGCCAATTTCGTTTTTAAAAGAAGAGATTTCGGCGTTAGTGTTTTTATTTTTTATAAACTCTGTTTATTCATTAAGATAATATATTTTTAAACAAATACCATACTTAAATATTAAAAGACTCTATCTTCATCAAAACAGTGTCATTTTGACAGAAACCTGATGAACGTTTACAATATGATAATTTGTTACAGTCATTCCTAACAGCTAGGAATAATAAAAATAAATCAGCGAGTGTATGCGCGTTTGAAATAAAGGTGCCAATGTCGTAACATGAAAATTAGTTATTAATAAAAGTTGCAATATCAAAAAAAAGCAAAAAAAAAATATCCAGTCTATTTAGTAGGTACATTTTGGTACAAACTCCATGCAAAATTTTCATAATTTAATATATTTAAATATTACGTATTTGTAATACAAATTGAGTTTTGATTAAATATGTTGAATAATTTCATTATTTTGGATTTATTTTTAGTGCTTTATGGTGTATTCACGTGCATTTCTGTGTGATATGGTGAATTTATGTGATTTTCGGCGTTATTTCGGTTTAATCGGAATTCACCATGTAATCTTGTTCCTAACGAAACCGCGAAACTTTAACCAGTAAAGGGGATTGCGATAGCTCTTAAATACCATTTGTAATCAGGCACTTGTAAAACATCTTGAACGGTTTGTAAATGGGGCGTAAACAACCGGAGCTGTACACGCCAATGGGCTACGGGCCATTTCGGATTCCGAACCGGTGCTCGTGAAATGGCTCCCATGAGGAGCTGGGCACGATTGTGGTCCCGGCTACCGGGAACTCGACCTCGAGAGAGTCCTTTATTTTCGCGCGGGCTGCACGACCGGAAAAACCGACGCGACTCTCTGGACGTCGGCTCTGATAATAACCCCCCAAAAAACTGCTTGCGTTATAAAAGAGCGGGCGCCTCATAAAACGCGGGCGCTCAGCCAACTTCCGCAACTGAAGTTAGCAACACGTTTACACGACGAAGATGTTCCCGCGGGAACATTAAACAGCAGTTAGCCTGCCGTCGTCTCTCCCGGCTACAATGTAGATGACCCGAGACAAGGAACCGCCGGCCTGTGACTTCACAGTTCTTAGTCGTCGTTCTTATGGAAGTAATTTAGGTAAACATAGATTGTTACTAGTGGCGAAGTAATAAAAAAAAAGAGCGCGCGTAACTCAGTACACGTGATAGAAATGAAACTTCTTTAACAATTAAAACCCCGAATCGTTAAGTTTACCGTAAGGGATAAAATGGCAGAGGGGGAGAGAGAGAAGACAATTATCTAAATAATTATTACTCACTGTTAAAATAAACCACAAAGAAAAAAAACTGTGCGTGTTACTGTTTCTTCAAACAATTCTGCCATTCGGAACACGCCAAATCTCTGAAAGAAATATGAAATTCACAATAGGTAACGCTATCTATGCGGGAAATTCAGGGACTGTCTCAACAGCACTCTGTACGCTGCTGGTTGAGGAACCTGAGTGCTCTGGTAGCAAATATATAATTTAAGGCATTGACAGTTGACTCTATAAGATACCTATATCTATTTTATGAAACAAGCGCATGCGCACACTCTGTCTTATTATTTCATTCATCAATCTCTCCCGGTTCTATTTTCTTTTTTTTTTGTCGGGGGACGAATCATCGCACAAAGAGGATAACGAAAACGAGCCTAGCAATGTATATAGCATACTGCTCTCTTTATATCCCTTTGACCAAGTACCTATTCTGTCCTTTTTGCGTCAGAAACGTTTCACAACAATGTTTCACGAAAACGATGCATTCAAATTCGGCCTTGAAATTTTACTCTAATTGCGCCCAAAGAAGTTTCAATTCAAAACTATGCGAGCTATGGTGAAGGTTAATTTCTTATTTTGGGTGATGCAATGTGGGCTGTTACGAAACCTGGAATCACAAACCGCAAAGGCAGTGATGCACGTTGAAAATGTTAATGTAACGGCCCAAACCCCATTTTATTGACATAAGATTTTTTCAAATCCCCTCCCGAAATAAATTATTGTGTCAGCCACCGGTTGTAACGTCACGTGATTGTGAACAACTATTCAGCAATATGTCTGTTCGACACGTATTACTCAGATATCCGTAAGCACAAATGTTCACAGTTGTATTACAGGTCAGGGTAAAAATATCACTCGAGGAAAAAAAAATTTCCTCCCGAGCGCCAGTCCGGGTGTTGTATTTTCCTTCGCCTCCGTACTGTATTAGGCAGTGAGAAACCATAGCAGAACCACATGTCCCGTTAAAACCCCAGGAACACTGCCCACTTCCATCACCGCGTTGCTACCTGGCTGCCATAGTGTTCTAATTTGAGCACGAAGGACACATCATTGCCCCGATACTGATAACTTCTGACCCAACAGGGAAAAGGGAAGGGGGGGGGGGGGGTTGCATGTTATTAGAGCTAACCTCTTTCGTACCTCTTTTGGTACGAGGGGTTGAAAATTTTGTGTTGTATGTATAGATTTAAAATATCAAAAGCCAGCAAAAACTGCCAAACTAAATAAAATCAATGTTAATGAAGAGTCTTAAAAGAAATTTGGTTGGTTCTTTGGTAACCCACGGGCATACTGTTTTAAAATAAATGTAATTAATTCAAATAAATCAATATAAACATTATAAAGTGAAATGACATTAGATCACTTTTCTCTCACCAAGGCGTTCCGGGTTACATTCTCGGCGGAATTAACCCCGAAATTTTCGCGATTGAGAAACTTGGTGGATGTTTCCGTGAGCCGACGGGTATTATTGTGGTTCTCCTGTTTAACTCCGCCCATTCACTCCTTCAATGCTCCAGTCTCCTCTCATCACAACACATCGAGGCGTTAAGTCCATTTATTCAGGCATTTTTTCACCCACTCCGCGTCGGGTCACTATCGTGGGGGGGGGGGGGGGGTTGTCCCTCACCCTCTTCGCCGATGTCGCACCTTCGCTCACGGAACTCCGGAACTGTCACGGGACTCGCTCGTAACTCCCGCGGAAGCCGGCGTCGCTGCTTAAGTAACCTGAGGCGCCCTTCTCGAACCTACGAGAGCGGATGGAACGAATCGCATCATCCTGGGCCGACCCGATGCCCGAAACATCGAGAAAGGCGGCGTCCATTCAGGTCACTACGCGCGGCCACCCGCGAAATTCCCAAGGCCGCTCAGCTGTAGATAACAGCGTCGAGGAAATACGATGCGCGGGGATAAGAGAGGGGAGGTGGTAGCGAGGACCCTTGTAATCCAGCCAGGCACGCGTGGCATGCCTTACGTCAGTGGAGGGCACGTGACACGGCGCGTGACGCCAGTGGCCTTGCAGGGCCGCCAGCCAGAAGAAGTGCGACTCCTATAGTGGAAACTGATACCATGATTCGCGCGACATGTGACTCTATCTGTTGGGTGTTCCCATAACCACTTACAAACAAAAACTCGGGATAGAAGTTCTGATACAAAGTTTTGGGTTAATTATGTTAATTTATCCACTTGACTCATTGCTTACCTAATAAAAGCGATTTCAACTGTGCGAGAAACACTTGTGAAATAAAAAAAAAGTAATGTTACATATAAATTAGTAGGAGATGCAAAAATTGTTAGTATGTCCCACTACAAGATATGTGGCTACCAACCTAGAGTGAATTAATTTACACTGGTTTTTTTCCTGATAATAGCTCATACATCATTACTTCTCACAATCAGCGTAGCTATGTAAACAATATATTATGAAAGCTACCTAGCGGGTGGGCCTAAAACTACTTCAAAAAGATCCCGGGTGTAATTTGAATTATTATGTGTAACTGTAAAACACCATTGTTCGTACAAAAACGTATTTGAAAATTCAACATTGCTTTTAAATAACCGTACCGATTGTGCTGAAAATCGGTGGACGATCGTTAAATTCCATAATATTAGGTAATAATTCAAATGAAAACATGATTGAAAAGTCAAATCGATGGTTGTTTCAATCGAGTGGAAGAGAGATAGGTGCGGCGCAAACGTACAATGAGCGTAACGGGACACATCGTAACGGAACAATATGCGTAACGGGACACTTTTTTTTCGTGCGTGCAGCCGGCGTTCATCGATTTATTAGACGTTGTCACGTCAAAAACTAGGTCTCGCTCCGGGCAATTGGAGTTTCTCCCCCGTGGCTACGACCACAGCTAAGTCGAGCCCAGACACGGGGATGTGCGGGGTGCGACGCGGCAAGCAGGCGGGGTTCAGGACGACGAGGACGGCCCGGAAGAAGAGTCTGGCTGGGTGGGAACGTCTCCACCACGAAGGGGGCTCGCGCGCTTGGACATCGTCACGACAGGGGCTCCCCAGCTGTATTTGTGTGCATTAGGTGTGCCCCCCCTCCTCCTTCTCTTTCCCCTCTCGCACGGTGTCGGCCGAGAGGGGGGTTCAGTGTTCGAAGTCGAGCCGCGGGCGGCAGTAGCCAGGGTATTTCTGGGGGCGACGCGCCGTGCCCCCCCTTTCCACCCCCCCTCTTCCTGCACGGAACACCTCCTGCGTTCCCCGGGCACCGGAGCGAACACGTGTCGCGATGAACATCGGTCACGGCGGATCTCCGCTGACTGGCAGCCGCACGGGGCGACGATATTTATAACCGTCTAAAACAAAACATAGTCTATGTCCGTTTTTCTATGGGAAGCCTATGATGTACATTCTGTATTGCACAGGCCCGAACAAGCCCGGATATCTACCTTCGGCCAATTCCTAAACAACCAGTAAAATGATTTGACAGTATTTTTAATGTAGCTATACTAACCTAACATAACCAACCATCCACAATTTTGTAAAGTAATAAAAAAAATTATCCCGTAGTTGGCCGAAGGTAGATATTCGGGCTTGTTCGGGTCTGTGCAAAACAATATGTACATCATAGACTTCTCGTTTTCTATCAGTACGAATAAGTGAAGGTAACCAAAATTAGGTTAAATAAACACTCAATTTTTATTCGCATTTCCATATCTCTTTGGCTTATCTTTATTTCTTCCTCATATACTTACATGTCTTCAAGATATACATATGTCTATGCTGTATTTGTTTTCTGTTATTTTTAAGTATTTTATTATACATCTTTATTTATTGTCTTAAAATTAAAACATAGCCTTTGTCCATCTGCTGAAATAATTTAAATTAAAAGAGTGAAAGAATTCTTTAAATCGGTTCAGTAGGTTTCGAGAGTACTTCAGACCAATCTCACTCTATTTATAAAATTAATAATATATATTATAGAAGTATAGATTTAAATTTTCCCTAAAGAAATTTATGTACATTATTTATTGTCAAAATTCTTGTTTTTTTTAAACCTCAATAAATATGAATTAACTTTATCTTAAGTAGTTAGTAATTATGTATTGAAGAAGCCATAATCACTGACTCCAGTGGCGGATACAGTGATTCTTTACAGGGAGGAAATAAAAAATAGATGCAATTAGAATCTGTGCATAAAAAAAGCCAAACAAGGGGGTTGGACTGTTACATATATCTCAACATGAGTTACTTCCTATTTAGTTTATTAATCTAAGCATTGTGAGAGAACATGTTGAATAACCAAAAATAAATAGCATGCCACTTTCGACGAAATTTCGCAATTTTTTCTTAACTTTTGCGGAGTTGGTGGGGGGGGGGGGGGTGTTACATATCCTCCAATTTCCCACCTCTACTCCCCTTGCGTCCACCACTGACTGACTTCTATACTAGGAAGTTTCAGAGTCAAAAACCAGAATGTTTTCTGTTTGGGTAGACAGCCAATTTTGCAAAACGGATTTGCATGATATTTCTATGTTATTTTATGAAACGCACGACTCTCAGAAGTCTTCACGTAGAGTCGTCGAAAGCGTTTAGCTGGAAGATGCGTGAAACAGAACGACAGAAGCAATTTGCAAGCGTCATGGGGGGGTCATGTTGAAACCAGTAAATCAAGCGAGGCCATAATCCGGTCAGACTTGTCGCCCCAGACACGCCAGACGTCGAGACGCTGCATTCCGCGGGAAGTTTACAACGACGCTAACGGTCGTAGCAACACCAGTCTGCGTGGCGGCCACGAATAGTTCCTACGAGTTCTTCGAATCGCAGAATGAAACCCTTGAATTCCTTCCGCGCCTTATTAATTTCAATGCCTCGACAAAATACCTGGACACACACGTTCAAAGATAAGAACCAATAATTGTAACTTTCTTAATTTTTACTATGAATACAAATGAATACAATAACTAAATTATTAAATGAATACAATAACTATAAACTTTTTAGTTTACATTTCTGCTAACTTAAATGTTGGTTTCATATTCCAGTAATGATTTTGAATAAATATTTTTTTTAATAAAATTAGGGGGGGGGGTTTATAATACCCCTTTGACCAGGGGCGCAACAACAAAATTTCCAAAGGGGGGGAAATATACCTTTTTTTATATAAAGAATCATCGATCCACCCCTATTGAAGCGGGGGGTTCGGGGGTTCTCCCCCGGGGAAATTTGTTTTTCAAGGTGGAAAATGGTGCTATTTAAGCAGTTTTATTATCTACAAATTGATTACATAACACTTTCTTTGCCCCCGTTTGCCCCCACTTCAAGATTTCAGAGGGGGCGGGGGGCAAAATACCCTTGCACCCCCCCTGTTGTTGCGCCCCTGCCTTTGACAAGCGGCGTGTCAGAGGGATCATCCCCCAAATTTTGTTTAAAGATGATGCTTGGGAATAAATATTTAGGATATCTGAGGGCTTTTAATTGCATTGTCAAAACCTGAAATTCTTAGATAAAATTGTCTCTTATGAAAGGTAGATCCTTACACTGCTTATGGTTAGGTATTGTTTAAAGGTAAGGGGAGCGTGATACTATCTGATTTTGCATATTAAAAAAAATCAAGCCATGCATTTATCTCTTCGCGGAGTGGTTCTCGGCCGCACCCTGCCCCTACCTGACCACGGCCTTGAGTAGGTGTTTCTTTTCCCAACGTGAACTGTTTATTATTGTTTGGATCACGGCCAGTTAATGGTACGTATTCGTTCAACAAATCCGACAAATTAATGATTTTAAAGGAAACACTTTGTTGCAAAACTAATACGCAACAACTTAACTGACATGATGGAACAATTTAGCAATGTTATTAATCAATTGAAACTAAAAAAAAATATTTAAAAAAATGTGTGTCTCCTTCTCTTTCGTACCATGTAATAGACATCTTTGTTTATTCGAGAATATGGTATAATCTCAACAAGATCCACCTGGCATAAATCATCAAGTTTATGTACTACAACTTTGCGACGAATGTATTCTCGTATTGCACGAGCGTGAAGTTCACAAACGATTCCTATTCGCGCATAGTATATAGCCTACTTCCTTAAGTTCTTCGAGTATGGAGACTATTTCGTTGGTGTGCGAATAGATTCCTGCACTAAGAAAAGCTAGCAGCAGTCTCAGCCGATCAAATAATTCGTTTGGGTCGTCCTTACACACATAGTCAAAGATCTGTATTTATTTCAGGTACATGGTGTTTATCATCGACGTGTATAGGAAGTTCACTTGGGCCAGGCCTGTGAAATCTAAGAATGAGACCGATGTAACCATGATAATGGCAGACATTTTTTGGGACGGATCTCAGCAAAAAACATTCTACTATGCGATCTTCAAGTTTTTTTATTGAAAATGTTTAGCATCAAACAATACTCTACATTTAGTAATGTCAAAGCCTATGTAGTTCCAAGATGCTCTGAGTTTGAATTGACATGTTCTGGACTTGTAATGTTAGTGAGGTTCTAACATGGTGGTTTTGACAGCAGTCTGCTTTTGACGGCCACCGCGCAAAAGATTTACTGGCTATAAATTTGAACACGGGTTTAACTTACCACGAGCAGCAGTTAAATAAAAAGTCTTGGCATCGAACTCTGGTCCACTTTATCAACCCTCCTCTCCCGCCACAATTCCTCCCCCAAGGCCCCCAACAGGCCAGTTCACTGGAGCTAATGTGTGTGCTCTCTTGCCAGCTATTACCCCCTCCTTTCCTGACCAACCTGTGGAGTCAGCGTGCAGCGCAGCAGACTGCGGCGTCGAGTGGGACAAGATGGCAGCGTGGAACCCGCGGGCACTCTGCGCATGCGCCGAGCGTCGGGCCAATGGAGTTGGACGCCCAACAGCAGTTCTGAACACGTCCGCAGTCCACCGTTGGCTCGTGTAACTTAGTACATGTCGTTTGTCCTAAAAGTTTATTTCCTTCGTTTGTCCTAACACCGCTTGTGCAGACCCTGATGACAGCGTCGCCAATGGTCATGAACATCCCATTATCATCTGTACCATCATCTACAGAGGTTCCAGTAGTGGTTTCACCAGCCGAAGAGAAATCTGAAGATGTTGTTCCATCGCTTATAGTTTCGTGAGCAACCTCGGAGACTTCAACTTACGACGGACGTTTATCGCACTTGTGCAAATACTGTGATTCATCTTTCACCACAACTTCAAATGCCCGTCGACATGAAAGAAATAGATGTCCAAACAATGCACAATGAATACTGTTTTAATGCAGCAAATGCAATTAACTAATTTCACGACTAGATGGCTTGCAACGACAACGACACTACAAAATATGCTCTGGGAAAGTTAAACGCAAGCAGGAAGAAAATGTTTAATGTTTTGACTCAAGTATTGTACCAGCCACTGGGGGTATATATAAGTGAGGCCCAGACGATGAGAACCTCAGTCCACCTCTAGCTGTGGTCAGTGCGAATCGGATGATTAGACTTGTCTAACATAATATTCCAGTATCTGGCTAGTCCTGTGAACTCGATGGTATCATTAATGTCGACCTGGATGGAAGGCCTGCCATCAACAGTGAACACCTCATTGACAGCAGAGCCAACAGCTGCAGTGGTCCCGATGGATGGTGCACCATCAACATCGGGGGCCCTGATGGCAGTAACATCGACAGCAGCGGAGACCTCGATGACAGCGATGCCGGCAGCAGCAAAGATCATGTTGACAACAGCAGCATCTGCTGCTCCAGCACTGTGCGACACCAACTGAAGAGAAGACAACGGAAACTTCCACGGTTGAAGTGTCACCATCGATTTCTGTGACTTCAATGGACGGTGGACTTTCATCGCGCCAGTGCAAATACTGTGGCACGTCATTCACTAACACTTCAAGTGTGCGCAGACATGAAAGGAGCAGATGTCCAAATAATGAACAAAGAACACTGTATCAGTGTTACAAGGGTAACAAACAGTTTGGACGTCATGGTTACTTGAAAAGGGATCTTATAACCTGCAGTAGGTCTCTGGCATTCTCTCGGAAGACATAAGTGAGGCAAATGCGATAAGGTTTTTTTCACATTTAACAGTCTGGGTAGCCACTATAAGATTTGCATAGGAATACAAACAAGTGCTAGTATGATTCAATATCATCAGACATCATCATTTATTTATTTTCCCGAGTCGATAGTCAACAAAAAGCAGTAGTCAATTGCCTAAACTTGTACGATCAGTTTTGTTTTAAATTGAGTATTTTGGCAAAATTTGTCGAAGGAAGTTATAAAAACAGTGTTATAAGAGGTATTATTCTTTGGAGAATATGTACAACTTTATTGGTCTGTACTATCCACCACCATTAAATCAGATAAATTATTTGAGAAAAATAACTTTGAAGTTTCAGTTAATGTGTATGCGCTAAATGAGGATAATAAGGTGTGTCCGATTCGGGTAACTAAACAAGAAAGAAAATATAATTTCGATTTGTTTCTTGTGACAAATGAAAGCAATGCTGCACACTACTGTTCCATCAAAAACCTTTACCGACTTGTGAGACCTCAGGTTACAAAACACCAGCACAAGATTTGTGTGTGTAAGATGTGCTTTAAGTATTTCGTTGATCAACCTCGAAAAGTGTCTTGAAATGCACAAAATGAAATGTGGAAAAAAATGTTGAACATAATTTGTTTAGGTAATCTAATTATTAAATCAATGCTTTGTGTTTTTTTGTAGTAGTGCAGAATTTATATAATTTTGTTTTGTTTTTAAAAGAACTATTGGTGTGAACCTGACACTTTTATGGTATTTTAAAAATCAAATTACTTTTTTTTCATTGACAAAGGATCGAAGCAAGAACATGAATCCATGGATTCGATCAGAAAATTATTGAGCGATTTTTTGAAAAATTGGGGATTTTTCCCCCGAATTTCTAGGTCAGTTATTACGAAATTTCAAAGTGGTGGTCAATATGTCATATCATCGGCTTACTAGAGGCTGGCAGTAGAGGAACTTAAGCTTATTTTAGGACTTTCCTCCATATTTATTGGAACTAATATATTTTACATAAAATTATTATTTTTTGCATTGATCAAGTATTGAACCGAGGACGGATATCGATTGAATTAATAATTATTGTATTAAGTGATTGTTTGATGCATTTTGAAATATTTTATGAATTTCTAGGTGAATAAATATAAATTTCCAAGCTGGCGGCTATTTAGGCTTACTGGAGGCTGGTAGATGAGGGACTTAAGCTGTTTTTATGATTTTGAACATGATTTGTTAAATAAGTAGTTTTTGAGTAAAATAATTTTTTTTTGCATGGATCAAGTATCGAACAAAGGATGGATTTCGATAGAATAAATTAATCAATCAATTGCTGATTTTTTGATTTATTTTTTATTTTTTCCCGAATTTCAAGCTTAAAGTTATGGATTTTCAAGATGGCGTTCAACATAGTAGACATCATGGCAATAAATGGTTTCTGCACTCTAGGGGATAAAAATTAAACTAATATGGTGGTAGTATCATCTAGCATACGAAAATAATATGGCGGCCTCCAGCAGACGAAAACAAGATGTTGTCCTCCAGCAGACGAAAACAAGATGGCGGACATGTCGACATACTAGCTGACGATATATAGCCTACCTACCTTGGCATTAGCGGTTGGAGGTTAGTCTGCTGGTGGCTTCCGTGGAGGAAGGATCGGTCGTCATTTTAACTTTTGCTCTCACAGGGTTCGAACTGAGGACACCATGAAGTAAGTGCGTTTTTAAATTAATATTTTATTAAAATTTTATTAATTTTTTTATAAATTTAAAAAACAATCAATATTTTTCTTATAAAAATTGTGGATTTTCAAGATGGAAGCCATAACAAAAATTGCACTGATGATGTCATAATTCAAAATGGTAGGTGTGAAATTCAAAATGGTGAAATCCAATATGGCGGATCCAAGATTTCCGCCGGGGCGAAGGTCAAAGGTCAGGGTCATCCAAGATGGCCGCCGTGAAGTCATAATCCAAGATGGTGGTCGACAGTTACATCACACCCTGAACTCTGGGCCAGTATGATCATTTATATACCTACTACTATTCAAGATGATTTTTTTTTAGTTAATGTTAAAAGTAATTAAACTCTATACTCGTAAATTTGTACTTTTACGAAGAACCCTGGAAAATTTGTAATCAGCATTCTTCGTAAATTCAACACTGTTAAAATTTTTCACCTTCCATTGTATTGCTGTTTAAAAACTATCCTCGGATATTCATAATTTACGGACACTGAGTTCACCTACTTGGGGCATGAATCTAAAAGAATATTTTTAGTATATTTTGTCCACGCGTGTGCTTACCCTTGTTTACAACGAAACATTGAACTATGATATGAAGTTGAAATACGGCGTAGTTTCTACGAAGATTCATTTATTTTAAATTACATTGATTTTTTTTTTTTCAGTTGAATTCTTCGTTGAAAAGTCCATACAATTACTGTAACTTTTAAGAGTGAAGGTGAAAATTTTTAACAGTGTGCTGTGGATGCGCCATCGGGCGTCAACTTGAGCATGCCAACGATTCTGTGCTTTTTACTCAACGTTCCTCTTTGACCCAACTCTTTAAAAAGCCAGGAATTAACCAAGGATGCATTTGTAAACCTAAGAGGTGGTGTTACAGCACATCCTTCCCAGTGCTCAGCTTCTTTATGATGATCGTCTCTACCAACCAAGGACATTACAGATAGAACTCAGATACCAATAGATTTGTTACTTTACCTCCTCCTGCGCACGCCACCAAAATGGCGGAAATGGCCAGCTGACGGCGGAACACAATCCGCAAATCATTGCCCCAGGGGTGAACCGACCAGAGGTGTCAGGCCCGGCCAATGCGAGATCTTCCACAACGGGGAAGGACCAATCAGATTGAAGGCCATACCTACAGCCCAACTAAGCATTGTCACTGCGTGAAGCCACTTTTTGTCCAGCTGTTTGTCTGCGCCATGTTTTACTGGACACCAAAAATCAGTTTATTTTATGGAAGCGACCGTGATTAACGACGGAAATTCTATTCAAAACTAATCAGTTACAATTAGGCGTGGCACAATTTTCTCAATGTTGCAATGTGACGATGGTGAAGTAAAAAAAAAATATTTCAACTACGTCACAGCAGGTTATCTCCTGACAATTCCTAACTCCGTGGCCCACAGACGCTTCTGAATGTTGGAGTGTACCGTGGCTCCACAGCGGCTGCTCTGTTCTTTGCGGCGGAAAGCACGCGCGCCTACACTGTTGAAAATTGTTTACGCCTTAATAGAGATTAGGCCCAGCCATCTAGGATTTTTTCATCACTGGGCTATAATTATAATTCTGAACTACTTATTCCAATTCTTTGCATGTCAATTGATAAATCATATCTTCCAGACCTCCTACACCTTTTTGCAAGCACACATTCACTAACAGGTTCTAGTCTCTAAGCGCCGCGAGGAAATAACTTATCATTCCACGCGGACTACATCTATGACGATAATCACTCCAGTTCACAAGTGTTGACTTCAACTAGTAACCAAAGCTAAGTTCTATGCCATGTCAAACAAAAAAAAACATTGCAATATTTGAAATTGCAAGATCTAGACTTGAAGTTACAAATAAAGCTTGTTACACAATATCAAGGGATCTTCGTTAATTGACAACTACTGAGTTAACTAGTTCTTACATTTATCCTCAAGAAACCCTTTTGGTACTATAACAAAACATTAAAGAAAAACGGAATAAGACCACAGAAAATAAAAATTTCTCTTTCTTCCACGTGTTTACAGCAAAACCGTTGTTAGTGTGAAGATCCGTTTACACTGAAAATTCTTGGTTTATTAGAGATGGATAATTCTTAGCTTGAAAGTTTGAATGCACTGTAGTTTCCAAGAGCGCGCCCGACCACACTCCCGGGGCTTATAGCGCCGTGACGTCGCCGCCAGACGCTGACCCACTTCGCGCGACGACGCCGACGCCGCAGCGCCTCGACGCCTGGCGCTGTTGCTCTGTGACCGTGGTACAGTTTGGCAGCCCGACAGTGGACGCGGGGACAGAAATAAGCCGCGAGCTCCGTCCGTGCGAGGAGGGGAACCCCGCGGCGGAGTGATCCAGAAACTCTGTGACGCGTCTGGCGTTAGTCACACTGGGTGCCTACATGCTGTGCAGATGTACTTCCGCGCCTTAATTATTGTACTGTGTCACTTGTACACTGGCAGCAACTGCAAGCGATTTCCATTTGTGCCGATGGAATAAGTAATTAACGTCACGATAAATTTTTCTGAGTATGGAATCTATACTAATATTAGACAGAGAGAGTGTGTGGCTAGACCGATTTCAAGAATTCTTCCAATTTTATTAACCTTCATTATTCCAGATGGACATACGCCAGTTTTATTATAATTAAAAAAATTAATAATAAAAAATTTAAAAATAACCTCTTTTCCAATTTCATGACAGCATTGATTTTTTTTTAACAAGAGCATAATTTCGAGGCTTCTCTTGTTTTGCTTGGCGGACATAGAGAAAATTCGTGCCCTATGTTTAGGTTTATAATAATTGTTATCCTGAATATTTAACTTCAATGTTTTTCATTACATGACATAGTTTACTTAATTTTTATCAATATTATAAATAATGCCTAAAATAAAAGCGCAGTTGTCTTGTAACACTTCCGTTGCTAGAAAAAGAATATCAATCCTCTCAATGGAAGTGAAAAATACCGAGAAATCAGTTTGTCTCAAGCATGGGCCTCTCTGGCGGGGGGGATGGGGGGGACATGTCCCCTCCAAAAATTCCTTGTGGAGGGAACACAATAGCACTCAAGGGTAATTTTTTTCCCCTTTATTTCATTCTAAACAATTCTTCAATCAACATTACATTATTTCTATTATTATTGCATTACATACAATACATTCTATTTGTATATTTTTACTTCTCTTCGCCAAATATATTTACATCCCATGTCCCCCCCTAAATTTACTTACCAGAGAGGCCCATGGTCTCAAGTTTTAGCTGCTGTTTCTTTGATATTATCAAGAGAATAAAGTTCTCAGCGCTCAGAGAGGCTTTTCATCGTATATCTCAGAAAATAGGAGGCACGAGTAAGTGAAAGCAGTAATGAACGCTCAGAAATGCTTGCCAATCAACATAATAGAACATTACAACTTCGAACCATAGAATAAAGTACTGAATTTACTGAAAGACGTACTTACTACTAGACATAATGCACATATCCGTGAAACTATAGGTAATCTTCACAAGGGCATATTACAGGAAATATTAACTACTTGAGATCTGCTTTCAAGTATGGTTCTAATGTTAACTATTATCAACACATAATATCCAGATTGGCAACAGGAACAATGTGTGTAATAAATGCAAAGCAAAGGAATGGTGTGATGAACGTATTGGATTATGTTTCGCTGCTGGCAATGTAGTTTTTTTTTGCCAATCCTGAGCCGCCACAACCAATTAAAGATTTGTTACTTAGCAATCATCCGCTCTCGGAAGATTTTTTAAAATAATATTAGGCTTTACAATACCTTATTTCAAATACTTCCCTTGGTGCGAATTAATTAATTGTATTATTATTTAGTGTAAAATAAGTAAAATATTATTTTTTGATTAATTTGCTACAGTCATTTCTAATACATATCGTATCTTAGCAAACAATACCTCAGTGACATTTCAGTGACTTACGAGGGTAAAAAAAATAACTTATTTTCAAGTAGGTATAATGTGTATTTAATGTAATGCTATTTTTATTTTCAAACAACTTTTTGAATACTTTTATTTATATCAAGCAAGGGTAACCAACTATTACCTCAGCATGGAGCCCACTGCAGTGGCTGCTTTGTAGATTTAGGCGGTGCCAGTATTGTGCGATGGTGCTGCTATCTCTAGGATTTTTTCCCGAAGAAATTTAGGTATCGGTGAATACGAAACGTTCTCTAGAATGCGTTGAAACCAGTTTATAGCCTCGCGCATGGCACCGTTTATTAAAACGGCTGCAGATATGATCCCCCCCCCCCCCCTTACTGAGTTTAGGTTTGGAATCGTTCTGGAATACGGCCCGCCAGTTAGGTTACGCTTGTGTCCCAACAAGGCAGTGCTTATTCGCTACCTTACCCGATCGTCTTGTAATATCGTCCTTAGTAAAGGGAATATGGGAGGGCGTTTATGTGCCAAAACACAAAAGGTTCAATGTAGACATGTAAGGGCGGCGGCTGGAAAAGTGTGTCGACGATGGTACCAGCTAGACCTTCTACACCGTAACAGAAAGAAAGTCGGACTGATCCACTTTAATATTTCTGGTGAAGGAATCGAGATTTCATAATCCACCCACTACATTCGTAGCTTAATGCATGAATAATTTTGGGAAATTTTTAGAAATATTGGCAGTTGATGTTTTTAGTCAGCTCAGTCACGTCAAATTGGTTTAGCCTCAAGTGTAATTTCTCGTGTGTTGGGTAAAAATTGCATTACTTATTTTACAAATAGGCAGTCTTGCAAGTGAACGATACATGAATACCTTTAGTTAGCTGTGCACTGTGTTTAGAAATTGGCAAGTTTCAGCGACTGTGGCCAATGTGTTTTTGATATTCAACCAAGTTGATTTTTATCAGAAGTTGCACAGCTTTAGCCGTGTTTGAGTTTTCAATTCGAACACGGACACGTCAATGTATTTTGTGTTAGTTTTTAGCTTTGGTAATTTTTTTAAGGATATTAAAAATGCATCTTTGCTATTGGACTTAATATTTAGCTCCTATTAACATCGCTGTAGCGTCGTTAGTCTATGAAACGACACAGGATTTTCAAAAAAATTTCAAGCATCAAGTTTATAATATTTTGGGATATTGTTTTAAAACGTTTTGAGAGAATTTTAATGTTTTAATCAAATTTTATATTTATGTTTTTTTTGGGTACTCATAATTTGTGAAATTGTTTAGTTAATTTCTTCTTGCTGCCTTTTAGATTTTAAATTAAGTTTTAATGTAAAATCTTTGAGCGTATTATGGGAGCATAGATATTTCGGATCTTTTTATTAACATTTAAGGATGCGGTTTACATAACCAGGGTACCGCGTCGTTGCTTTTAAAAGGGTTTTTAATCCATTTGTAACTGCGCGTTTGTTTATTGAACATGCACACTACGCTAAAACAGGATTCCATCTGCTCAGTTTGAAAAAAAAAAAAAGGGTCATTAGGAAAATCTGCAAGTATCTTTGTTAATATAGTTATAAGAATGTACTGTGAGCCACCGATAGCACATTGAAGTGTTTAACATAACTTTAAAAGATACCATAAGTTTGGATAGAATAACGGGTGGCATCATCTTTGTCTTTGCTGGTAACTTCCGTCAAATTGGTAATATAGTTGAGGCAGAAGTTTTTTAGACGATGTTTTTTTTTTCAGTTTTTCTTTTTTTACCGTTGGTAAACATGCTCGTCCGTCGCAGCAACTCCGCGCCAGGCTCGTACAGTCCACGGGAAGCCTTCTTTTCACAGGCGAGAGAGTCAAAACCCGAAGTTCCCCGAAGTTCATGCTTTTTTTCCGTATCTTTAATGTAGCTATCCTAACCAAATTAACCGTCCACAATGTTTTAAAGTATTTATAATGTAGCTAACCTAACCTAATTGATCATTAGTATCCTTTTATCAACACCGCCATATTTATTTGCAATGAACAAAAAAAAACCGAAGATGCACGATCGGGCGTTTGGCTCTCTCGTCTGTGAAAAGAAGGCTTCCCACAGTCCACACCTCGGAGCACGATGCCAGCGCCACGCCGTGTCCCGGGAACGAACCACAATTTGCGCGGTAATTTCGGTACGCACGGAAAAGTTCCCAGAAATTAAGGCCATTCACTGGTGCGAGGCACGTTTGCGGGACGGTATAATGTTTGTCAAAAATTGAAATAAAATCAACAGTTAAAAAATTAATTATTTTAGCCAAACAATGCGTGTGTACTTATGTGCGCGCGTTACAAGTTATACTTCTTTTGATTTAAGACACGGAACTATTTTGAAATTTACTGTAACAATAATAAATGAAATAAGTACACAGTATTCAATATTAATATAACCATGTGTATAAAATAACATTTTAACCATACTATAAAGTAATAAAATGTATTCATGTATATCTGCTTAAAGCAAAATTTGTATAATTCGGCAATTTGTAATTTAAATAAAGTAAAAGAGTTTACATTTCTGAGTTTCGAACCAAGTTAATTTAGATTTTGACCAGCACGCTATAACCACTGGGTTACGAAGCGTGATTAAGCATTGTAAGGAGAATATATTATAATGGTGGTAATACCAGAATCTTTAGAATTTTTAAAACTTAAAATTACTTTTTATTATGACTATTTTTGGTTTACCAAATATATTCCAGGGTAGTTTCACTATCAAACAGTTCCATTTGGCAAACCAATACGTCTGGTATGTCCTATAATTTTTATGAAAAGGACGATTTGTGGGTTAATGTTCATAAACGTAGGTCCGCCATCTACCTGTGGGAATTTCGTATCATGGTGCGCGCGCATCGAAAAAAATTCATTCTAACCATCTTCCCATAATGCGCCTAAAGTATAACTTCAAAATAATATTTAGTGAAAGTAACTAAACAAAAATTTTAAGTAGGAAGACCAACAAGTTAAAATACGAAATCGATGGTTGCGAACATAATTAAATTAACGGAGAGAGGCGGAGCAACACGCCTCAAACAGTTAGCACACGTTTAAGTCTTGGAGCCGGCATGCAGAGACTTGAGAGCTGTGTGCATGAACTCCACTCACTAGTTGGCAGCAAGTCCGCCGAAAGTTAATTCTTCCCTATCCAGTTTGATATCCTGGAAGATTCATTTTACCGCTGAAGAAAGTTTTGAGTCGGCGAGCCTGTATCAGTCACGTAATTTTATGCGTGCTTCAATACCTTACCCATTAACTTTGCACGCGAAAGTAACTTTAAAAAAATCTAATTAGGTAATTTAGTTTTGAAAAGGTAATTATTTTACAGAAAAATTTTGCAGTGCAAATAACTGTGAGACACTTGACTGCGTGTTTAATGTGTGATTTGCCAGCTCACAATAGGTATGTATAACTTAGTTTTAGGGAAATCTCACGCGGATCATTTAGTGTAGAACTGCATTTTGTATTGCTTATACAAGTGTTATTTTTTTTTCAACCTCCGATCGGCTGTAATAAAAAAAGGGAATGAATTGGAAAATTATTTTAATGTCAAAAGAAACGTACTTCTTTACTCTATATTTCCACATAATCACCGTGCAGATTGAGGCATTTGTACCGATGCACCAGCTTTCCAATACCCTCTGCATAAAATGATGCCTCCTGCCTATTCAGCCACGTTTTAACAGTGCTCTGCAGTGTGATTACAGTTTCATTTCTCCATGGCATGCCCATTAATCGATACCCTAATCGCTCGTACACGCGCATTTCGCCGTACAGTTTATCGTTGCAGCAATGTTGACATTCCCATAACCAAACTTCAACTGAGGTGTGAGTTGGCCGCTCCACATGGTTGGTGGAAGGGGGTAAACACTATGAGACGTGACGATTCGTGTACGAGCGATTAGGGTATCGATTAATGGGCATGCCATGGAGAAATAAAACGGTAATCACACTGCAGGGCACTGTTAAAACGTGGCTGAATAGGCAGGAGGCATAATTTTATGCAGAGGGTATTGGAAAGCTGGTGCATCGGTACGACAAATGCCTCAATCTGCACGGTGATTATGTGGAAAAATAGAGTAAAGATGTACGTTTCTTTTGACATTAAAATATTTTCCCAATTCATTCCCGTTTTTTTTATTACAGCCGATCGGAGGTTGAAAAAAAAAATAACTCTCGTATAGTTTAACCTGCCTGTGATTTTAAATATAATTTCTGGCACACAGTAAACATCTGATACTGCTAAGCTGTTGGGGGTGTAAATGTTCGCTCTATTAAGGCTGAAGTGGAGTTTGTCTGGGAACAATAGTTTACGAGGAAGTTGAACATTATGAGTGTGTGCCTCTTAACGCTCATTTGGCAGCTTAAATACGGTTCTTTTGCCTTTTTTGCGAAGTTACCTAAGGAACAAAGAGGTAGTCTGGTATAGAAATTTACGTTGGTGGAAAAGGCCTTCGTACATCGCAGCAGTTTACACAAAATATGTGTAAAATAAAGGTTTTACTTAAAAATATTTCAATGACATAATTTAGCTATAGCAACAAAATCCACGGTGGTTGTAGAACATCATTATGTTAAACATAATACAGACGCATTATGAATCCATTTTAAATACTTTCTCTATTAATTACAATAAAAATTTTGTTCAACTCCAACTTCAAACACATATGCCAGCCTTGGTAAGCACTTGAGACCATATTTGTTGATTAAACTACAGCCGAACTTCGTCGGTCGAATTCAGAGTTAACCTGTATCTATGTACCTCGGAGACATAAGACAACTTTGTCACATAAACCGTATTTTTCACGCGAACAGTAATAGAATTTTAAAGAGTGCTTCACTTATATACTCAACTATTTTCTACCCAAAATATCTTAATCATTTTTTTACGTATCGTAGATCTTAGAGTTGTATGCCACTAGAAAGAAATTCAGACGATTGGCCAAGTTTGTGGTTAAAAAAAATTGGTTGTCTGTAAAGTCGGTTTACGGACGATAGTTTAACGTGACGTCATAACAAAACATTAATGAAATGATTGCATACCTTTATGAATAAAATTGAATAATTTTTATTGAATTATCACAATTTTGTATGGATACAAAGGAGTGAAATGAAATCTACTATTTATTTGATAAATTTACTTTTATTTGCACTCAATAATTCAAATATGTTTATTACTTTAACGAACAGATTATTTTAACTATAACGTTTATACATGTTTGCTATTTAACTTCTTCCAAATTGTGTTATTCTGTTAAGGATAGGACGATGATAGGAAAAGAAAGAAACGAATGGGAGTGATTCAAGTTTAATGTGCCTCGAAAAAGTCAAATCGATGGTTGTTCCAATCGAGCGGAAGAGAGATAGATGCGGCGCAAGCGTACAATGAGCGTGACGGGACAATGAGTCATCCTTTTTCGTGCGTGCAGCCGGCGTTCATCGTTTTATTAGACGTTGTCACGTCAAAATGCATGTTGTCCATAAGTTTACATGGCGTCTTATGCCTCCGAGGTACAGATGTAGTAATTTTTTAATCGATAGTCAGTCAAATAATATACCAAATGCGAGAGATAAAAAAAAGTCGGTCACCAAGTATAAGACAGCGTTCACGTGATTGTCTGAAGGAAAAAAAAAACACCGCAGTGCTTTCCTCACGCGGGTTGCGACGCAGAACCCTGGCCGCCAGCTGGTCTCTCGTCGCCCCAATGTCCGCCCCGTGACGTCAGCGTGGCCGTTAGTCAATCGCCGCCCGACCACGCGCGCGACACTGCGTCATCGACGGCATCTCGGAAGAAGAAGGACGGGCGAGGGGGGGATACAGGGTCTGCCACACCTGCGGGCCTAAAAATAATGCGCTCTCGAGCGCACTTCTGTAAGCTCCAGCCGGGGCGACTGAATTGTTGCCCTTTGGATGGGCAGCCCATCAGGATTTTTCTGACAGTGGTTTATTTGTACAGAGACTGGAAGGGCAGCCCATCCAATTTCTGAAAACACGCTCCTTTATGAGTTTAAATAATCCTGAAAACTTGCCCCTTGGATGGGCAGCCCATCAGGATTTTTCTAAAAGTGGTGTTTTTGAAAGGTTGTCTGAATTGTTGCCCCTTGGATGGGCAGCCCATCAGGATTTTTCTGACAGTGGTGTTTTTGAAAGGTTGTCTGAATAGTTGCCCCTTGGATGGGCAGCCCTTCAGGATTTTTCTGACAGTAGTTTGTAAAGTGACCTAACCCAACCTAACCTAACCTTACCTAATCTAACCTAACCTAACCTAACCTAACCTAACCTAACCTAACCTAACCTCCAGCCTAGGGTCCTCCCCCCCCCCCCAACTCCACGGTTCACGTCGACAGCAATTGAACGGGCGCATAAACGCCCGTCTACAATTGCAGTGTCCTTAATTGTGTCCGTCGACGAAGACCGATCGCTGATTCACCCACGTGACCTTCTGATGTCACAAATGGCGTGGGCGATCGTCCGAAGCTACCTGGTCCGAATGCATTGGTCAGCTTGAACCTTTTTGTCACAATCTGTGTCCTTTGATAGCATAGAATAAGGGACACTCGTCATATTTGCTGGATTCCGGTACTTGTTTAAAAAAAATAAATATACAGACAATAACGAACTATGTAGTAGGAACAGGAATGCAAGGAAACCTAGACGAAATATTGATTAGTGCCGAAAGTATATATTGGGGGCTCTTGGCACAGGGTTTCTCGGGATATACTGGTTGGGTTGAGGTGCCACCCGCTATCTTCGATTCTAATGTCACATCGGCTATCTTGGTGTTAGATTTCCGAGACATTCTTCAAAAAGACTCAAAAATCCCCGAAATTCTTGGAATTTTCTCTATTTCGAGGGAAAAAGTAATGTATTAAGGGATAATTTCCTTTTTTTTTTCTTTCTAAAAATAGGGGAGGGAGAACATTTCCTCTGAGTGAGGAAATTTTTTTCAAAAGCCCCAGAAGAGGATCTGACCTTGACAATGAACGTAAAATTTAAACTCTTAATTTTTTTACCAAAAAATTCCGAAAAGATTAAAAGATAAAATAAAAAAATAGAAAAAGTATTTACTTCAAAAGTTTATTTACTTAAGTCATTTCAGACCTCGCTTCAATTTCTGGTAAGAGTAAATAGCAATTGTTTAATAAACAATTTAAAAAATTATTACTTACAATTTAAATAAAATTTGAATAAAATATCTTGCTTACGTCACACCCAACATCTTGGATTCTAGAACCTACTGCCATATTTAAATAGTAACATCACGTCCGCCACCTTGAAAATCCGTAATTTTTAAGATAGAAAATTAGGAAAAATTTGAAATTATATATAATAAAATTTTAATGAAAACACACATCATGGAATCCTCGGTGTGAACCCGGCGAGGTCAATCGATTAAAAACGGAATTCGACTAACGGAAATGTGTCACAAAGATGGGGGACCCACGTGTAGCAACATAAACCCGTATATAGTCACTTTCGTAAACATTAGGGGACGTATCAAACGTATTGGTGTGACAAAAGAAACAATGATAATGAAACTATCTTGGAATATATTTTATAAACTAAAATAGTCATAGTAAAAAGGAATAAGTTTTAATATACCTACGAAAACTGGCATTAAAATGATTATAATAATAACCCTCCTAATTTATTAAGAGGCTTTGTAGTTCAGTGGTAGAGCCCGCGATTAGTAATATCACAGGGCGTTTCAAATAGTTTAAATTTCCGATAGGTTCGGGCTGCTAATTGCTATCTGCGTTTAATTGTGACAAGCAGCGTTTAAGATTCAGGCAGCGAATTCTAGCGGTTGGCGCGGAAAGTATGTGTGTGTGATTCGCATCCAGTAATTTTGGTATTTGGAAAGCGTTTATTTTATTTATAAGTTTATTTATCAAGATCGACATTATTTTAAAGAATTCTACGCGAAAATTCGTGTTCGAGATTTGTATTATGGGTTTATTTGTAACACGAACAACACGAGAACACATGAATTTGCTCGTTACCGAGGTTACATGTTTACACATTACTGGCAGTTATACCCCTCTCTTTCATTTTAGTCAACCTTCGTTGAGAAAGTCCTGTCTTCGATAAATTAAACCCAGTACTTTAATTTGTTTCCTTATCTTTACATATACAGTACACTCCCGATTATCCGCGAAATTAAGTGGCAGGGCCACCGCGGATAGTGAAAATCGCGGATAATCCGCAAAAGAGCCGAAAATGGGAAACAAAAATGGAAACATTAATTTCAACTTAAAAATCTAAACATTTATGTACAGTAAAAGTTACAATGAAAGTACAATTATAAATGATGCTAAATTTTTTGTATTTTACTGAGTAATTAACATACAATACATTTCAGTAATGTAAACATAAAAGTGTTCAACCATACGACTAGAAACAAAGTGCGACAGAGACAAAAATAGCAACGCATGCCAGCTTACTGAGTGTGTTCCGAGAAGGCCTGTGGCGTTTTACTGTATACTGCACACAATACACTCGTCAGTAGAGATAAAATTTTTTCACTTGTAATAAAATACAGATTTACATATATGCTATATTTTTTCGTAGCATGCGCGGATAATAGGGAGTTTACTGTATGCAGAATAACATAGAGTTTTCCAGGGAAAAAAGCAAGCTTGTGTATGAGTGCTACTGGTCTACGATACACGTGGTATTTGAAGTATATAAACGTTCGTTACTTCACCTACTCACCAGGTTTTAAGCATTCATCAGAAACACGACACATTATAAACTTACAATCAGAATCCTCCATAGAGCAAAAGACCAGTCACTCGCCTTCCACCAATACGATACCCGTTCGAATCGTAGAACTGCTTACTAAAAATTTTTAAATTTTATTTAGATTATTTACGGTTTTGTAGGTAAAAGTTAAGGTGATACACCTTCTTATAAACATGATAAAATTTGTAAATTAACAACAATTGCATAAACTATTTAACTTAACAAAAATATTTTTGAAAAATGGAAGAGGTAATATTGATGCTGAAAAACATACTTAAGCGCTATTTAAAAATACAAAACTCGAATTTAAACTTTACCAAACCCAAAAAAAGTAGGCTAATTGAATTTTAATTTAAATTAAATCCAAGCATAAAACTGCTGCAAATAAATAGTGGGTAAACATACAGGTGATAAAATAGGTGGACGTTGTCTGTGAGTGTTTTCCTCCACCACTGCATTGCTTGGCTGCAATGATAGCACATTCATTCTGCCATAGTTATCTTGGTAGATAGTCTCTCATGTACACGCCCCTAAAGTATTATTTTTTAAATTTCCCTTATTCCTTTCTTTATATTTTTTGGCGGTAAAGGGACAATCGGGTAAATTATTCACCGCCATGCGTAACTCAAAACCTCAACTTCTAAGAGAAGTCAAAACCATAATACATTCGTAAGATGTAAAGCCAACTTCTTTTTTTATACGCCCACCCACATGCGACGATGTTTGAAATGGAGGAGTGGAGTTCAGAGATAACGTGTTTCCCGACGTCTCCCCGTCAGCTGTCGGCTCTTAAGCGAGGCCTCGACTGCTCGCAGAGTGGCCCGTCCGTCTGACGACGAAGGCCACCTCACTGCCTCCCCCCCCCCCCCCTCCTTGCTCAAGGCTTTGTGCGCGTTCCCCGCGGGGACAGAAGAAAATAAACAACGCCATTTCCCATCCCGTCCTTCCAGCGCGGGTGATTTCATCCCCGTCGAGAGGCGGGCGGGAAGTTTACTGTCCGGCGCGCCGCGGCGGCGCCTCTGAACTCCGCGAGGGCATCTAGCTAGCGCACCGCGGCACGGTGCGGCGAGTCCTCTGATCTCCAGTGTGTCGTCTAGCGCACCGCGGTGGGACCTCTGATCTCAACGAGGGGATCTAGTGCACCAGTGCACCGAGGTGGGGACCTCTTGAACTCCGCGAGGACATCTAGCGCACTACGGCTTAGTTATCTGATACACGCAAATGAGTATAGCACGGTGCAGGGAGGGAGTCCTCTGATCTCCAATGTGTCGTCTAGCGCACCGCGGTGGGTCTCTGATCTCAACGAGGGCACCTAGTGCACCAGTGCACCGAGGCGGGGACCATAGAACTCCACGAGGACATCTAGCGCACCGCGGCTTATTTCTTTGATCCACGCAAAGGAGTATAGCACTGTGAGGCGATTCCTCTGATCTCCAATGTGTCGTCTAACGTAACCACGGTGGGACCTCTGATCTCTACGAGGGGATCTAGCGCACCGCGGCTTATTTCTCTGATAGAACGGAGCGGCGAGTCCTCTGATCTCCACTGTGTCGTCTAGCGCACCGCGGTGGGACCTCTGATCTCAACGAGGGGATCTAGCGCACCGCGGCTTATTTCTCTGATAGAACGGAGCGGCGAGTCCTCTGATCTCCACTGTGTCGTCCAGCGCACCGCGGTGGGACCTCTGATCTCCACGAGGGGATCTAGCGCACCGCGGCTTATTTATCTGATAGAACGGAGCGGTGAGTCCTCTGATCTCCACTGTGTCGTCTAGCGCACCGCGGTGGGACCTCTGATCTCAACGAGGGGATCTAGCGCACCGCGGCTTGTTTCTCTGATAGAACGGAGCGGCGAGTCCTCTGATCTCCACTGTGTCGTCTAGCGCACCGCGGTGGGACCTCTGATCTCAACGAGGGGATCTAGCGCACCGCGGCTTATTTCTCTGATAGAACGGAGCGGCGAGTCCTCTGATCTCCACTGTGTCGTCTAGCGCACCGCGGTGGGACCTCTGATCTCAACGAGGGGATCTAGCGCACCGCGGCTTATTTCTCTGATAGAACGGAGCGGCGAGTCCTCTGATCTCCACTGTGTCGTCTAGCGCACCGCGGTGGGACCTCTGATCTCAACGAGGGGATCTAGCGCACCGCGGCTTATTTCTCTGATAGAACGGAGCGGCGAGTCCTCTGATCTCCACTGTGTCGTCTAGCGCACCGCGGTGGGACCTCTGATCTCAACGAGGGGATCTAGCGCACCGCGGCTTATTTCTCTGATAGAACGGAGCGGCGAGTCCTCTGATCTCCACTGTGTCGTCTAGCGCACCGCGGTGGGACCTCTGATCTCAACGAGGGGATCTAGCGCACCGCGGCTTATTTCTCTGATAGAACGGAGCGGCGAGTCCTCTGATCTCCACTGTGTCGTCTAGCGCACCGCGGTGGGACCTCTGATCTCAACGAGGGGATCTAGCGCACCGCGGCTTATTTCTCTGATAGAACGGAGCGGCGAGTCCTCTGATCTCCACTGTGTCGTCTAGCGCACCGCGGTGGGACCTCTGATCTCAACGAGGGGATCTAGCGCACCGCGGCTTATTTCTCTGATAGAACGGAGCGGCGAGTCCTCTGATCTCCACTGTGTCGTCTAGCGCACCGCGGTGGGACCTCTGATCTCAACGAGGGGATCTAGCGCACCGCGGCTTATTTCTCTGATAGAACGGAGCGGCGAGTCCTCTGATCTCCACTGTGTCGTCTAGCGCACCGCGGTGGGACCTCTGATCTCAACGAGGGTATCTAGCGCACCGCGGCTTATTTCTCTGATAGAACGGAGCGGCGAGTCCTCTGATCTCCACTGTGTCGTCTAGCGCACCGCGGTGGGACCTCTGATCTCCACGAGGGGATCTAGCGCACCGCGGCTTATTTCTCTGATAGAACGGAGCGGCGAGTCCTCTGATCTCCACTGTGTCGTCTAGCGCACCGCGGTGGGACCTCTGATCTCCACGAGGGGATCTAGCGCACCGCGGCTTATTTCTCTGATAGAACGGAGCGGCGAGTCCTCTGATCTCCACTGTGTCGTCTAGCGCACCGCGGTGGGACCTCTGATCTCCACGAGGGGATCTAGTACGCCTCGGCGGGTCCTCTGATGATCGCGCGGTCATCCAGCGACATCTCTGCCGGTCGTCTCGACGGTCTAAAGATGGCTGGTGTGTCCAGCACTGGCCCTGATTTTATGTTACGAATTCTATTAAAACACTTTCCATCTTATTAAAATTCACTAAACAGGTAATGCTTTAAAGTTTCCCCACACGTCAGAAGTTATACTTCTGGTGCATTACTAAAAGAGGATGAAAGGATGAAAGTTTCTTTACCTACTACTAATCATATGTACATTTTAACCTGTTATACGAGAAATGCTTTCATAATTTTTTTTTTGCACGACTAGAACACATATCTATGCTTATTTCTTTCACTTATGTTAAGTACTTTACAGAGGCAGCAGCAGTAAAAATTAGTTTATTTATCCTCGAAAAAAGTTTTTCATGAGCGCTATGGCTAAAATAATAATAATAATAAATATATATAAATCCAGTGTCCTGATGTTTGTTTCCAGTGAACTCTTCACCAAGTCAACCGATTTCGATGAAAATTGGTATTTATGTGTAATTTTTTCCAACTTGAGAGATAGGATAGTTATTATTTCGATTAATGGTCTTAATAATTTATAATTAATAATAAATAAATAACCGATCGCCATGAGAAAACAAAAAAAAAATCATAGATCATAAACATACAAACAGTAATTGTGTGAGATTTCTCTATGTCCAACACACTGCCATATAGCGCTATCCAGTTTGCTTTAACTCGCAGACAATAAAGCTCCATGTGTTTAGCCCGGGCAACGCCGGGTACATCAGCTAGTAAATATATACATATATATTGCTGGTCTGCGCCGAGCTACGCAGGGATCGCGAACCGCCCTTCAGCGACTGCAGCGCCGCCCCATTGCGTAAAGCAGCGGTCGTCGGCGGGAGCACGTGCCCCCCCCCCCCCCCCGACAAGGAGAGACGCCGGCCGCGCCTATAAGCGGACCCCCGGCAGTTGTGTCTCGACACCCACCCGGCCGCCGCCCGGGCGCTCGATATAAACTAGCGACGAGCACCGCGCTGTGACTCTCCTCCCTGCAGTAGCACAAGGCACCGTGTCAACAAAAAACACTTCCCCCCCCCCCTTCATTAAAGCAGTTTAAATAGTTCTTCGATTATTTTCGTGTTAAAACATAACAAAAATCTCAACAACCAAAAAACAACGCCTCTCGCGATAAACAAATCACAGTGCTGATTCAAACCAGTGCGAAGCACGCAGGTGTTTGATCGGCCCCCGGAGGTTCTAAGGGCTGAATCTCATGTCTGATGGGCATGACTCGCCTGGCAGGCCTCATTTCCAGTGCCGGCTGTTTCCGAAAGGCATGAGATTTTGAATCGCACGCTTCATAACACACATTTGCAGGGTTGAATCCGGCGTCATAAATTGAACGGATTTTTTTATTATTATTTCATACTTCCTATTTAAATTGGACTGGCTGGCAGCCCGGCGGGAAAAACGACAAAAAGTCGCCCCCGGAGCAACCAGTGCCACCCAAAAAAAAAAAAAAAAAAAAAATCCGGACAGCAATGTCTAACACCCCAACCCCCCCCCCCCCTCATGGTAGACTCTTTTCTACTGTGTCCAACTCTTCTTCCAGAACCATCCTTCTGTTTCTCGTGACCAACCTGCTTGATATTTGCATCCCGCATGCAAGTGCCCAGGGTTTTCCTTGTGTTCATGCAGGTTTTACTTGTGCACAGATAATCTAATTTTAGTCTAGAATAGTCTGTGAAGGGAGTTAGTGATGGCTGGCCAATCCCCTTCCTAGCACATGATGCATGCTACCTCTCCTGCACGGCTGACACCCTGCATGCTCAGAGCGTATAGGCTTCGGCCTGAGACGCACCTAGTCTCCCTCCCTAATCATGAACCCTCCCTTTAGTTAGGTTAGGGGGAAAAATAGTTACATTAAAATTCGGCCTGTAAATCGTACTGTGATCGTGTCCAAAGAAGTTCCGCGTGTGTCACGACCCCCCGTCCCGTGTGCCCCTAGGCCCGCAGCGCAGCGCCTCCGTCGCGGACTCGCGGCCGGCGGCCAGGGACGCGCGCCGCCACTCGCTGTCGCGCCTGGCCGAGGAGGAGGACGCCTCGCGCCGCTCCAAGTCCCTGGACGGCGACGCCGCTGCGCTCCTGCCCGCCGGCAAGGTGACCCTCGACCCTCTACCCTCAACCCTCGACCCTCGACCTTAGCTAAACACTCGTTACCACACACGGACACGCATATTTCTCAGCACTCGCCCGCGGGGAACACGCAATGTGTGTCCTTCGGAGTGTTGTTTGGAGACCGCGGTGGTCACCCGGCGAGATCCGGGTGTTCGTATCCCGTCGGGGTTAGAGAGACCCAAGTTGCATTGCAAGAGGGTATCGTGGCGGACGTTCACAGAGAAAAAGGTTTGTTTGAATCAAACAAATAACTGTTTATACATGGCGAAACAAATTTTTACTTGGTGGAACTAATTATTTTGTTAGTTTAACCGAACTCGGTAAGTAACAAAAATAATTTGTTACACCTAACCAAATATACATTTGAGTTGACAAAATCATTTTGTTGGGTCAACAGAATCTTTCCTACCACAAAATATTTGAATTAGCAAAATATATTTATTCCCCTATGTAAACAAATATTTTGTTGAGGCAAACAAACCTTTCTCTCAGTGTTGCTGTTGCGATGTGAGCTCTCAATCCCAAAAGGGCTCGCATCGGCGCCGCACCCCTGCAGGAAGGGAAAAGGGCTAAAAAATTATGTAAGACATGTCCAAAATTCTTACTAAACTTTAACTCCTCTCTATCTTGAGGTTTTAGTAAAGGTGAAATAGCTAAACGTTATCTGAGTGGAGGTAAAGTTGTAAACCGTGTATAAACTTATATAGAAAAAAAAGACTAAAGTTTAAAAATTCTAAATCTCCAAATGTGTAATAAATGCAAAATTGATGATCGTTGCATAAATAATAAAAAAATAATCATAAACCCAGCTTACTATTTGGCACTGATATTAATCTACTTAAATTTATACTTCAAGTTATAATTTTATACTTTCTTTAAATGTAATTTGATTTAATATCGTTACTAAGAAATCCCTAATGTTATTATAGTTTTATATTTGCAAATCGCTAGTAAATTTATATATAAAATAATTATAACTTAAATATGGGTTACGAATAGGTTATTTTAAATAACATTTAATTTAATGCGTAAAATTAACTTTCTTTGTTTTATTGTAAATTTTAAAAATTAATTATTGTTTATGTAATAACCATACCAGAAACTTCCATTTTCTAATATTACTTTACAATTGTAGCTTAAAACTGCAATGTTGAAATAAACTATTTCAACGTACTTTAGAGTGCATTAATGTGCTTTTTTCCTGCAAGTATTACTATCAAATTTAACTAAATAAAATCATTGGACGCTTCAAAAAGTTAAGAAGTATTAATATAAAATAAATATATGCTATAGGTATAGTTTTCACGCATTATGTGAGATGTACTATAGATATTTTATTTTGCTTGGTCTTTGATTTCTCTCGTCGGCAACGAGGTCGTGTAGAGACGGTGGCGCACAACGATGCAGAACATGAACATTGGTGAAGGACTCAGACGTATACTATGATAAGGAACCATGGGAGGACCGTAATCGAGATCGGGAAACTTGGATTCGAACCCGAAGGCCTGGAATGCGAGAACAAACGTCTCACCTCGCTAGGTTCTTTGACGACCTCGCCATAGCCCATGGACGTAGCCCGGGGGTGGGGGGGGGGGGATTTCCTTGGGGTCCGGACCCCTCCCTTATAGTTTTAAAAGGAGAAAAAAAAAACTCAAGCAACGACAGAATAAGACAATTACAGCAAATTAGCTAAATAAGTTTACAGAGAGATCAGTTCGGAAGGATTATTATAATCTTTAGTGGGCTACAATAATAATGTATGTCCTCCCCTTTATACCATTACAGCCCGACATGCCTCAGTCGCAGAAGCGGCAGGAATTGTGTTTTTGCAAGTTGTCTGTGCCGGTTTGCCCAAGTGTTACTGTAAGCATGACTTTCATACGAACTTGACATAAGTGTTTCATGTATTTAATAACATTAACATGTATAAGTATATATGAATTGTTTTAATATAATCATCCAACCATTGACTTAAGAACAAAGTATTTAATATAGCTACGTAAAAACCAAAATACAAAATTTTCCGTCTTCTTTTCTCAAGCAAAATCGTTAGGTACTTAAATTTCTACGTGTAAACGATGGAGTTCTAAAAAGTCTTCTATTCCATTAGATTTAAAGTGTGACAATCAATTATTTTCTTTTGCCGAATTACATAATGCTCCAAACCACAGAATGTCGCATTATAAAATGTGCCGTGACATAGAATTCAGGATTACATAATGTGCTGAAACATAAAATGCCGGATTACATAATGCGCGCCGAACCATAGAATGACGGAAAACATAATAGGCCGAACCATAGAATGCCGGATTGCATGATGTTCCGAAACATAGAATGCTGTATTATACCATTTTTCCGAACCATAGAACGTCGGAATGCATCATGTGCCGAACCATAGAATATCGTATCACAGAATAGAATGTCGGAATACATAATGTGCTAAACCATAGAATGTCGTATCACAGAATAGAATGTCGGAATACGTAATGTGCTAAACCATAGAATGTCGGATCACAGAATAGAATGTCGGAATACGTAATGTGCTAAACGATAGAATGTCGGATCACAGAATAGAATGTCGGAATACGTAATGTGCTAAACCATGGAATGTAGTATTAAAAAATGTATGGAACCATAGAATGCAGTATTAAAGAATGTGGGAAACCATGTAATGCAGTATTAAATAATGTGGCAAACCATAGAATGCAGTATTAAATAACGTGGGAAACCATTGCAATAAAGATGTATTTCTCTGGCGGTATGATTAAAGGTATCACATTTTTGTGCCTAACACGCCAGCCTCTTGATTTACTGAAATCTGTAAACCATGTAGGAAGTTTGACTAGGTACTGAAATCTGTAGTCTACACTTACCATCCATGTTTCGATCTTCTTGGATCTCTTCAGGTAAGTGTAGACTACAGATTTCAGTAGTCAAACTTACTACATGGTTTACAGATCTCAGTAAATCAAGAGGCTGGCGTGTTAGGCACAACAATGTGATACCTTTAAACCGTTGCAATGCCACTGCATGCAGCAGGAGGGCGCGGGGAAGGCGCCGCCCGGCGGCAAGGCGCACAAGACGCCGTGGGGCAAGGTCAAGGACATCATACAGACGCGCAAGGACAGCCTGAGGAAGCGGCACCGCGGCGGCGGCAGCAAGGACCGCGACGACGACGCCTGCACGTCGGCGGACATCGAGCCTCCCCCTTCGCCCGGCGACGACAACCCGCAGGACTCCGTCGTGAGTGCACTTTCTTCCTCCCCTTCCCCCTCCTCCCCTTTACCAGTCCATACATCCCCTCCACCTTTGAATATATATATACTGTATAGAAGTCGCGAGTGGATAGGATTTACTCTACGTTTTTCAGGAGCGTATGATGAGCAGCTTGGGAACTTCACCGCTGCAGTGCGCTGCCGTAACGCCCTGTATCGTCTTAGGTTGTTATTTACACGTTAGAGCGCAGCACTGTCGCCCGCTGTCATTCCCCCGCACCAACCCCACCCCAAAACAATCACTGCAGCTCAAGGTCGTTCAACGGGAGTTTGTGCGTCTCAAAACTGTAGGGTTGAGAGGTGGGGTAGAGGGTGGGTGGAGGACAACGCATGTTTGAGGGAGGGTGGGGAAGGGGTGTTTGAAGAGTTCGACACTTGTCTGCTAGGGACCACCACAAGTCAATGCCCTAGAGATGGTGGCGATTGCGGCGGTGAATTAACCAACTACCTCAAACCGTATTAGAAATTTTAACCTGGGCTGGCGACTTCTATACAGTATATATATATTCAAAGCCTCCACACACGAATGAATCAGGGCTCAACATTGCCAAAGTGCCAACCAGCTATATGCCCCGAACCAATACGGGACAGCAATGTCCGAAGTTCCCGCTCCCTTTCTTGGTAGTTTCTTTCTGCCCCGCCCAATGTGTGAGTTTTAAAACCCGCACGAAAGAGCCCAGGGATTTCCCCTGTGTCTATGCACGTTTTACCTTGTCCCAGCTTATCTAGTTTTAGCCTAGAGCTAAGAGTGTGGAGTCATGGCTCCAATCGCTGCCATGGCTGGCCAATCCCCCTCCCAGCACATGATGCAAGCTACCTGAATGGCTGGAACTCTGCATGCTTAGGCGTATAGGCTTTGGCCTGAGAGGCATGTAGAGTCTTCCCTACCTAGGCTCATCCCAAACATACTTAGTTTTAATTTAGATTAAGAAAAAGTCGCCATAGTGCCAAATGGCATACAGAGCCATTTACATACCGTTCCAGATTTAGTACAAGTGTCTGATTACGAATAGCATTTAAAAGCCATTGCACTTGTCAGAACAAGTTTCGTTTCATGGTGTCGTATGTAACATGTATTTTTATGACATTGAAAAATACTACGACTGGCGTTTTCATGGACGTGTTTAGGTATCACAAATTCTAAACCTAATATTGTAAATTGTATAGAGAAGTGCAAGTGCCCTTTGTGTTCAATATTCCATCATGGGATCACAAGGTAACCGCTTTAAGTCCCGACCGACGAGGGGACAGCAAGCCAGTTCGCTGCCTGGCGCGTAGGGGCGAAGAGGAGTATGATGTCGTGAGCCATTGTCACCCTTAGCGCCCAGCCAGTCAAACAGGGGGTTCATATACGGCATCCTGATTTAAGTTTTCCTTGGTTTTCTGATATAATCAGCTCCGGGAAAATGCTGGGATGGGTCCATGGCCGATTCAGATTCTTTCCCTAGTTTCGTAGAAAACCCTTTTTCTAGTCTAAAAAAAATCTAGTACATTATAATTTGTGCCACGTCAATTCCGGTCTGTTTGAACATTAGGTATTATCTGAATGAAACTTTTTTTTTTGGCAGATTGTAAGTCAGCGATTGGATCATGCGCAGGAGACGAAAATCAGTCGGCGTTATTATCGACCTATAAATCGTCGAGTCAGCTGTCCCTCCTACCCACATACAGAGTAGTCGCTGCGGGAGGGGAGGGGGTGACAAACAAACCTGTAACTAACCTCACGACCACAAATTACGCTGAAGGTGGGAATCTGGCGGGGCACACGAGCTCTATAAAGCTCTGGGACTGCTAAGGGTGACATTGGTTAGCGCACCACACGCCTTCTTCACCACTACGTACCTGACACTTAACTACGTGCAGTCTTCGTGTCAGTAACGTGTTTGCTTTTTTTTTCTTCAACGGGACTTAAAAAGCGATGACCTTATAAATTTTAGGGTGAAATCTCTCTTCATTTACTTATGCTACACACAATACAGTGTACTAATCATTTCCTGTCCAAAAAAATAGAAAGGAAACCATGAAACAAAACTACTTTGGAAAAGCTTAATGGTTCTTCAATGATATTCGTAAATAAATATGCTGGTACAAATTACAGTTTGAATTTATAAATATTGTGGTGTAACTTAAGTGAGTTAAATATTTTTTATTAATATATTTTATTATTTTTTTGTCTTTATAAATCTCATTTTCTCATTTCCTACCATTTATAATGCATTGGGTTCAATTGGGTTTCAAGATATATTTTATAGTTCATGGACTGATCGTTCTGATTGTTTTCTTCAATCAGAAGAGTCCCGTAACAATTTAAATTCAAACTCACTGCTGGTACATTTTTAGTATCTCTGTTTGAAAGGAAAATCTCCCAGAATAATAATTACAATGCTCTTGATCCTTCTTTTGGACCGTGGTCTATGTTCCGACAGAGAATGCTCTTGGCAGTCAGTTTTATAGTTTCGTAAAAATTCCAGTCGTCTCTCGTTGGCAAAACAGTGATATATTAGAGTCTAAAAACAGACTACACAGAACGTGGACGCTGAACAGTAGATATTATTAGCAAGAAGATTGCAAGGAATCTCTGAAGAGTTCCTATTTTAGTCCTCTCTTATAGTTGAAGAAATTGGTTGGGAAGAATGCCTTACTTTAAAAATTTAGAAATCTTTTAAAAGTACGATTTTAAATCTTTACAAATTTTATAGCTTCTTTACGAGAGTTATTTTTTTCTCGGCTGATAGGAAAACATAGCTTGAAATCATTTTATTTTAGCGATATCAGCCACAGATAGTAAATTGATATACATTACACTGCACGTCTAATAGAAAACTGAAAGGAAAATATGTATTGTGCTTTTTAAACTGAAATTTTTTATTGTAGCGCTTGAAAAAAAATACAAGTAATTAATTCACTTCATCGAATAAGCTAACATGGGGGCCGAATGGCCAGTTGCACCATTACATTACACCACACCTGCATTACATCTATTCACGAGCCAAGATCACATTCGTTTATGAGCTAGAATCGATCCATAAAATTATAACACAACTTAAAATTGACACTCGACCTGAGATCGACTTCGGTTAGTTTTGGAACCACCTATTTTGTTTGTTTAAAGAGTCGATCCGAAATATAAGTGTCTACTTTCGGCGAATGAACATAAATATTACCAAGTATTATACTTCGTTGCAGCTTTAGTGTAAAATAATTTTTTTAAAGATACTACAATTAAAATTTCATTAATAAATCAAGTTAAAATCATCGTTTATCTTAAAATTTGTCTCACAAACACAGTTTTGGTTTGAGGTGTGCGGAGATAGGAGCAATTTAAAAAAAATATATATATATCACTCCGTTTTGTGATCAATGATAATTGAAAACTGAAACTGTACTTTACTTTCCGACATAACCGCCGTACACACTGAGAC
This sequence comes from Bacillus rossius redtenbacheri, assembly GCF_032445375.1. Classification (NCBI taxonomy): domain Eukaryota; kingdom Metazoa; phylum Arthropoda; class Insecta; order Phasmatodea; family Bacillidae; genus Bacillus; species Bacillus rossius. Next base: position 25,044,933 of record NW_026962013.1, on the reverse strand, counting down.
ACTTGCCACAACGTTTAACAAGTTTTGAAATACCTGTTTCAAGAAAAACATCAAATGCCTGGAATTAATAATGACAACATCGCGAAGTGCATTGTGACTGTCGGGGCATACTGAGTTCCGCTACCAAAAACGTTTGCAGCAGTTATGTTCGAATGTTTTTGATCTTCCCTCCGTATAGCCCCGATTTAGCACCGAACACAAAGCAAAGAAGATAAACAGTTACAACTCAATGCTATAACTAACGCTCTTATTTTCTTTGGAAATCCGAGAACTGTGCGGTATTTACAGGCGACCTAACACCTTAAAGTTGTTAACTTTTCTAAGGTAAATGTTGAAAACCTTGATAATGTTTCGTGGTCGTTCGTTGCTGGGAATATTCATCATATAATGTTAAAGATTAATTATTCTGCAATACGGAATAAATAAAACACTATGTTAAAATGCTTTTATCGTTTGTTTCAAAAATTAAAAACTGTATAGCCGCAAAGTATGATTGTTGAAAACCCTAATCAAAGCTTCAATTGCAAAAAAAATTGCACGCGTGCACATCTCTGCTAACCATATCTTTGAAACTAAATTAACATTTATGTTATGGAAACAACGTTCAAATACTAATAATGTGAAAATATACTTCATTTAATGCCTAAACTCTTTTCCAACCTGTAAAACGAAAGGGTAAAAAATACAACAAAAAAATTGCAGAATTAGAATAACTGCACCGTTACCGAGTGATAACCAATTCTTCAGGAACATGAAACTATGGCTTGTGACTCACCGCTTCGATGTTGTCATTGCACTTTGCGATGCTGTTACAAAGTTGCAAAATATTGTTTTACTGCATCATAATTTTTACGGGTCAATGAGAATGAATGTTTAACATTTCTACCCGAGCTTAACATTTGGATCCAAGATCGATAATCGATAAATTTTGCTCGTGGTACATATCTCCAGCGGAACCTTGTTCGAACGAAGTGGAACTTTAGAATTATTCGATCTCGGATCGAGCCAATCAATGATGCAAATGGCCATAAGTCACATCGGAGTCGTACAACAACCCTGACATTTCTGCTGACATTGAAGTTATCATTTTAAGGGCAGGAGTTTCATGTAGTATGCTCCTAGAACCCACAAATCGAGCAGATCCATACAGTGGCCGCAAAAGCCCATTAACTTTGTAAATTATGTTCTGCACTCGTTATAATTTTTATGACATTACTAGCTAAACCCGGCCACGTTTTGCTGTGGCACAGTTTAATATTATTTCATTGTTTAATTTAATATTTTACTGTGCATCCCTACATTTTTCGAAAAGTGAAATTAAAATTTTTTATCACTGCATTTATGCCCAGACCGTTTAAATGCTGCAGCGTCATAATCATCAAGTCGTGTTGACGCATTAAACATTGATCAATTTTCTAATTATGTATGGGGAAAAAGTGTTCAGAACTTATTTTGACACAACATGTATTCAACTTGTGTAAATTTTACACAATACTCTCTTGGAATTTATTTAGATTTCAATACATAAACGAATAGTCTTAAAATTTAAACATTATGTCTAATTATAATTGTAAGGCACACATTCCTGCCTTAAAACCATTTATTTTTACAGAAGGCAAATTCACGAGGTATTTTGACTTTTATAAAACACAACACGATTTTTCATACTTTGGCACCATAAGGTTTAATGATAGTAGCCTACATAATTCATATTTCCAGTGAAAAAATAAAGTTAAATTATTTCCAAGATAAAAAAACTATATGAATACAAAATTCTGAAAATAGTGTTTCATTAAATCACAATTTTTTTATAAAACATAAGTTTACTCACTTTACAGATGAAATCCAACCAATTCAATTCTTTAATTAAACGTTTATAAATGATACCATACACATAAACTGGTCACAGTGACACATTTTGTGCTTAATCAATATTTGGCTTATTAGAAAACAAAACAAAAGTGTTAAAAGATTATTGTTGGAAAAATCAACAAACACATTTTGCTATGACAACAGGGTTGATATGACAACCGGTTTGATATATCAACAATTATCATAACAACGTACGTGATTATAACAAATTAAAATAGCAATATATAAGATACAAGCTATAAGATAAGAATTATTTAATTTTCAAATGTATTGTACGAAATGTATTTTTTAATTTAAATGTATTTTTATCAATAGAGTCGAAAGAATATAGTTTCAAATTAAATAAAGTTTTTTATTCTTTCTTGAAATATCTATATATATACATATTTGTGTAAATTATAGTCGTCAAGGCACAATGGTCGAGTAGCCTGATGTGCTTCAACTTCGACTATATGGTACAGCATCGTCGAGCGTGGTCACAACTAAGTTGGGTGACCATGATATTTAGTTATAGAAACTTTTTTTCCGACTTTTCCGGTGGATTTTCTCAAACTTTTATTTCATATAAACACTCTTCTGTTAAGATGCAATGTTCTGTAAAAATTTCAATCCAAACCATCGTATACTTTCCGAGTTTTGCGGCCAAATACATACGGAAGCTAAATTTTTATATATATAGATTGAGAGGAGTAACGAACGAAAGGTAAGGCGTAGATAATTGAAACCGGGGATGAGGGTGTTACATTACAAATAAAGTTTATGTAATGATTTAAGTGTTAGATGCCACTACCGTAATTAGTTTCACGCACTTAACAACGTAGGTACACTCCAAACCTTCAGGTTCGTTGACATCACTTGTCCCAAATATTTCTCACCAGTTTCCCACATTGCCCCTGTAACTGCATATCATTCAATTCAAACACAGCCAGGTTGACACACTGTCAATTTGGCAGCAAATCATGGAAGGCAGCTAACGTTTAAAATAAAATAAAAAACTTACTTTAAGGGGTGCATCCACACTATGGCGAATCGAAAGCGAATCGTCTCGTTCGACTCGAGTCGAATAGGAAGTCGCCCAAGTCTGGACGTGATGAACGAGTCGCTTGTAAGTTGAAAGTCGAATCAAAAATGTGACGTATCCAACCCGAATAAAATGAATAGAGGTCGGAGTTGAAAAAGACAAAATCGAATGGGGCTGCCTCGTCTGGACGTGTTGAATCCTCTCGAATCATATCGCGGCAACTTACTCAGCCTCATTCTCTCAGTCCTTGCAAGAACATCTCGTGGTTCTCAGTTTCAAGTGATTTTTTTTTAAATTAAATAACGGAGTGAAGTGGTGAAAACACTTTTATAACGCGCAGGGATATCGTTGTGGGATTCAAGGGAGAATGCTGATTTGGAATTAATAAGGAGGAGGTGTAACGCAAAATTAAAAAATTTACAGAGATATAGGTATCTTGAAGGAAATCTCTTTCAACCCTTTAGACTCGTCCGCACTGCAAATCCGTTTTGACGTAATGACGAATCGAACGGGTCGAACGGAATGAGACGTACGACTACGTTCGTCGTAGTGTGGTGAATGCGCCCTCAGACACGGAATCGGAGGCGAAGTGACTGTGGAGTCGGTGTCGCCAGCGGCAGAAGCGGCAGTCGGCGGCCGAGCTGTCCGGCGGCGGGCGGCGGCAGCCAGGCAAGATCTCCACCTGCTCCCTCGGCTCCCACCCTCTGGCTCTGGAGCCGCCCCCGGCCAGCCGCCGCCTCACGCCCACGCTCACCATCACGCTGCCGTCCACCGAGGAGCTGCGCAGCGCCCCCGCCGTCGCCGCCGCCGCCGCCGCCTCCGCCGCCTCCGCCGTGAGTACCACGAGTCGAACCTCGAGTGTTAGCTGCGTCGATGGATCGATGTTGGCGCCGTAGAACAAGAAGTGCGACTCTTGCTGTGGGAAACCGAAACCATGTTTCGCGCGACATGTGCCGCCGAGAGAAAATACTTGTTTGTATATGGCGAAATAAATCTATATTTTGTTTTATTCAAACAAGAATAATTTGTGCTAGGAAAGAATCTGTTGACCCAAAAACTTACCAAGTTTGGTTAAGCTAACAAAATATTTTGCTACAGCAAGTAAATACATTTTTTTCGCCACAATACGAACAAATATTTGTTTTGATTCAAACAAACCTTTTTTTTCTCTGTGTGACGCTTTAACTAAAAAAAAATACACGTGACAGAATTGAAACTTCTTTGACAATTCAAGTGCTCTCTTAGTATCTATTTCGCTTCAGAAACTTTTCAGAAATAATTTTTCACTTAAAAATTGCATTAAAATTCGGCCTTTAAATAGTCATTTAAATTTTACTCTCATTGCGCTGAAAGTAGTTCCACTTTAAAAATTTATACTTGAGGGTCCCATAAAAAGTTTTAGATTTATAATGTTAATTTAACTACTTGACGACTAATTACTTAGTAAAAGAGATTTAAACTGTGCCAAAAACACGTAATGATGTTTTGGAAAGCATGTTCTATATAAGTAAGTAGGAGATGCAAAATTTCTGCTATGCCACACCACAAAATATGTGGCATCTAAAATAAAGCGAATTAGTTTACACTGGTTTGTTTATATGGTAATAGCTTATGCATTACATTTCCAAATCAATATAGCTATGTTAGTAATATATTGTGAAAGCTCTTATCTGGCGGGTGGACCCTAAACACCTTAAAAAAACTAGGTCTCGGCAATTATAGTAACATCCCCCCCCCCTCCATTATGGTTGGCGCACAGATCAGGAGCCGAGCCATGAATGGGTAACTGACAGAATAAATTGAGGGGGAATGTACGCGGAATTACAATACCCCGTCGCCTCCGTCAGTACGTCATCCGTACGTTGGTCACGTGACCTACGGACAGTCATATGGTCCGGAAAATTCCTTCCGTCCGTCCGTCGAAAGCTTGACGAGCTCTAACTCTTGACGGACGGACAGATGTATTATTATATCCATGGCTTTGGCCGCGGCAGTCAATTGTTAGCAGGACACAGGCCTGTGGTGTTTGTGCAGGTCGTTCAGATGTTACGTATTAAAACATTGAGATTCTTAAAAACTTGTGTCCAAACAAACCTTTTTTTTCCTCTGTGTAACGCTGTAACTCTAAAAAAAAATACACGTTACATAATTGACGGGTCCTAAAATATGTTGGATGTTAGTTGCGATCAGCCAATCAAAATAATGCCTAGCGAAAACGGAAATGACGTCCGATTCCGTCACAATGAATTCTTAAAAGATGAAGCACAAATGGGCGATTAAAGAAGTTATAAAGGTAAAATAATGTTAGTAAGAATGTCGTATGCAAAATAATGTAATAAGTTTAAAGTAACCTATGAGTAATTATCCCTAAAAAAAATAATTGAACATTTATTTACTAATGTATTCATATGAGTAAAATTGACAGAGATGTACAAAGCCATTAAATGCACAAAAAAATCATGCAAAAAACTTCAAAATTTCCATCCAGCAATGTGATGCATAATTTAATTTTAGTATGAGAGATGAGAATTGAAAAAAAAGTTTGAGATACTAGCTCAGACCAAAAGTAAACTTTGATAGTACGACATGACTTGAAAGATATTTGAGGTTAACTAATCCAACTGGAAGCCATTTTTCCCGTCCAGCTCGGAATGAACTCCGGGAAGCCTTCTTTTTCACAAACGAGAGAGCCAAAACCCGAAGTTCATGTTTTTTTTTTTTTTTTTCCGTATCTTCAACGTAGCTATCCTAACCAAATCAACCGTCCACAATGTTTTAAAGTATTTATAATGTAGCTAACCTAACCTCATTGAACATTAGTATCCTTATATCAACACCGCCATATTTATTTGCAATGACAAAAAAAAACCAAAAAAAAAACCGAAGATGCACGATAGGACGTTTGGCTCTCTAGGTTGTGAAAAGGCTTCCCTTCCCGATGAACTCGGGGGACGGATATTCGGCAGCGCGACAGGGCCCTTTAGGGGGCGAGCTCTGACGGCGCTACGCGTCGCCTCCTGTCCGCAGCTGCCCGCCGCCAGCCCGCAGCCCGAGGAGCGCGGCCACCACAAGACGTCCTCGTGTTCGGCGCCCGGCACCGTCGAGGACGCGTCTTCGGCGTCGGTCGCGACGTCCTCCAGCGGCAGCGAGTCGAACAGGTGCCAGGTAAACACGGCGTCGAGCTGGAACCATCAGGCCCCGCGCGCGCGCAGGTGGCGCTACGGCGAGCTGCGGCCGGAGAACGGAGGCAACTGGTGCTCCTATGCAGGGGCGCAACAACTAAATTTCCAAAAAAGGAGGGGGGGGGGCAATATACCTATTTATAAAGAATCATCGATCCCCCCTATTGAAGCGGGGGGTGTCCGGGGGGTCCTCCCCCGGGAAAATTTGTATTTCAAGGTGGAAAATGGTGCTATTTAAGCAGTTTTATTATCTAAAAATTGATTACACAGCACTATCTTTGCCCCCGTTTGCCCACACTTCAAGGTTTCAGAGGGGGGGCAAAATACCTCTCCCCCCCACCTGTTGTTGCGCCCCTGCTCCTATGGAGGGGAAGCCTGCAACTCACGTAGTTTCGGTTCCCTACAAGAATTTCCGAAGATTTCCGAAGTTTTGCGTTTTGGTATTAACGCCACTTCAGCCGCTAAATCAGAAGTTTCCAATGAAAACAAGCATGTTGTGACTGACCTAACCTAACCTAACCCTTCGATTTTTTTTTAAATTTCAATTTTTGAGAGAAATCCGAAGTTTCACGAACGTGGTAGGGAACCGAAACTACGTGAGTTGTAGGCTTCCCCCTATGGAGAGTTCCGGACATGGTTGAAACCAAAAAAAGATGGCCACATCTGCATGGTTACATGGCGACCGGGTGTAGCCGTTTATTTCCAGCTCATGCCCTGCGCCATGTTGGTTAGACGCGCATGGCATTGGCTTGTAGTTTAGTTTGTTTTTTTTTGCTATGAGGAAACAGTTTTAAATTATTTTTTTTAAGTGACTAGGTTTAACGCCGTAACGCCGTATACAACATCAGACGTGCCCAATGTTTTTGAGACGTTTGAAGTATGGCGATGGCGAGGTAAAAAAAAAAAAAAAAAAAAAGAAGTGACTTCAACTACGTCACAGAATGCCGTCTTCTGACAATGGTTAAAGTCACGAAAAATTCTGTAAAATAATGTTAATCTGCGTCTTTCCTTGGTGAAATGTGAAACAATCCGTGTTTACCTAAGTGTCCAGCCTATGACTTTGGAATTTTTTTATTGTTTGCGCTTCAAATCTCGTCATCAGTGAGGCCATAAGATGCGGTACCACACATTGACGCTGACCAGGAAAATTGGGCAGGAACTCGGCTATGGCCCTACAGTAAAAGAAACACCCCTCTATACTAGACCACTTCAACCTATTCATGTAAACAGGGTTGTTTACACTAAAAGTACATATTTTCATATACAATCACTTGTTTTTGCTTTATTCCTTATTCCTTTTTAAGAGTTGTGTTACAAACAATATAGAAGAAGCAAGCAAAACAGTAGGAAAATATTCTGTTTATAGTTCATTCAAGTCTCTAACCATAAAATACTATGATATTTTAAGTTTTAGTATCTATGCTCTTATAAACTTACGTTTCGTGTCAATAGCTATAACCATACAAATAAAAAAAAAGGAAAAAAAATATTTACAATAAAAATTGGTGACTCGATACTTTACTTGGGGTGGTTTAGGGAAATCATGTATTACCGAAATCTGGCTGATTAGACCGAAATTCAAACCTAGGTCCTTTTAAATGCGTGTTCATTGTCTTACGGTGATGGGGATGAGATAAAATTCAATAATTTGTAGTGAAAACCTGATTAAAGTAATCAGGATCCAAAAATGTGTCGTTATTTTGTCGCAAAGTTGCCCAGTTCCTAGGTTTTCAGTTGATTCCTGGCCGAAACGATGGTTTCAGACAGGAATAATTATTGAGGACGATACTTGCTAAAGGTTTTCTTATATTTAACACACGTTTAAATGTTCCAATACTTATCCAAATATGGATGTTGTTATTTGAAACAGAAGTAACACGAGCTTTGTTTAAGTTGAAATGTGTGCAGTTGTTAACAGGTATAACTGGCTGGAGTATTTTACAAATATGTGATTAGCTGAAAAGCGCTCAATGTGTTTCTGTTTCCATTCACCCGTCTCTCTGGCAGGAAAGTCATAGACTAACAATCAAAATATGATTAATTCAAGTACATATTTCTGTGTACAACACTGTTTATCGTATAGTAAAATACTGGAACTCTTGACAAAATACGATACTGGCTCCAAAAACACTGTTTGCTCCATTCATCATGAAAACTGTCTTTCTTAAAATATTTTTCAAGGATTGTTGTAGTAGTTTACAAGTTAGGCTTGGTGTTCATACAACTTTCTTTAGGAATTTTAGTTTGGCTTTAAATATTTCCATGAAAGTGACTAACAATCAAACTAGTTTGATTTCACTCACACACAGTGCAAAAATAATTCACCAGTCCCCGTTGAATTTAATATCTCTTTAAAGACTGTATCTGCAACAATAAGTTATGCGTGCGTTTATAAGCAGCTTCAACTGGACTTAGGCCTTCTCTTTTGTGAATCACACGGTATAAAATAATTGTCTCTCATTCCTTCTCTCGGCATGCCAAATGCCGGAGGCAAATCCTTAGCCAACAATTTCCATTGCGTCGACTGATGCGTCATTCTGTTATTCTTGGCTTAATCGCTGGCTAATTATCCAACATGTTACTGTGGTAACTCACTTACTAATAAATAATGGATAAAGTACACATTACTTATCATATCTTACAAAATATATACATCTGCCCTCTTAAAAAAACCATGTAAATACAGATACTATAATCATTATTTTAGAATTTCGAATTATTTTTATCCACTGTGCACGTATAAAAATGTAACGGTTTATAGTATTTCATTGATTACAGGTGGTCACATAAGAAAAATCTATCTCAAAGGAAGCCACAAATAAGTAGGCACATTTTTTAGATCCACATTTCTCTCAATGGAAGCTTATAAATAAATACAAGCCGAACATTTGGAAAATCGCCAAAGTGCTCCAGATCTTTGAGTGGAATTTTTGAGAACGAAAAATAAATTCCAAAAAATCGAAATGATAGTAAGCGTGAGGACCTAAACCTTTTGGGATGCATGAAATATTAGTCTAACGACGGAACACATTTTTCTACTACAATATTTCGCTAGAAGAATACGAGATAGTTACGAAATAAAGTTTCTAGCTTTTAGCGGGAAATTTTCATGGAAAGCAAATAAAATAAAAAATACTTGCTAATTTTGTAAATAAATTTGTTCGTTTAGATTGTTCCTAACTTTTAATTACTACATTTCACCATACATGAAATGGCATTTACAGGGAAAAATGTTTATAAAATAGATTTTCCAGAATTTCCATCTCTTCCGTGTATAAAAATAAGAGTGTCTGTGGGCTTGTTTCTTATATAAATCTACAGTTTTACTCCGAGTTTGATGAAATTTTTCACTCTTTACTTTTCAAACAAGATAAAGGTCGGTGTTAGCATGAGATTAGGAAAAATCACTCTATCCCCTCTTTCACCCATGAAAGTAGTATTTGGGTACTAATTTAACGAATTTCACACTTGCCATTCAAAATAAGAGGAAAATTACAGTTTACATATATCTGACTAGAAAAAAATAGCAAACGGTTACACGGCACAGCTGAATTACTTTTAATGATTATGTTTCGATATCCATGTATTTGAAAAAAATACTTGATTGAGAAGAACGTATTTGTCAGGTTAAACGGGTAACGATTTCTCACAGCTCGAATCGATGAAATGGTTATACCTGTGTTTCAGTGTTTTTAGGTCGTGTCATTATATTACTCGCTTAAAACTAGAATTCCACACAATTATTCTGTATTGTTATTGACTTACATAAAACAAATCAATTAATGTATTTTATTAATTTTCTTGTCTATTTTTCTGCTTCTGCGCGACTCACTTCGGCCATTTTTTTCAGCTATTGTTTGGTGACGTTAAACAAGCCAATACAAGCAACCACAGTAGATAAGTCGCTCTGAAGATGTACGTGTTTGGTTTGGATGAGAAATTACACCGATCGGAACATGTTCTGAACACATGTAGCCAGTTGCTGAGTCTAACATAGCTAATCCCAATGAAATATTTCAAAGAGCTGTATAACCACGGCCTTATACTTATCTAGTTCTGAACTACAGACAGTTCCAGCACTGCGAGGGTTTCGCCTTGCCGTAAACATGCCTTCAGGACACTAGAATAACGACAACTTTATTTAGGTAAGTGGCGGAAGGATACTGAAATTAGGTCAGAGCTGCAGGAAAACGTCCTTTAAGAAAACGTAAACGAAAGACGGAATCTTGTTTTCACAACTTTTATGCTGTTACAGATAACTGAATTGTAATAATACTATCAATATACACTATTCCATGCTTTTCCAAAATCTCTTTTTGTGTGATAGATGCCTTAACAATGCGAAACTCTAATATTAAACGATAAAAAAATTACAACATAGAAACTGTTGAAACCATAATAACTTATTTCGGTTACTGTGTCTCCCCCTTAAGGCTCGGTCTCGTAAGTCATGTTGAATTATTTAGTTTTTTCGTCATTAATTTCTGAAATTTTTAACTCTGTGCCTCTTTTTAATTTTTCGATCTTCCAAAAACAATTTTCAACAGATTTTCACTTAGTGTAGTATGCGTGTAAAAAGGCATCCAAGTGATAATAATTATGAAGACACGCACGTATTTTTACACCCATGATATTATACTCAGCGAGTATATGTTGAACAAAAAAAAATGTAAGGAAGGTTTGGGGTTCAAAATTGTAGAAATAGCCCTTACAAAATAATAATGACTAAAAAACGAAAATATAAATCAACGTGTCGGGTGCAGGAGCGCACGCAGACTTTCATTTCGTTGTTGGGTGTACCTACCTTAGTGGGGGGGGGGGGGGGAGGCGAGATAGAACTACTTTTTTCGGCTGTTTGCTGTTTGCTTTCAAATTATTGTCTTTTGTCGGTGGGAATGATGATTTACTTTTTTTTAGGATTACCGTGGATGGAGGAGGGGGGAATACTCCTCCCATACACACCCAATCCTACTGTACGTTCTTGGGCTTGTGAGACCGAGCTTTAGGCGTGAACCAGCTGTAGAGACGCGATGGTGCTGTCGTGCGACAGGCGGCCAACGGCGGCCGGGCCGCCCCCGGAGGCGGCGGCGGCGGCGGCGGTGGCGGTGCCTCGTCCCCGTCGTCCCAGCGCGCCGCCTCCAAGTGGACCAAGGTGAAAAAGGTCTTCCTGACGTCGGCTCCGGGCAAGAAGGAGGACAGCTCGGCCCCCGCCAGCCCCAACCGCCACTCCAGCTTCAGCTACGACTTTGGTGAGCCGGCCGATCCCACTCTCATCTCGCTTGCTTCATTGTGATTGCGATTTTTATTTGAAGGTAGTATTCAACATCATTGTTTTCTTTTCATTATACAGTTAAACCTCGTTTATTCCTGACTAACTGGAAACCAAAGGCATTCCAGACAATCGAAACCCGGATTATCCAGGAAATATGGGTAACAAGCAAAATAATTTTTTTTAAATAAGCAGACTTGTTTTAAAAACAATTTTTTTGTAACAAAATATACAGTATGCATTCCTTATATTTTTAACAATTTATTAAGAGCAATAACGATTCACATCATTTCTTAACAAAGAATTCGTGTAATTTCTTCTGTTAAAAACATGAACGGCGTTTGAACGAAGCACGATCAGGTACATTTTCGTGTGCTAACCGTCTTTGTTTGCATAGCGAAGAATAAACGAACATTAAATAAAATGTCAACAAATCTGACCCGGATCACCCGGAGATCCGAAGCAACGAGGGCCGGATAAACCAAGTTTTACTGTGCTCTTGATTCCAAATGACGGAAGGCAAATAAACTGCGCTGCAGTGAGAAGTTGTTCCAGGCCTCGAAACTTATCAGACCTGCGAAGATAAACGGCTGTGCTGGCCGTTCCCTTTGTTCCCTATCTTCTCCTTTCTTCTGCGGCGATGACGTCTATGGCCACCAGCGAGTTAGCGGCCGCCGTCTGTTGATTTTCTGGCGTCCATCACCATCGGACGCCTCGCGGGTTCCGTCCTCTTTAAGTCCCGAAACTAAAGCAAACAACTTATTCTTCGATTTGCCCGGTATTCCTCCTCCATCTTCGTCCAGCTCTTCTCTACACATCTGTCGTGCATTCAGGCGACGACGTAAAGTTTCTTCAGCAGGAGGTTTAGCATATACCATTTGAAGAGTCGCTAGTAGCGTCGACTTTGGCCTACAACACTGTTCAAAATTTTCATCTTATATTTACGAAGAACTCTTGCTACAAATTCTCCAGGGATCTTCGTAATTTCACTGCTATTTCGTAAATTCACGGGCACAGAGTTATCTTGCTTTGAACACGAATACAAATGAATATTCTTGGTACATTAGCAAAACATTCAAAACCTGGTTAAGTATACAGTAAAAACACTCTTCATTCGTTCATGTTTGTTCAGAAAGAAAAAAAAAACATATAACTCGGAAATCGAAATACGGCGTATTTTCCATGAGAAAAATTCAGTTCTTTTGAAAATATGAAGAACTATTCGTTTATTTCAGTTAAATTCTTCGTTGAAAATTCCGTAAATTTTACTTTAATATCTAAGAGTGTAGTGAAACAGTTATTCCAAATGATTTTGCAAACAGGGACGACGTTATTACGTGATCCGAAATTGAAAAGATAAATTTTTTTCGCTTGATATGCAGGGAAAAAAATTTTTTAGTTCTTCCATTTAATATGTGGTCGGATGCAATGAATGTTTCTGAACCTGCTGAAGCAAAACGAATGAAACGCGCACCAAGTGAGCTGAAATGAACCGTCAACGATATTGTCATCTAAACGATCATCCACGGTAGATGGAGCGTACAGACAATGAAATCTAAGGCTTAGAAAGTTTACAAGATGGGAATGTTGCGCGAAAATATGAAAGATATACACCGCCACGGTAAAATAATACAAGTCCTACTGAAAAGGTAAAACCCACTTAAGCGGGTATCTTCCTTAATTGTTTTGCTTCTAATATTTCGTGTTTTTGCTAGTGATTTTAAATTAATTCATTATATAACCATATCCAATTGATTATACAAGATTGTTTTCATAAACTTAAAGGCATTTTTTTTAACGTCAGTACTAGCATATACTGAAAGCACGAAATCATGTTGTATACAATTTTGGATTAACCGTTTGTATGAAGCATTCGTCTTAAAACTATTTATTTGTAGTTCATAGAATAAAAAAAAAATTATGTTTTTCCAAAAACTATAGAATCCTGAGTTGTTCAAGCAGACAGCACTTGACACGGGAGCGATGCTAATGGCTTTAATAATCAACGTGGAACGTACACTCCACGACAGCGAAGCGTGAAGTACCCTACATTTTGGCAAAAGGTTAGCCTCTGCCATTTTGGCAAGCGATGAGTTGCAAACACTGTAGGCTCAGCCGTGCACCACTCGGCCCCTTGACGCCACTCACTTCTCTGAACTCAGGAGCTCTGAAACCAGGATGTGGCGAGGGTGGAAAGGGTGAAAAGGGAGTTGGGAGTGAGGTTTAAATATGCCACAGACGGATACTCTTGCCTCCACCCGGGTCTGTGGCAAGAATGTTAATTGGTTGTAAAAAATAGATCCGCGCTGGGCCGTAAATTTCTGGTCTTTAGGCGCCGTCGGCTCTCAGGGACTCAACGAAAACAAAAAATCCCCTAAGGTGAGTCGAAGGCAGACGAAGAGCGACACTTCCGAGGAAGACTTTTAGGTGCAAAGTTCTGCGAAATATTTTTTAATAATCTTGACTTGAGTAATATGAATTATTCATTACGGTTTATACTTAAATATTAGAATTTTTTTACTAGCGAATCGCCCCGGTTTCGCACGGATGCGATCTACTAATGTGGCGTCATTTATATGTAATAGGTAAGTACTATTAAGTATCATGTTTTCGTAAGTGGTCCGGTGTTTTCAAAAATTATATACCCACTAACACGTACTGCCCACTAAAGAATTTCTTTGTAAACAATGTTGGCAGCTTTTCCCTCATGAGATAACTCAAACAGATTTTGTTTAGAAGTCACACGAGAAAGGTCTGCATGTAGCTTGTCCACGTGAAAAGCACTCAAGGCTCAAGTCAATTCCTTTTTAAAACCTACAATTCTGTAGTACATTAATTTGATGTATCAGTCATGTATAAGTCAGCGTAACCCATGTAAGTGCCCTAAATAGTCTTTTTACGACTTGATTGAAAAAAAATCGAGATTTCTTTATTTTTTAATTTGATATGAAGGTTTGTACACATATACCTTTCGGATCAAATTTTTTTAAATGGAGTTGAAAACTGCTACAAAAACAATGTGTAGTTTAAAAGTAAGCGAACAGAGAGACGCAAATAACGTCTTTGGTTTACACTATTTAGAGATTTAGTAACTCTATTTTTAAAATATTCTTACGAAATATTTTCTACTTCTCTTTAATTTTTTTGCTTTTTTTTCAATAAAAACATTAAAAATATCTACTCCTACTCAAATTGAGACGAAAATAAGTTTCAAACGAGTATTGTTTTAGATCTAATATTTGTTTTACGTATCTGTGTCTTTATAAGCCTATTGCTTATTGCTTATTATACACCTAATTTTGTTCAGAAAACGTGATGGTTTTTCTTAAATACAATTAGAACTTCAGATTGTATCTTTACACACACTTTACTGAAATTACAGACATTCGGGAATTCTTTTTTTATTTCAGTTATCATGAAATATTTTGGGTCTGAAGTAACTATAGAAGCCGGTTTAAGCTCATTTTGTAATGTAAAATGTAACTTAGGCATAGGGTAACCGTATGCAATAACGCCATGGCTACAATAACGCCACTTTTTTTGTTCAGTGGTATTTCCAGCGCTTGTACCTTGCCCCGACTACCTGCTTTGGGTTGTTGTAATCCCCACTGGGTGAGGCTTTAGTCGAGTCACAACAGTTGTGAAAGTTGGTCGCACAAGAATTTGGACAGCGCTTCAGAAATAGCATCCTTGATGCTAGCAGGTGATTCCAGTAAGAAAAAATTTATGTCGTGTTTAAACAATTGGCTCTTTGTTAAGAATTTTATTCATATGCATCTCCGACTTTGCGCATATATTCTCTTTGACATGTCAATAAAAACAAGTACTGCAAAGAATATCCTAAAAATTTTTTTTTTAATATTAAATAGGAAAATATTAAGTAAGTGTAATTGTATACAATAACGCCATACCTCATGGATCCAATACCGCCACTTATATGAGTTATGAAGTTATGAATTAATATTGCTATTTTATTTTGAAACCTTCCTCGTTTAATTACCCAAGTATTTTGTTTGTTAAGCATGTAACTGAAAACAGTCATTACTTAAATATGTATTTATATATAACGCCTTGGTTACCACATTAATTATTAATGCATAGGCAAATTAAATTTAAAAAAATGGTTTTCGAAGAATAATTTTACTTCGCGTTGTGAACCTACTGTTATTATCTTATGCATACATGTCATGGGTTTGAGTTCTAACCAGGTGATAAATAAATTAAGTTTTTTTTTTAAATTATTGTTAATGAAGAATACCTATTTAATTGAAAGTTTGCTCAAGATTCCATCATACACATGTTTGTTCACTGGAATCCGAAGAGTACTGTTATTACAAAACTATTTTTGTTTAGTATAAAATAAAACATAATTTAAAATACAATATTGTTTCGTAATAATTTTAGGAGGAATGCTCGATTTTATCGTAACCTACTTACCTCAATGCATTACCACTACTGATTATAGAAAAATGACGTAAAGACGAACTTAAGCCAAGATAAATTGAAACCACTTCCTTGCACTGGACTCAAACCCAGAGACTCACCGCTTAATTAAAAACACGCTACCAAAATGTTATTTAATTTTATTTATTTTTTTATTTTTAGCGGAAAATGGGGCGATACAAATCACAAGGAATTCGCGGCAACTGGACGCAGGAACAGCTCCTCAGGGCGGTACAACTCGTTCAGCAGGGATCCAAAGTAGCATCAGCTGCTAAGGAAACTAATGTTCCTCGAAGAACATTACGTGATCACTTGTTACGTAACAGCTGTTTCAAGAAACTCGGACGGGACAGAACATTGACACAAGAACAAGAAAATAATCTCGTTTGTAGAATAAAGAAAATGCAAGCAGTTGGTTTCGGTTTAACAAGAAAGCGAGTTTGTGAGGTAGTTTATAATTTCTGTTCTTCAAATAACATCAAAAATCAGTTTCGTGGTGAGAAAGCTGGAAGAAGATGGTTTGAGGCTTTCATGCTTCGTCACCCTGAACTGTCTATGAGAACTCCTGAACCTCTCAGCTACGGTAGGTTGATGCGTTTCAACAAAGAAACAGTGGGACGATATTTCACGCTTTTACAAGATAAAATTTTGGAAATGAACTTGTCAAACACACCGCAACTTATTTACAATGTTATTGAGACTGGCCTGCAGTTGTGCTACGGCTCTCCTGAGAAAGTGCTTGCTCAGAAGGGAAGTAAAAGAGTTTATGCAGCAACAAATGCTGAGAAAGGAGAAACAGTTTCTGTTGTAGGCTGTGTAAATGCTACAGGAACTAACTGGATTCCACCTTTCGTGATCTTTAAGGGTAAAAATAAAAAAATGGAGTATGGGGATGAACTTCCACCTGGGTCAGTTTTTGCAATGACTGAAACGGGCTACATGCAAACCAAAGAATTCTGCAATTGGCTGCATCACTTCAACAACCATCGTCTACAGGGAACTGTTCTTCTGATTCTGGATGGACATGCAAGCCACCAAGACATCAGTGTTCTGGATACAGCCGAATCACTTGGAATCCAACTTTTGATTTTGCCTGCCCATTGCAGTCATGAGCTTCAGCCGTTGGACAAAGGAGTTTTCAAAGCTTTAAAAGTTTACTGGACAGAAGGGGTAGACACATTTCGAAGAGCGAATCCTGGTCGTCCTATTGGAAAGCTCCAATTTGGTAAAATCTTTTGTGGTGCATGGTTTAGATCAGCCACTTCTAATAACGCTGTTTCTTCATTCCGTGCAACTGGAATACATCTGTTTAATCCTAACATTATTCCACTCACTGCATTCGCTCCTAGTACACTTTCAGAAAAATCACAACATTCAAATGATCTAAACCCCACTGTAAGTGCTGCTACTGGAACTTCCCCATCACCCTCAGTGTCTGAAACCGACGCATGCCAGGCTGCTTCTCCACCTCGCAAAACGTCCTCATTCAGAACTTTAATAGAAACGCCAGAAATAAAAAGAACGCAACCCAGTACAAGAAGGTCTAAGAATGTACATGCAACAGTGCCATGAAAACTTTAATTTCCTGGTATGTCTAAAACGATTCCATCAGCATCAACTTCTGCAAGTCCACATGAAACCAGCAACCTAGATACTTGTACTGATCCCAGCAATTATTGTGGAGATTGTGGGGGATACTACTATGATGATGCAGGAAAGAAAGTAAGCTGGGTTCAATGCACAAAATGCAGTCGTTGGTTCCATGAAAAGTGTTGTGCAGGGATGGTATCCAGAACTGGTTTTTGTGATATCTGCACTGACTATGACAGTGAATAGACTGCCCCATCGCCTCTGTCAACATATCTAAGTCAATTTTAATAATTGACGAATGATTTGTTAAAGTTTAATTTGTTTAAATGTAATTTTAAAATATATTTTGTAATATGGCGTTATTGTAGCCAATAGGGATGCAATAACGCCATTATGCATTTAATAACATTTGTTAATAAAAAAAATGGAACCACTATTTACTCAATTATTTCAGCATCAGAAACATTTGGTATTATTGTTGGTGTTCACCTATGCATAATATTACTTTAAAAAAAATTAAATGTTAAAGTAAAATGGAATTTTGAAAAGTAGTGGCGTTATTGCATACGGTTACCCTATGGATTTACATTAACGTTGCCATACGTTAGAGATTAAGTAATATAGAATCAAATGATTTGTAAAAAAAAGTTTGAATTTTTTTTTAACTTGTGTACCTACTTACATACAACTATTCTTTTCATCCTGTGAAACAGAGTGCACTTGAAGGCCAAACCTAACTGTTTCACTGTCATAAAGGACTTTTAAGGGACGTTTAAACTTTCCATGTTTAATTCGTTATTATTCAGTCTTGACTTAGTACTATTGGCTTTTATTTCGGATGAGAGGGCCTGTCTAAAAAAAAATTACATTAAAACAACTCAATATTATAAATGTAAATAAAAACTAACTACTGGCATAATTACTACATGCATGAGATAGTTAAAATAGTAACTTTTGTATCAACGCAGGGATGTCAACTTTAGCGGGGGGAAAAATATTAAGGATTATAATATGTTACTAGTTAAATTGATATGGTTAGTTGATTGTGCAGAAGTTGTTAAATCGTGAAAGGTTTGGTACAGTGTTGATAAAGGTTTCTGCAGTTGATCTGCAGTAGATGCGTCGCACGCAGCGAGTGGCGCATGGGCGTCGCAAGGATATATATATTTTTTTTTTGGGAGCGGGGGGGGGGGGGGGGGGTTGAAATTGATTTATTTGTTGAGGAATATCCATCCCCTGGGAAAAAAGTGGGGGAAAATTTGGGGTTTGAAGGTGCAAAAGGGTGGTTTTTAGGCATTTCTCTTTCCTAAATATTCAAATTATAGTTGGTTGCAATATATAATTTATTTTTTATAAAAAACATATTTTCAGAGTACAAATTTGTAAAATATACAGTGCTCACATTACCACGATTGGACTAAATGCACCATGCGCAACGTAAGGAGTTATATCACAAAGATCATATTAATAATGTAACTACGAAACTAAATATTTTATTGGAGGGGACGAAATGGAAGACTTTTATTATTGGTGGGGGCGGGGGACGTGTCCCCCCCCCCCGTCCCCCCCGGTTGCGACGCCCATGAGTGGCGAGTGACGGCCGCGGCGCGTCCCGTTGCAGACGGCGACGAGCTGAGCAGCGGCGACTTCACGGAGGCGGCAGCGGAGAGCGGCGACGCCGCCCCCTCGCCGCCCCCGCGCCAGGCACTGCAGGCCGAGGTGCGGCGCAACTACGAGCAGCTGCAGCAGAAGCTGAGCCTCGAGTTCCACCGCAAGATGTCCGAGTGGGAGCGCATCAAGAGCGCCGCCGCCACCTCCGGCTCGTCACCCGGGTGTGCCGCCGTCGACGACGACGGCGGCGGCGGCGGTGGCGGCGGCGGTGGCGGCGGCGGCGCGGCCGGCCAGCACCACAGTGTAATTATCTCGGAGTCATACTTCTTCAGGGGGCGTTGTTTGGGTGTTTCACTTCTGCGACGTTGTACTTATACGCAGCGTGATGTGGGAGATCGCGGAAAGCGCGCAAGCAGTGCTGATAAAAGTCTCAGGGCTCAGGACACAGCCAACTGTCTGGTCAGCTGAGTGCGGTAAAGGGGCTGAGGCGGTGACTATGCTGGGTTGGTGACCCCAGCCGCTGGTCATTGCCGAAGCCCTAATACCCTCCCGAACAAACAAAAGGGAGCGATCTCTAACAATTCTGTTTTTTTTATTCTTAAAGCTTTGGAATGTTATTAAAAGCGAATTGGAACGCTACTCTTCCACCCTACCCTATTAGGGCGCATATGTGGGAGGGGAACGTGAGAATGCCGGCCGTAAGGTCGGAATAATCTGTACTGATGGGAACCATACATAACTTAGAAAGTCACAACTTAGAACTGTTATAACTTAGAAAACTTGGAATAATCCACGTAACTTAGAAACACACAACTTAGAAATATCATAACTTAGAAACACACAACTTAGAAACACACAACTTAGAAACACACAACGCAGAACCACACAACTTAGAACTACCATAACGTAGAAAGTCATAACTTAGAAACACACAACTTATAACTGTCATAACTTAGAAACACGTAACTTAGAAACACGAAACGCAGAACCACACAACTTAGAAACGTCATAACGTAGAAAGTCATAACTTAGAACCGTAATAACTTAGAAAATTCTAAGTTATGTGTTTCTAAGTTATGACAGCACCCCTGCACTGACGTGCACGTCGCTGTGCAGAGCGACAAGAGCTTCCGCCGCAAGCTGGAGGAGTGGGAGCGGCTGCGGGGGCGGGGGAAGGACGACGGCCGCCTGCTGCTTCACGAGGACAACTTGTCGGCGGACTTCCGCAAGAAGCTGCACGAGTGGCAGCGCATCAAGGACGCGGGCCTGCCCAGGAGGCGGCAGCAGCAGCCGGCGGCGGCGGCGGCGGGCTGGGACTCGGGGGCGGAGGACACGTCCAGCCCGGGCGTGTCGCGCAAGAACTCGGGCAGCGGCGGCGGCAAGGCCAAGCGGGGCCCGGACAAGGCGGCGGCGCGCAACAAGGACCTCCAGTGGCTGGAGAAGGAGCTGCACAAGATCGACCGAGAGAAGCAGCGCCTGGAGCGAGAGCGGGAGAAGTTCCTGGAGAGAGAGGCGAGGTGAGCTCGGCTCGTAGGCAGGCCTGCATGCGTGTCATCTGGCCTATCACACTTTTGATCATTTACCCTCCCCCCCAAAGATTACCCTATTTTATGTGGTCTTTTATATCTAAAAATCTGTCAAACTGGCCCAAAATAATAATTAAATTAATACAGTTGACGATAAAAAAATATTCTTATAATTTTATTTAGTTTTCTTGTAGTCATAATTTTATTATTATTTTTAAGAATAAATTTCAAAATTTAAAGTTTGATAAAAAAGTATATTCAATACAGCAATATCCAAAACGATACGTGAAAAGATGGCATGGTACAGAAAATAAAATAATAATTATGTAATAACGTTTTTATAATCTTAAGTATACATACTACTTATGTATTGTATTCTGGATTGATGTCACTTCTGTGAAAATATTGACCTTTTGGCAAGTTTTGTTTTCCTACTGACTGATTGGATATTTTCTTTTAACCTGCGCTGTATTGAGAAAGATTTTAATATGGGTAACGTGTGTATGTAAGTTTATATATATATAATTTGCAAATATAAAATGTTAATAAAAATTTTGAAAACCTTACTGTCAGGAGTAACTGTATCTCACAAAAACTATCTATTGTAAGAAGTAATCATGTTTCTCTAATTTGTCTAAGACTGTATGGAATGAATTCATTTTTATGCTACAATTCTCAACTAAATTTTCTTGAAAACAGAAACAAAGTAAAATAAATCATAATTTACCGACATGATAAAGAGCCTACATAAATAAATATAGTTTAAAAAACTAAAGAAACATGCTTTTAAAGATTATCAAACTAAAAAGTAAAAAATAATTTTAAAATTAAATTTATGACAATAGTATATAAGCAATACTAGTATAAATGAGAAAAAAGCTTGAGGCGCTTTGTGCCATATTTTTTGAATATTAAGCGCCCCATGCTTTTTTCTCATTTATACTAGTATTGCTTATATACTATTGTCATAAATTTAATTTTAAAAATATTTTTTACTTTTTAGTTTGATAATCTTTAAAAGCATGTTTCTTTAGTTTTTTAAACTATATTTATTTTTAACTTTTTAGTTTGATATTCTTTAAAAGCATGTTTTTTAGTTTTTTAAACTATATTTATTTTTAACTTTTTAGTTTGATATTCTTTAAAAGCATGTTTTTTTAGTTTTTTAAACTATATTTATGTATAATTATCATAGGGAAATGAGTTACCGACACTACCTATTACCATCTGAGATAACTATTTGGAGTTGCAACGTCACAAAGAAATGGTAAAGTCTCTACTTTACAGTGATGAGTCACTCACTCTTAGTCGAAAGAGTTACAGACGGACAGACAGAGTTACAGACGGACAGACAAACATACAGGTGAAGCTAATATAAAGCATGTAAAAAAGCTAACAGTGCTCGGCTTTCACCATAAAGTCTTTGCCAAAAATGTTGATGAATAACGGCCTTGAAATATAGTTTCCGAAATGGTTAGCTGTGATTACTGACCACTGCCAGTTTTGTACCTTTGCAACCTGCCCGGTTTGAAGACAAGTGGTGCGGAGGGGGAGACAACTTTAAAGCAACATCGCTCCTTGGCATGGCTTTGAGTTCGGTGATTCTGGGACACGATTGACGTTAATGGCCGTAACGCGCCGACGACGACTTTTACGGCATAGTTTAAAATAAATGTTTGTTTCAAAAGAGCACAACTTGCCTGTGCTTTCTGTTTCCTTTTCCTCTGCTTGCATACTAATTGGTTTACAGTGTCATGAGGAATGTAAAAATAATTTAAATTATTTTTTCGTGAATTTTTTTATTAATCTGAATAATTTTCGAAAAATAAAATGAATAAGAAATATAAAACAAATTCAGATAAATTAGATTGTTCACTCATATCTACGTATACAATAAAAAAAATAGGCTATGTCCTAATCCACAAGGAAGTGATTTCTTATGCAAAAATATGGAAAGTTTTGCGATTCCTCGTGCAGCAGCACTAGCATGAACCCATTGTATGAAGGAGAAAAAGACCCGCCAGTGCTTTGTTCAACAGATACGCCGTACTTCTGAATTCGTGGAAGGTGATATTATTCCCCCCTCTTTCAAACATGTTTGAAGGTTCGCTTCACTCACCTTTTTTTTTATTTTTTATTTTTAGCTATTTGCAAATTTATTATTAATGAAGGAATTTGTTTCAAAACGAGGCTACGAAAGTAGAATTGTATGCAACTTTTTCAGCAGTGGAAACACGGAGAGAAAAAAAAAACTCCCTAGAAAAATAATTCTAAGCATATCTTCTTTGGCAATTCAAACCTCATCTTTGAAAGATTTGTGCAATGGGAGTGCATGACTTGATGTAAGCTTTTGGACATACGCCTATTGCTAAGCACTTTTTCTGTAGAAGAAAACTAAAAAAAAAAAAAATACCCAAAAGACAAAAAAAAACACAAATTAACAAAAAAAAATTGCTGTGTTTATATCCTGTTGACAACAGCAATTTGTTTTGCTTAATTTGTGTTTTTTTTTGTCTTTTGGTTTTTTTTTTTTTTAGTTTTCTTCTGCAGAAAAAAGTGCTTAGCAATGGCGTATGTCCAAAAGCTTACATCAAGTCATGCACTCCCAATGCACAAATCTTTCAAAGATGAGGTTTGAATTGCCAAAGAAGCTTAGTATCATTTTTCTAGGGAGTTTTTTTTTTCTCTCAGTGTTTCCACTGCTGAAAAAAAAATTGCATACAATTTTACTTTCGTAGCCTTGTTTTACAAACATGACTCCTTCATTAATAATAAATTTGCAAATAGCTAAAAAAAAAAAAAAAAAAAAATTAAAAAGCTGAGTGAAGCGTGCCTTCAAACTTGAATAATATCTATCACCTTCCACGAATTCAGAGGTACGGCGTATCAAGTCAATTCAAACCACCTCGACTCGCAAGCATATCGTGAGGGGTAAAAGAGGGGGGCAGAGAGAGAGAGAGAGACAGAGAGAGAGAGAGCTGGTAGCAAATATGAAATGACGTATCCGTGTGACTCTCCGAGAGAGTTCGGGAGACCATCCCGACGGACGGAAGGCCCTCTCGCGGGTTTGCAGACTGGAGAAGATGCGGTCGGCCATGGGCTCGCGGCCCAGCCGCCAGCAGGAGGTGCTGATCCGCACCTCGACGGGGTTCTTCCGCTTCCCCGGGATCTCGGAGAAGTTCACGCGCCGCCTGTACGAGTGGGAGGAGGCGCGCGGCATCGGGCCGGAGGCGTCCACCTTCGCGCTGCTCGAGCCGGGCTACAGCGCGCGCCTGCCCGGCCACCGAGGTGACCGACTGTTGTTTTTGCCATGGGCCTCTCTGGCGGGGGGGATGGGGGGGGGGGGGGACATGTCCCCTCCAAAAATTCCTTGTGGATGGGGATACAGGGACAAATTTATATGCTGTTTCGATTAATTACAAGTGTCTATTCTGTTTGAAGTAACCTTCGAACACTGCATAACAGAATAAATAAGTACCTAACAGAAGCGACAAGGCATGGTTTTTATCTAAATTTATTATCATTACATTGTTACTATTATTATCATTACATTACATACAATACATTCTATTTGGATATTTTTATTTCTATTCGCCAAATATGTTTACATCCCATGTCACCCCCCCCCCCTCCTCTAAATTTACTTACCAGAGAGGTCCATGGTTTTTACCCACCTCACAATTTTACAACTGTGGGTGGGCATTTCACACATTTGATCAAACAACAACTAACCTACACCGTTCTGCTCGTATATTTAAAAAAAAAAATTCCTTAATAAAACTACCGTTAATTGATAATAAAATAAATTATTAGCTTAGCTTCTGGGTTGTAGCCGTGTCCTTGGCGAATAATTAATATTCACCGAAGTTTCGGTCGACATTGCAGTCGCCATCGTCAGGGAGCAGTTAGTTAGTTAGTTACCTGCTCACGTCGCGTCGGTGAATTATTCGCCAAGGACGCGGCTACGACCCAGAAGCCAAGCTACTTCAGACAATGGCCCTGAAAGCCTGCGAACATTATAATTATCAAATGTTTTTATCAATTTATTTAATGGTTTTCCATACAGCTAAGTCCCGTATTTATGTATATATCTCAGCATGAATTAAAAAAACATGTTTTCTTGTTGTGTAAAGTTTTTAATAAGATTTCCCAATATTCTACAAACTACAAACAAACCTACCTGACTGTTGTTTCAGGGTTTGGGTAAATCCAAATTTTTATTCAGATATGAATGATCTACAAAAATTTAAGTAATACACACAAACGATTACTTAAAAATAATTTCTACAACGCGGTGCTGGCTGGTATTAATTCCCGATAACCCCCTATTTTTTTATCTACTTACTATGTGCGATGTTTCAAATACTTTCTTACCTACCTACCTACCCTTACCTGGCTCACCTGTTCGTTTGCTTCCGCCGTGTGTCACCAGGCGCTCATGAAATGTAAAGAGGTGTAGAGGTAGACTCGAGCGTTCAGACCTCCTTGAATGTTCTGGCCGCCTAATACTCGATGTGGCACTTGGGATGAGTCCAAAATAGGTTAACTCAAAACGTTGTCACAGTAAAAAGCAATTAAAAATTATAAAATAGTATGAAAACTAGTATTACAATAAGTATGATACATATTACTTGCAAAACGCCAATAGGCTCGGTAACACAGCGATAGAGCGCGCTCTTGTAAATCCAAAATGCGAATTTTTGACGTGGTTAAAAAAACCTCGACACAGGATTTTTTTTCTCACTTTTTGAATAACATTATTTATTATGTAACAATATTGAATCAGCTCAATAAGGTTAAGATTTATTTGTAGGAAGTATTTACAGACTGATTCCAGTTGTTTAAGCAAAAACAAATATACAAACAGATATTAGTGTATTAAAATGGTTCAGGTTAATTAGTGTCATAGAAGAATAACTTCTAACGTGTGTGAGAACTTTATGGTTTTAATTTTTTTAGTAAATTGTAACAAAATGGGCAGTATTTTAATAAAATTCTTGGTCGAAAATCAGTTCCAACGCCAGGGTTTAGGATATTTTAAAATATTTTTCGCTTGTATCGGATCCGTTTCTAATAATTTAAAACTTCCTTCTGTTTATTACTGATATCTACGCGTGATGGTGGCAAGCTACTTTAATGATTCGGCAGTGAATTCTAGCGGCGCGCACAGAAAGAATGTGTGAGATTCGTATCCAGAAATGTTGCATTTAAAAAGCAAATATTTTATATATCAGAATATTTACCAAGCTCGGCATTTTTTTAAAGAACTCCGCGTTAAATTTCGTGCCCTAGTTTCTTATTATAAGTTGATTTGCAACATGAACAACATGGGAACACATGAATTTCCTCATTACCAAGATTATTAGATGCTCACACTTCTTTGCGAGTACTGAATGACTCGCTCAATGTTTTATTTTTTAATTAATTGAACTGTAATAAAACGGTTTTAAGACACAATGGTTTTGTAAACTTTTTAATGTGTGATTTGTGCTTGAACGAAGACACATTATCAGTATTAAACTATAAAATATTATTATGGCATAAAATCTTTTGCAAGCAATATGACGTATTTCGTTTCCTATCTCTCCCCCATGAAGTAGACTCTTGTTTACATCAATAAAAAAATTGCCAGCATAACAACGAGCGCCTAATCACGAAAATAAAGAGCGGTTAGAGCCGATATACTCGTTTGATATTAAACCAATCACACACAACTTACTTACTTTCATACTTACTATTTTCACTTGTAATGCATTTCACTAACTTATAATATCCTGTTTAGTCTATTATTTCTACCAACTGGCTAACAACTCTGGGCACAACATGTGAAAAAAAAATTACCGTAGTTTTCCTTAAAAAAAAATAACCTACCCAAATGAAACAGAAAGACGTAATAATGTACGTGGTAGAGAAATTTTTTGATTTGATGGTGTGCGTACTAAGGGAGTTATAAATATATTGTCCTTTAACCACTGTTTATTACATCCTTTGCAGCAATGGTTTAGTTGAATCAAAAAATGTTTTAGACAAAAAATTAAGATAACATTTCAAAGGTTTACGACTAATTTTAACAGAGTTATAAGTGTTATTCTCCTCCAGCCTTGTTTTTTTTCTTCACCCATTGCAGTAATAGTTTGTCGTATATAATTTTTTTCGAACGAAAGTTGTAGATGGTAGCACAAGCACAATCACGTCCCAGTGTGTCAGTGAAAGCATGCGCGCATCTCGGGGCAGTTCATAATCCTTCTCGGCTGCAGCCAACAGTTACACACGCGGAAGAAAGTTAAAGCAGGACCCTTAAATTAGTTTTGTGACGGAGTAGCGTTTGTTTTCTGCCTCCCCTTTCGGACGGAACGAGAGCTATGTCCTACCACGTGTCGGTCTCACTGCGCCGCGCCGCGCGAAGAGAGTGGGGACTCGATGGGCACACGAGCCTCCATGGGTCTCTCGCTTCCGCCACAGTCGAAGACGTCTTGTCTTCCGCGTTAGAAATAGAGCGCGGATTTATTTACGAGAAGCGCTCAAAGGCGAATTGGGGAGGGGGGGGGGGTGTCCAAACGACTTGGTGCGAAGGGGGGAAAAATAAAAGAAACGGGTCGATCTCTTTGTACTTTTTTTTTTTTTTTTTTTTTTTAACGACGTTTACAATCGCTTGAGTTATAGTAGTATAGGTTAGTATGTTCTGGCACAGGCGGCAGGCGGTGGAGCTGTGTGTCCTTTCCGCCATCTTGGATTGTGACGTCACGGCGTCCATCTTAGATGACCTTGACCTTGACCTTTGACCTTGACCTGGAATTTTATCCTCAAAAATCGCCAAAATCCGCCAAAATTGGGCAAAATTTGCCCAAAATTCCTCAAAAATCGCCAAAATGACCATTTCTGTGGAAAAAATTTCCGCCAAAAAATCTCAAATAATTCCACAGTTCAAAAATTAGGATTTCGAAAATCCTCAAAAGTCGCTTTGCCCTAGAAAAAACGAAAACTCCTAAAAGCGGCTTAAAACTCCTAAGAGCTAGCCGCTTATAAGCCGCCGACCTTGAAAATAAGGATGTCATGGCAGCCATATTGGATGATGACGTCACCGTTGCAATTTCCGTTACGGCCGCCATCTTTAACTTTTTTATTTATTATCCGATTTTAATGAAAAAAATTTAAAAATTATAAAAAAATTCATTTAATAAAAATTTAATAAATTATTTATAAAAAATGTACTTTACGACACGGAGCTCAGAGTCCGCGGTTCGAACCCGACGAGTGCAAAAAAAAAAAAACTAAAAATGACATACGATCATTCCCTCGTGGAGGGCGCTGGCATACTGACTCCCACCACTTTTTTCAAAGCATATATATATTCACCTAGTATGACGTCATGTCCGCCATCTTGTCTTCGATGCTGGAAGCCATCATCATTGTATCGTCGGCTAGAGTGCGCTGACGCCATGTTAGTTTAACTCTTACCCGCTAGAGTGCAGTAATCATTTATTACTAAGGTGCCCGCCATCTTGAAATTTGGCCGCCATCTTGAAAATCCGTAATTATTTAGCTAGAAATTCGGGAAAAGTTCCAAAATTTATTAAATAAATTTGCAATCAATATACTGATTGACCCGGTCAGTTCCTATCCTTGGTTCGACCCCTGGCCGATACAAAAAAATTAAATATAACATCAATTTAACATAATAGTAACAGGTTCGAGGAATTAAACACCGCAAGTTCTTTTACAAACAGAATATTTATTACATAATTTCTATTCTACTACAGGATCACTTACGAAAGCTAGCAAATTTATAATCAATCATTTAGTTCCGCATCGGTGTGAAATGACTTATTCTTAGCTCCAATCGGTTTATACTAGACAGAGTCCAACCAGATCCTTTACTGACATAGTTCTCCTCTTCTTGACAGAGTTTCTGGATACCGTGTTTAACAGTTTGCTTCACATCGTTAGAACTGTAAATTACTGTAGCCGATGTCTTGAATGCACACTTTTTCACTTTGTCATCTAACGGATATGGCTTTCCATATAGACAGTCCAACCACAAGTTATATTTTAATGGTCCGTTTGTTGCTACGTCATCAGTAAGCTGATTGATTATGTCCTGTCTGATATCATCAAGAAAAGTACAAATATCCTTCGACTCACCGAACGTATTTAGATAATAGTAGTCTTTCAACGTTCCACGAAATGCAGTCTGCGCCAAGTAGAAACCATTATCGTTCACTTGTAATGCTCCGAACACAGTCTTAGGTTTAGGTCCATGTTCAGTCGTCATAGCAATCGGTTGCTGCGCATCTGTTTTTTTGATTGTACGCTCACGAGCCTTCAATCTAAAGCGAGGAGTCGAAATGTCTGCAGGTAGTTCAGCAGTAGGCACACGGACTTCACCTTTACATATTTTCGCATGTCGTCGCAAACTATCAATTCGAGTAAACCATTCATGACAATCATCACATCGAAACTTTATACGAGAAGGATTCTTTTTGCATTTGCTCCGCTCATGTCTTCGTGCATCATGGGAAAATGTGAACGACATATCACAGTAGCTGCAAGGATACCGTACCGATGTAGACGAACCTTTCAGACCCGATCCAGATATGGACGTTGCAACAGTAGTACCATTTCCAGGCATACTCTTATGAACATCGACGCATCGCTGTTGCACCGAAACCTTTACTTTCTGCCGCACAGCAGGACCTTTACATGTCTTCATGTGCGTTTTCATATTATCTTTTCTGGCAAACTGCTTATGACATTTCTCACAAACAAACATTTTACGATATAGGTTCTTGGCACATTCTCTCTTCTCATGCCGTCGAGCATTGCTGCTGTTTGAGAAAATCTTGTCACAGTAACAGCACCGATGTTCGTTAGTTGTTGTCGATTCGGCATCCATTGAAGTCTCCATCGAGGGCGAAACGAAGTTCGTCGAGTTTTCCTGCACAGCCAGCACTACCGGGATTAAAGTCTCTTCTGCTGGTGGTATCGCGTCTGTTGAAATCTCCTCCAGTGTTGTCGACGTGGTTGTCAACGGAATCTGCTCCTTCTCCGTCGTAGCTGTCGTAAAGGTTCCCGTAGACGATGGTACAACCTCCATCGAGTTCGACGTTAAAGTCGGTAAAGATGCCATCGAGTTCGCAAGAACAGGTAATTACGTGATTAATGCACCAGAAGAAATAAACTAGGTGATCCTTACACCGCCGACGTCAGTAACAAACTGAGCGCCCTGCTGTCTAGGACTCGCTTATATACATGCACCGTATGGAATAATACGCTAGTCAAATCAAGAAACATCTACAATAATACTAGAGTCAAAACAACATTAAAAATAGAAGGACCATCAACAAAAAGGAAGCACATTCTGGAAGCACAATAAAAAAAGGCAGCACATTTGGAAGCACCGACAACGAAAAGGCAGCACATTTGGAAGCACCGACATCTAAAAGACAGCACCGCCATCGAAAAGGCAGCACATTTTGGAAGCACCGACAACGAAAAGGCAGCACCGTCATCGTAAAGGCACGGACCGCAAGTCCGGATCATGTCAATATCAGACATATAGACCATGAACACAGTACACACAGGAAACGGATCGTACACACAGTACACACAGGAAACGAAACGTACACACAGTACACACAGGAAACGGAACGTACACACAGTACACACAGGTAACGGAACGTACACACAGTACACACAGGAAACGGAACGTACACACAGTACACACAGAAAACGGAACGTACACACAGTACACACAGGAAACGGAACGTACACACAGTACACACAGGAAACGTAATGATCACACATACAGTAGCGGAAACACACACAGGCTTAGTTGGAAATCAGAATACAAGAAATAAAAACATTAAATTTTTACTTTTAATATTTTATTACTTCTCAACATTACACAAATACAAGTAAAAGAAGCCATTATTGTATGTAGCCAGCTTTCCTCAGTTCTTTGAGTATGAAGGATATTTCTTTGATGCACGGATAGTTTCCTGCACAAAGCGAGCCATGTAGAAGTCTTAGCCGGTCAACCAATATGTTTGGATCGTTCCACGATGTATAATCAATCTCTTCTACCACCATCTTACTTGCTTGTTTATTATAAATACTTTTAATATCACAATCGTCCCAGTGATCATAATAAGCATTATCAGATTTATTTATTATAACACGACGTTTCCATCGTTTCGGTCTCAGGACATCGCCACATTCTTCGATCTTGTCAGCTCTAGGTGCTTCATCACAGTCTATGCCTTTGTCAACAGCCTCAGAGTCACTGTAACAATCACTGTAGAAGACATCCTCTTCACCCAGATTACCGTATGAATTCGCTATCGATGATGTCGAAGTGTCTTC
This sequence comes from Bacillus rossius redtenbacheri, assembly GCF_032445375.1. Taxonomy (NCBI): domain Eukaryota; kingdom Metazoa; phylum Arthropoda; class Insecta; order Phasmatodea; family Bacillidae; genus Bacillus; species Bacillus rossius. The sequence goes on along the minus strand of NW_026962013.1, from coordinate 25,014,057 downwards.
ATCGTCTTCATGCTTCCTTTTTAGGAGTCCATCATTTTTACAAAGAATGGAGGATCTACTGAATATAGGCTTGAATGTATTCTCACTTTTCACGGTGTTGATACTTCCATTAGTTTCAGTCTTCCTGAAGCCATTAGCAGCCTTCAATTTATGTTCTTCCTCACGATCGGGTGAGCTAATACCATCACGTTCAGGACAAGGAAAATTATTGTCGTAATACAGATCACTCTTCTTTAGTCTAGTGGATCCATCGGTGTCCTCTATGCCGTAAGTAGTCTTGACTTTACATGTTCTATCATGTATTTTTAAGCTGTCAATTCGTGTTAACAACCTGCTACAACGATTACAGCTTAACATGTTGCGTAGTGGGTTTCTAGCACAATCATTCTTCTCATGTCGTCTAGCATTCCTTCTCATGACAAAATCCTTACCACAGTATATACAGCGGCTTCCTTCCGATTCAGCTGCAGATAACAAACCACGATCCATTGTAGCTTCTGTGACTAATGCCAGATGCAAACTAAGAGTTTTAAATTAGATCCAATACTTAAATAGAAATTTTTTCATATTTCATCAGCGAGAGTTAATTTATCTCATACAAAAGTACTTGCTGCAACTAGTTCTGCTTTTCAACAACAGATGACGTCACGTATTGCTTGCAGGTAAATAAACTTTAGTTCTTTAATGCAGGATGCGGGATGCTCACTAACGATCGTAAAAGAAAGATGGCTTCGCTAGACTCCAAGGAAAAGGAAGTTCGTCTTGCATGTTGGTGCTCCACAGATGTCTCATGGCGTAATATTAATTTGACTGAGTAATGATATTTTTTAATTCCACATGATAAAAATATTACAAGTTTTGATTTAGTAGCAGAAATTATCGAATTAAATGTAACTCCAAATAAAATGACATGTCTCATTAAGAGTAAAACTCCTTCATGGAGAGATCGGTTTCTCAGAATAGTCAGATACACTTAAAGAAACCACAGGAATGATTGCAAGAACACGGGAAAAACCATCAAAATGTTGACAAAAATAATCAGGAGCACAGGAGAAAACCATCATTATTTTGATAAGAATAATCAGGAGCACACGGAGAAAAAACATCATAATATTGACAAGAATTATCGGGAGCACACGGAGAAAAACCATCATAATATTGACAAGTATAATTAGGAGCACACGGAGAAAACCGACATAAAATTGACAAGAATTATCGGGAGCACACGGAGAAAACCACCACACATTTTCTATGATATCATAAAAATAAAAAAAAATTGAAAATAAAAATAAATTAATAAAAAATTTAAAACAAAAAAAAATCTACAAAAAAAAACACATAAAATTCTGGCTTGTACTAAAACTCTATCTTTGCTCAACAATGATAAGTTTACAAGCTAGCAGAATCTATTTATGTATTTTTTTGTAGATTTTTTTTTTGTTTTAAATTTTTTATTAATTTATTTTTATTTTCAATTTTTTATTTTATTTTTATGATATCATAGAAAATGTGTGGTGGTCTTCTCCGTGTGCTCCCGATAATTCTTGTCAATTTTATGTCGGTTTTCTCCGTGTGCTCCTAATTATACTTGTCAATATTATGATGGTTTTTCTCCGTGTGCTCCCGATAATTCTTGTCAATATTATGATGTTTTTTCTCCGTGTGCTCCTGATTATTCTTATCAAAATAATGATGGTTTTCTCCTGTGCTCCTGATTATTTTTGTCAACATTTTGATGGTTTTTCCCGTGTTCTTGCAATCATTCCTGTGGTTTCTTTAAGTGTATCTGACTATTCTGAGAAACCGATCTCTCCATGAAGGAGTTTTACTCTTAATGAGACATGTCATTTTATTTGGAGTTACATTTAATTCGATAATTTCTGCTACTAAATCAAAACTTGTAATATTTTTATCATGTGGAATTAAAAAATATCATTACTCAGTCAAATTAATATTACGCCATGAGACATCTGTGGAGCACCAACATGCAAGACGAACTTCCTTTTCCTTGGAGTCTAGCGAAGCCATCTTTCTTTTACGATCGTTAGTGAGCATCCCGCATCCTGCATTAAAGAACTAAATATTATTTACCTGCAAGCAATACGTGACGTCATCTGTTGTTGAAAAGCAGAACTAGTTGCAGCAAGTACTTTTGTATGAGATAAATTAACTCTCGCTGATGAAATATGAAAAAATTTCTATTTAAGTATTGGATCTAATTTAAAACTCTTAGTTTGCATCTGGCATTAGTCACAGAAGCTACAATGGATCGTGGTTTGTTATCTGCAGCTGAATCGGAAGGAAGCCGCTGTATATACTGTGGTAAGGATTTTGTCATGAGAAGGAATGCTAGACGACATGAGAAGAATGATTGTGCTAGAAACCCACTACGCAACATGTTAAGCTGTAATCGTTGTAGCAGGTTGTTAACACGAATTGACAGCTTAAAAATACATGATAGAACATGTAAAGTCAAGACTACTTACGGCATAGAGGACACCGATGGATCCACTAGACTAAAGAAGAGTGATCTGCATTACGACAATAATTTTCCTTGTCCTGAACGTGATGGTATTAGCTCACCCGATCGTGAGGAAGAACATAAATTGAAGGCTGCTAATGGCTTCAGGAAGACTGAAACTAATGGAAGTATCAACACCGTGAAAAGTGAGAATACATTCAAGCCTATATTCAGTAGATCCTCCATTCTTTGTAAAAATGATGGACTCCTAAAAAGGAAGCATGAAGACGATGAAGACACTTCGACATCATCGATAGCGAATTCATACGGTAATCTGGGTGAAGAGGATGTCTTCTACAGTGATTGTTACAGTGACTCTGAGGCTGTTGACAAAGGCATAGACTGTGATGAAGCACCTAGAGCTGACAAGATCGAAGAATGTGGCGATGTCCTGAGACCGAAACGATGGAAACGTCGTGTTATAATAAATAAATCTGATAATGCTTATTATGATCACTGGGACGATTGTGATATTAAAAGTATTTATAATAAACAAGCAAGTAAGATGGTGGTAGAAGAGATTGATTATACATCGTGGAACGATCCAAACATATTGGTTGACCGGCTAAGACTTCTACATGGCTCGCTTTGTGCAGGAAACTATCCGTGCATCAAAGAAATATCCTTCATACTCAAAGAACTGAGGAAAGCTGGCTACATACAATAATGGCTTCTTTTACTTGTATTTGTGTAATGTTGAGAAGTAATAAAATATTAAAAGTAAAAATTTAATGTTTTTATTTCTTGTATTCTGATTTCCAACTAAGCCTGTGTGTGTTTCCACTACTGTATTTGTGATCATTACGTTTCCTGTGTGTACTGTGTGTACGTTCCGTTTCCTGTGTGTACTGTGTGTACGTTCCGTTTTCTGTGTGTCCTGTGTGTACGTTCCGTTTCCTGTGTGTACTGTGTGTACGTTCCATTTTCTGTGTGTACTGTGTGTAAGTTCAGTTTCCTGTGTGTACTGTGTGTACGTTCCGTTTTCTGTGTGTACTGTGTGTACGTTCCGTTTTCTGTGTGTACTGTGTGTACGTTCTGTTTTCTGTGTGTACTGTGTGTACGTTCCGTTTCCTGTGTGTACTGTGTGTACGTTCCGTTACCTGTGTGTACTGTGTGTACGTTCCGTTTCCTGTGTGTACTGTGTGTACGTTTCGTTTCCTGTGTGTACTGTGTGTACGATCCGTTTCCTGTGTGTACTGTGTTCATGGTCTATATGTCTGATATTGACATGATCCGGACTTGCGGTCCGTGCCTTTACGATGACGGTGCTGCCTTTTCGTTGTCGGTGCTTCCAAAATGTGCTGCCTTTTCGATGGCGGTGCTGTCTTTTAGATGTCGGTGCTTCCAAATGTGCTGCCTTTTCGTTGTCGGTGCTTCCAAATGTTATGCCTTTTTTTATTGTGCTTCCAGAATGTGCTTCCTTTTTGTTGATGGTCCTTCTATTTTTAATGTTGTTTTGACTCTAGTATTATTGTAGATGTTTCTTGATTTGACTAGCGTATTATTCCATACGGTGCATGTATATAAGCGAGTCCTAGACAGCAGGGCGCTCAGTTTGTTACTGACGTCGGCGGTGTAAGGATCACCTAGTTTATTTCTTCTGGTGCATTAATCACGTAATTACCTGTTCTTGCGAACTCGATGGCATCTTTACCGACTTTAACGTCGAACTCGATGGAGGTTGTACCATCGTCTACGGGAACCTTTACGACAGCTACGACGGAGAAGGAGCAGATTCCGTTGACAACCACGTCGACAACACTGGAGGAGATTTCAACAGACGCGATACCACCAGCAGAAGAGACTTTAATCCCGGTAGTGCTGGCTGTGCAGGAAAACTCGACGAACTTCGTTTCGCCCTCGATGGAGACTTCAATGGATGCCGAATCGACAACAACTAACGAACATCGGTGCTGTTACTGTGACAAGATTTTCTCAAACAGCAGCAATGCTCGACGGCATGAGAAGAGAGAATGTGCCAAGAACCTATATCGTAAAATGTTTGTTTGTGAGAAATGTCATAAGCAGTTTGCCAGAAAAGATAATATGAAAACGCACATGAAGACATGTAAAGGTCCTGCTGTGCGGCAGAAAGTAAAGGTTTCGGTGCAACAGCGATGCGTCGATGTTCATAAGAGTATGCCTGGAAATGGTACTACTGTTGCAACGTCCATATCTGGATCGGGTCTGAAAGGTTCGTCTACATCGGCACGGTATCCTTGCAGCTACTGTGATATGTCGTTCACATTTTCCCATGATGCACGAAGACATGAGCGGAGCAAATGCAAAAAGAATCCTTCTCGTATAAAGTTTCGATGTGATGATTGTCATGAATGGTTTACTCGAATTGATAGTTTGCGACGACATGCGAAAATATGTAAAGGTGAAGTCCGTGTGCCTACTGCTGAACTACCTGCAGACATTTCGACTCCTCGCTTTAGATTGAAGGCTCGTGAGCGTACAATCAAAAAAACAGATGCGCAGCAACCGATTGCTATGACGACTGAACATGGACCTAAACCTAAGACTGTGTTCGGAGCATTACAAGTGAACGATAATGGTTTCTACTTGGCGCAGACTGCATTTCGTGGAACGTTGAAAGACTACTATTATCTAAATACGTTCGGTGAGTCGAAGGATATTTGTACTTTTCTTGATGATATCAGACAGGACATAATCAATCAGCTTACTGATGACGTAGCAACAAACGGACCATTAAAATATAACTTGTGGTTGGACTGTCTATATGGAAAGCCATATCCGTTAGATGACAAAGTGAAAAAGTGTGCATTCAAGACATCGGCTACAGTAATTTACAGTTCTAACGATGTGAAGCAAACTGTTAAACACGGTATCCAGAAACTCTGTCAAGAAGAGGAGAACTATGTCAGTAAAGGATCTGGTTGGACTCTGTCTAGTATAAACCGATTGGAGCTAAGAATAAGTCATTTCACACCGATGCGGAACTAAATGATTGATTATAAATTTGCTAGCTTTCGTAAGTGATCCTGTAGTAGAATAGAAATTATGTAATAAATATTCTGTTTGTAAAAGAACTTGCGGTGTTTAATTCCTCGAACCTGTTACTATTATGTTAAATTGATGTTATATTTAATTTTTTTGTATCGGCCAGGGGTCGAACCAAGGATAGGAACTGACCGGGTCAATCAGTATATTGATTGCAAATTTATTTAATAAATTTTGGAACTTTTCCCGAATTTCTAGCTAAATAATTACGGATTTTCAAGATGGCGGCCAAATTTCAAGATGGCGGGCACCTTAGTAATAAATGATTACTGCACTCTAGCGGGTAAGAGTTAAACTAACATGGCGTCAGCGCACTCTAGCCGACGATACAATGATGATGGCTTCCAGCATCGAAGACAAGATGGCGGACATGACGTCATACTAGGTGAATATATATATGCTTTGAAAAAAGTGGTGGGAGTCAGTATGCCAGCGCCCTCCACGAGGGAATGATCGTATGTCATTTTTAGTTTTTTTTTTTTTTTGCACTCGTCGGGTTCGAACCGCGGACTCTGAGCTCCGTGTCGTAAAGTACATTTTTTATAAATAATTTATTAAATTTTTATTAAATGAATTTTTTTATAATATTTAAATTTTTTTCATTAAAATCGGATAATAAATAAAAAAGTTAAAGATGGCGGCCGTAACGGAAATTGCAACGGTGACGTCATCATCCAATATGGCTGCCATGACATCCTTATTTTCAAGGTCGGCGGCTTATAAGCGGCTAGCTCTTAGGAGTTTTAAGCCGCTTTTAGGAGTTTTCGTTTTTTCTAGGGCAAAGCGACTTTTGAGGATTTTCGAAATCCTAATTTTTGAACTGTGGAATTATTTGAGATTTTTTGGCGGAAATTTTTTCCACATAAATGGTAATTTTGGCGATTTTTGAGGAATTTTGGGCAAATTTTGCCCGATTTTGGCGGATTTTGGCGATTTTTGAGGATAAAATTCCAGGTCAAGGTCAAAGGTCAAGGTCAAGGTCATCCAAGATGGCCGCCGTGACGTCACAATCCAAGATGGCGGAAAGGACACACAGCTCCACCGCCTGCCGCCTGTGCCAGAACATACTAACCTATACTACTATTGTCCTTTAACCACTGTTTATTACATCCTTTGCAGCAATGGTTTAGTTGAATCAAAAAATGTTTTAGACAAAAAATTAAGATAACATTTCAAAGGTTTACGACTAATTTTAACAGAGTTATAAGTGTTATTCTCCTCCAGCCTTGTTTTTTTTCTTCACCCATTGCAGTAATAGTTTGTCGTATATAATTTTTTTCGAACGAAAGTTGTAGATGGTAGCACAAGCACAATCACGTCCCAGTGTGTCAGTGAAAGCATGCGCGCATCTCGGGGCAGTTCATAATCCTTCTCGGCTGCAGCCAACAGTTACACACGCGGAAGAAAGTTAAAGCAGGACCCTTAAATTAGTTTTGTGACGGAGTAGCGTTTGTTTTCTGCCTCCCCTTTCGGACGGAACGAGAGCTATGTCCTACCACGTGTCGGTCTCACTGCGCCGCGCCGCGCGAAGAGAGTGGGGACTCGATGGGCACACGAGCCTCCATGGGTCTCTCGCTTCCGCCACAGTCGAAGACGTCTTGTCTTCCGCGTTAGAAATAGAGCGCGGATTTATTTACGAGAAGCGCTCAAAGGCGAATTGGGGAGGGGGGGGGGGTGTCCAAACGACTTGGTGCGAAGGGGGGAAAAATAAAAGAAACGGGTCGATCTCTTTGTACTTTTTTTTTTTTTTTTTTTTTAAACGACGTTTACAATCGCTTGAGTTATAGAAATTCAGATGAGAGATCTTCGAGCTAAGAGCTACCCAGACACCCGAGCTCCTGCAGTTGGATGCAAGCTGGCTTTAGATGCGTGAAGGGTTTTTGGGTTCGAGTCCTAGGTAAACCGTAGGTGTGAAATTTAAGCCTACCTCTTAAATAAAAATTTAAAAAACCTTCATCATTAAGGATCTAATTAAATTTCGTAATTAAATATTTACTTAAATATTTCTAACAATTTGAACGAAATGTTCTTACCGGTTGCATCTTGTTTGGGCGGATCCATGCTGTTAAAAAAAAATCGGCATAGAATTTTCATGCCACTTCCATCCAAGCTTCACTCCTTTTTATTCTATCGCTGAGTTCCTCACACCTCGTATCCCATATCACGGAACTAATGCGAATTCCTTCTTTAAACTGCTCCACATTGAAACCGACAGGCGGAACGCCCTTCATTGCGACCTCGGTAAACTCGACTAGGCGACTGGTGCGAAGGACGAATGCCTAGAGGAAAGACTATGTGATGGATAGCGTTAGCCAGAAATAGCATCGAAATTGAAGTCAGTACACCGCCAAACACCGAAATGCAGAGCAAAAACACAAAATGCAGCGAAAATCTCCTTAATAACCTCATTTTATCTGTTAAAATATAGAATGCATTTCAATAAGCTTTAGTTTTGGCTTTTATTTAAAAAAACTTAAAATATCATGTAATAAGTAAAAAAATATTTAGTTTACATATATATATATTTAGAGTAAAGAAAATAAGCAGTCCACAGTTGATTCCACACTGACGTTGCTAAATGCCTGCAGAGAAACATCGTAAGAAAATGTATAAGAATGATTATGATTGTAGACTTTTCTTTGCATACTGATTTTTTTGATTTATATGAATGGTTTTGAAAAAAATAAGAAAGTGACAGTAAGTAAGCTTTAAATTTGAAAATATGTTGGTATTTCGCGTGTTTTAATTTTCAATGACGGTAAAGACGAAAACCCCTCTCTATAATGACGAATTATTCAGCGGCGTCGACTGACCTCGTGCTCGGCAGGCGGCGGCGCGGAGGCGGCGGACGGCGGCGCGCTGTCGCGCTCCAAGTCGGCCAGCAGCGTGGGCAACATGGCGGCGGGCGGCGGCGGCGGCGGCGGGGGCGGAGGGGGAGGCGGCGCCGGGGGCATGTCGCACCAGCCGTCCAGCCTGTCTCTCAACGACGTGGGCGCCCTGGAGCAAGCCGAGCCGGCCGCGCTGGAAGGTACACACACCCAGTCGCCTATGGCCGCGAGGCGCGCGCCAGGATCATTAAGAGTTTGCGTGTCTTCCCGTTTTTTTTTCTTTCTTCCCTGTTGTGAAAGTAAAATGCATGTTAAAGTTGGTTGCATAAAAAAAAATCTTCAAAAATAAATTGAAGAATTGGATGAACGAGAAATTATACAATTTGAAAAAAAAATTAGAAAACAGTTAATAAAGTTTATTTAGGCCTACTTAATTTTATTTTATTAAATAACTAGTCACGTCAAATTATCATAATTATACATATATATTGTTACGGAGAGAGAGAAAAATAACACCTTCATTCAACGTACAAATTAAAAAAAAATAAATCTTAGAAATTTTTGCATGAATCCTTTATCCACTCATGTCTTCAATTCTTCACCCAGCCCGGAAGGGTAGTGTTTATGCATGTCTAGGTGCCCGAAACTAAAATGAAATGATGTTTTAGTTCGGTTAGCGACATTTAATTATACGCGAATATCTTGCAAATATATAAATTTTTGCAAAAATTATATTAATATTACTATTAAGACTGCGAAGTTGCAAGAGCAAGAGATGAACTTCGGAATATTATTCTCATAACCTAACTAAAAACTCAGACCGAAGTCTATACACTTTTGCAGGGTTTTAGCCATGCACAACGGTTAGCATGCATCACGTGCTTGGAGAAGATTGGCCAGCCATGGCAGCTATTTATGCCATGACTAGCTGCCTTATTTTAACTATAACTTGTTAAAGTTGGTTCCAGGTAAAACCTGCATGGGCACAGGGAAAAAACCACACGCGGAAGAAAAGAGAAGGTTTTCGCTGTAGACCATAAATAAGGTTTTCGAATGTTTTGTTAATATAATAACTATATTGTTATTGATTCATGTTCAAAGTGAGGACCTCAAAACACCCTTAAACTTACGAATATAACCGTTAAATTAACGAATATCTCTGGATAATTTGTACCCAGCGTCCTTAGTAAAATTTAAGGAGAAAATTTGTAACAGTGTAGCCGCTATTTCACTTCCATTTCTTTCATTCATCCTTTGATTTATCATTTCCGTATTATTTCTTGATCGTCAGTTCCACGTTAAAAAAATAAGTCCATTCTTCATCTTCGTGATATCTTCAGATCCTCTTCTTTATAATTCGTCATTTTTCTGCCAGATGCTCTGTTCTGTTCTTTTTCCCGCTCGTGTTCGCTCATGCTCCCTGCGGTCGCCGCGGGCAGGCTCAGAATAATTGCTTAACGAAGCAGTCTCAAGCAGACTCTCTTCTGACCGACATGGATCTCATCATCGCCGGTGCGGGCCTATAGGGGGGCCACGAGTGCCGCGACTTGGCATCGAACCCCCGAGGCCCGTGTAGGAGTCCCAGGTCGCCTACTTGCGACCCATAACCTCCTTTTTTGACCTATAAAAGTTTTGTTTTGACTTGTTTTTTAAAATTGTTTTCTAAACTATGCTGCGAAGCTGTGGGTGAATGCAATTGGCCTTGAATATTTAAATTTAATTTCGTGTTGTGTCTTTACTTAAAACTCGTGGTGTTGTCCAGCCCTCAGGGCCGGTGCAAGGTCAATTGGCGCCCTAGGCGAAAATCCTTAACCCCCCCTCCTCCCCCGCCGGCACCCCCCAAAAAATTTTCCTTGCCTCAAAATGCATCACGTAAGCCTAAGATTTTGTCAACAATCAACTGTAAGCAGGCTTGTGTTTTTTTTTTACTTCTTTACTTATTACAAATCATAAACAGGTCACCGTGGACTTTAAATAATTACTTATATCAATATAAACATTCCAAACTGTTACAAAAATCCATTTTCATCTAGTTTGAATAATCGTTAAACATATTGTATCAGCTGTTGTGTGTCGTGCTGCGCCGCCCCCAGCTACTTGGCGCCCTAGGCGGTTGCCTAGTTCGCCTACATGGACGCGCCGGCCCTGCCAGCCCTCCCTTTAAGTTGAAGTTTAAAGGGGGAAATGGGGGTGGGGGTGAATATTAGGGCTGCTCAGGTCGTCTTGTTTGTTATTGAACGTGTTGATTGATGCGCCGCGGGGCAGACGCGCGCGCCTCCTCGGAGCCGCCCCCGGGGACGGCGGAGGCGGCGGCGGAGGAGGAGGAGGAGGAGGCGGGGGCGGTGATCGTGGACGTGGAGGACGTGGAGGAGGAGACGGCGGCGCCCCTGCTGGTGGCGCGCGGGGCCCAAGGTCACACCCCGGTCTACTGCTACGCGCCCGACGAGGTCACACGGCTCATCGACTCCAGCGGCAGGTCAGCATCAGTTTGCGATCTGCCTTAAGTTACGTACACCGAACAAACTTCGGCTGCTGGTCCATCACGTGTTAATGTGTGTGTGTGTATATATATATGTATGTATATATATGTAAGTATATATATATACATATATACATATATACATAAATATATATATATATATATATATATATATATATATACTGAATATAGACGTAGATTCATGATTCTTAGACGTCATGAGGTACTGATTTGCATGCTTTTGAGGAAGATTTGGAGTTATTGCAACGGAAGTAAATGATACACACACCTATATATACACATATATATACTCACATACACATATAATATATATATCTTTAAAGTTGGACCTTAACAACTGGATCATAGCAAACCACGCAGAAACTATTTAAAACGGATATTAAGTGTCCGGGGTATGTTTAACTAAAACCAAACTATCTTTAATTTTGCATGCAAATATTAATAAAAGGAATGGAGTGATATTATAAATACAACTAGCTAAACCCGGCCACGCTTTGCTGTGGCACAGTTTAATATTAATTCATTGTTTAATTTAATATTTTACTGTGCATGGCTGTGGAATGTAATAGAAGAAATAAAAATGTGTTTAGCTTAAATATTTTTATTGTAAAGCTAATGGAAGTACTACATTCCTTGTTTTCCCATTTTTTGCATAAACATATAGATCAGATGGTTTGCCGACTCTGGAGCACCCGACATATAACTGTCCATGAGAGAAGCATTCATTTTCTAAATTCAAACCGCACACTTGCAAAGATTGTCCTTGTGCTTTATTGATGGTCATAGCGAACGCAAGGCGTATTGGAAATTGAAGTCGTTTGAACTCGAACGCCATATCTGTCGGAATAAGTGGCATTCGTGGAAGTAATACGTCTTCACCTTTATGAAGTCCAATCAAAATTGTTGCTTCAATAAGATTATCCATTAATTTTTTAACTACTAATCGTGTACCATTACATAATTTAGGCTGACAGATATTTCGAAGCAATATAATTGGCACACCAATTTTCAAATTCAAAATATGTGGTGGTAATCCTGGAACATCGAGTGAATTGAGAAATTCCGTTGGAAAGTTCACTGCTTCATTTTGGTGCACTACTGAATCAATAGATTTGTATGTCATTGTTTCACCTTCGATTCTGTTTATAATACTATTGTTCATATCGTGTACGTCAACATTTTTAGCCGCTCGAATGGCTCTTTCGCTCAACCATGCATGATTTTTGAATTTTGTTTCGATGTTTTGGAATACCTTGTCTACTAATTCCTCTTTTGAATCTACGATGTTGCATAAATCAGATGATAAGCTGATTTTTCCTGTTTCTGGATTTGTAGGTACAGTGCCGTTACCAACTTCAATTAATTGTCTTGAAAATATGACTGCTGTTGGATCGTTCTGAAGTTTAACTCGCATATTCGTGGTTAAATGCATTTTTTTTACTGTGCTCCAAAAATTTGAATATTTTTTAATTTAAACGTATTTTTATCAATAGAGTCGAAAGAATATACTTTCAAATTAAATAAAGTTTTTTATTCTTTCTTGAAATATATATACATATACATATTTGTGTAAATTATAGTCGTCAAGGCACAATGGTCGAGTAGCCTGATGTGCTTGAACTTCGACAATATGGTACAGCATCGTCGAGCGTGGTCACAACTATGTTGGGTGACCATGAAATTTAGTTATAGAAACTTTTTTTTCCGACTTTTCCGGTGGATTTTCCCAAACTTTTATTTCATATAAACACTCTTCTGTTAAGATGCAATGTTCTGTAAAAATTTCAATCCAAACCATCGTATACTTTCCGAGTTTTGCGGCCAAATACATACGAAAGCTAAATTTTTATATATATAGATTAGTGAAGATTAAAATGAAAACAAAATTAACAATTTTAAAAAAATACTCAGTATTAAATATTAATATAAACACATACAAATATACTTTATTAGTTAATTTAGTAAAATAATCCAGATGATTTCAATTAATTATGAAACTTTAATAAATGTGTGGAATGTTTATTCTTATTTATTAATTTTAATTATGTAATAAATAATAATCTTATAATCAATAATTAAAATAAATTATACATACAGGAATATAATCTAACTTATATAAATATACTTGAAAAGGTTCATAAACACATTTTTCTATCACTAGTATTCACAAAAAATAAATGTGTTCAAATATATGGAACCGTAGTTCAATATCAATAACTGAAGTAGTCGACGTAGCTGCTCCGGTAGTGGATTCTAGCGGCGGGTGCGGACACTACGTGTGATTCTCGCGTCGAGAAATGTGGTTGAAAACTCAATTGGTATATCTATATATTTATGATCCTCGGCATTATTTTAAAGAAACCTGTGTCCGATTTTTCGTGTCACAAGTGCATCTGCAAGGGTCGTTACCACAACGCCGAAATACCATAAACGCCGAAATTTCAAAATTGACCACAACGCCGACAGCTAGAAAACTGCTGTGTAGCTACCACACCACCGAAATACCACAATCAAACCTAACCTAACCTAACCTAGCGTAATATAACCTAACTTGACTTAACCTAGCCTATCCTAACCTAACCTAGTCTAACCTAACCTCGTCTAACCTAACCTAACCTTTGTGGCAGTCCTGCAATGACATTTTTCGGCGTTAGTGTATTTCGGAGTTGTGGTAATTCGGCGTTGTGGTACACAGCAGTTTTTTTTTAGCTGTCGGCGTTGTGGTCAATTTGGCATTTCGGCGTTGTGGTATTTCGGCGTTGTGGTGCGTCCCCCATCTGCAACACGAGCGAGTATGGGATCGTCCATTAATCACGTGAGGCTCAAAGGGGGGGGGGGGGGGTTGGGAAAAATCACGAAATATCACAAGGGGGGAGGGGGGTGTAGAGAGATATCACGTGTATTTATTTTTTCGCGCGATTTCTATTAAACCGAAAAGCGACGCGTGACCTTGACTCGCCGTAGCCAGGCAACAATATCCCCGCCCGCCGCAACATGAACCACCCGACTCGGCTTGCCAGTCGCCAGTAAGACTGTGATTTTGGCGCCGAATACATGCGTAAATCACATATAAGCCTTTCTTTTATTATTTTTATGCCAGTGAGAATAAACCTGCAACCTTAATGTGTGTCTGGACATTTTTATCACTGTGCTTAATTTTCCAGAATTAAATTAGATTATACCTATATCTAAAGAAAATATTCAGAAATTTTTTAAAAAAATATTTCATACCAAAAAAATACACGTGATTTATTGGGGGGGGGGGGAATTCTAAAACCTCACCACAAATCACTAGGGGGGAGGGGGGTTAAAAATTTGCTAAAAAAAACATCACGTGATTAATGGACGACCCCTATACTGGAAGACGCGCTCACACGTTGATTCCCCCCCCCCCCCACCTCTCCTTGCCCGCCGCAGCGAGAGCGACAAGGACAGCGCGAGGGCAGCGCGCACCGAGTCCAGCTTCAAGCTGCTGCAGGAGGGCATGGACCTGCTGGGCCGGCTGAAGATCCACGAGGACGCCTGCAGGTCAGACCCCCGGCGGGACTGTTCGAGCCAGAAGCACTTGCCAGCCGAACGTGGGAACGGCCCTTTTTTTTTTTTCCCCTTCTTCTTTGCCGACGGAATCACTGTGTCAGGAATGTTTCACGTCGAGTCACAAAAGTGTTTTGAAATTTTTTTTTTTTCATCGTATGATTTAAAGTAATTAATAATAACTGACCATTGAAAACAAAAATTAATAATAACGGGCAACACGTTTCACAAGATCGCTAAATAATATCTTCATATTAAAAACTAAAA